>NC_056730.1:1022847147-1023024647 GCF_019279795.1 Protopterus annectens
TATTGTTGTGGCGAGGTTTAGCTCACTAGAGCACGTGACTTGCAGTGACTTGGATTTCTTTAGGTAGAGCATGTCCATCAATTCTGAGTTGGACATGGCTTTGTAAGTCAGGCAGAGATCACCTCTGAGTAAGCGATATGCCACTGAGTACAGCCGGAGTTTTTTCAGTCGGGCTGCATAGGACATATGTTTGAGACCAGTAATCCTCTTGGTGAGGTACTTTTGTGGTCTTTCCAGCTGTTGGAAGTGTCTTGTGAGGTACATCCCAAATGGGGCATTGTACTCTATGATGGGTCTATTGAGTGACGAGTAGAGGGACACTATAACCTCTTTATTTCTAGATGCAAACCCTTTAGTAATTAGATGGACCACATAGAAGGATTTCCTAACTACTTTGGCAATATGATTGTCAAAAGAGAGATTACTGTCTACCTGGGTCCCCAGATCTCTTATTACCTCTTCTGTATTAAGAGGGCTGCCACCTATGTGGTAAGTCATGGGTGTTTTGTTTTTCCCAAACGGGATGACTAAGCATTTTTCGGCATTTAGCTCGAGGCCATGACTTTGACACCAGGTGTCCATCTCAGTAAGGCCCTTTTGGAGGATGTCCATGTCAGCCAGAGAGTCAATTATGGCTCCCAGTTTGCAGTCATTGGCAAACTTGGTTAGCCATAATCCTCCTGTGTTTGCCTGTATTTCTGAGAAGTATATGTCGAATATTAGGGGTCCCAGGACCGAGCCTTGTGGGACACCACTTGTGACTGGTTTAGAGTCAGACTTGGAGCCCACTATTCTTACTGTGTGAGTTCTCTCTGTAAGCCAGTTGGCCATCCATCTCATGACGTAGGGGTTTATGTTCAGGTTGGTGAGTTTTTCTGTAATACCCGAGTGGGGAATGGTGTCGAAAGCCTTGGCGAGGTCAAGGTAGGCTGTGTGAACCACCTTTCCCTCATCTATGGCCTTGGTGACTGTCTCGAAGAAGTCAACCAGGTTTAGTAGGCATGATCTGCCCTTAACAAAGCCGAACTGAGTCGGGTTAAGGGTTTGGAGGTTCCCAATGTCTTTGTTAATGAGTTCCATGATGATGCACTCCATAGCCTTGCAGACCAGGCTAGTCAGGCTTATGTGGTGATAGTTACCAGGGTCAGTTGTGGCCCCTCCTTTGTGGAGAGGAATAACCGTTGCTGTGCGCCATTCTATGGGTAGGTAGCCTGTGGAGAGGCTGAGGTTGAACAGCATGTTTAGGTGGGGGTTAGTTTGTTCTGTAGTTCGTGCATGACGCAGCCTGGGACACCATCTGGTCCTATTGACACTGTGTTTTTGGCTTTAGAAAGGTCTGTTTTCACCCATGTGTCTGTGATTTTTGGGACACTACACTTTTCTGGTATTGTTGTGGGCCCTTTTGGAGGTGGGAGTGGGGTGAGGTTTGCACTGAATCTATCTGGCAGGATGTTGGCAATATCAGTAGGTTCAGTATATTTTGTGGTATTTTGCACTAGTTCAGAAAGTTCAAAAAGTCTGCATATCATTGTTGGAGCCTTCCTGTGTCCTGAAAGAGTGCTCTTCAAACTATCTGGAGATATACAGAGCTGAGTATATTTTTCTGGCACTTCAAAGTTGTGTACTGGTAATTGTTATTTGACTAATTTTATATCATTGCTGGCTGACTTTGCAGTTGTGCACTGTTATTTTTGCTTCACTGTATAGTTTTTCAGATCTCTGCTGAAGGTGTTGGTTTTCCCATACCCACCCTATTCCTGTGTTGTTGTTTAAATTTGGAGGTTTTTGCAGCTGCCTGCCCCCACTGTAGATTTGATCTGGGACACTCCCCCCAGTCCCATCTCTTTACCTCATTCTACCTAATAGACTCCCTCTGCATTGTTTTTAGTCATTTTTAATTTATTTGCATTTTTTAAACTGTTTGGTTTAACATTGCTACATACTCAAGTGTGCTAGCTTGCACTGTATTTGAATTGTTTTGACTGCTGTTTTAGCTACTTTTCTGTATATATATAAAAAATACCTTTCCTGTAACTAGTGTAGTCCAGATTCAGATTTGCTGTATCCAGGACTGTATGTAAGCTTCTGAGCCCCCCCCCCCCAAGCTTTCTGTGTTGGAGGGAAGCCTTCTAGCTTATCAGTGGGAGTGGTAAGCACTAGGTAACCTATCTACCACATAAGGACTGGTTCTGGCCCAGAAATTGTAGTTATTGGCCGTTTGGGCAGTTTTTCCATCTCTCTCAACTTTCTGATTTAAAAGCCCAAATTTGCACTTGTTTCCCCCCTTTCCTGTAACTTGTTTAGTCTAGATACAGATTCTTACTTTTAGCACTTGAATTGGCTTATTCGTAATCAGCATTTGTTCAGAACTTGTAAGCACTAAATAACCTACTAATTACTATAGCACTCAACCTTCCTCATTACCTAGAGGAAAACAGTTTTGGTACTTACTTTCCTCACTTGTTTAGAGAAAAACAGCTCTTGTACTCACTTTCCTCACATATCTAGAGGAAAATATTTTTTTTATTCAGGCATGTCCAAGGGTCAGCTCCCAGTGTTCTCTCCTGTCTACCTGATGAATCCGGGCATCTTGGGGCAATGTAGAAATTGCCTCATGTACATAGACAACCCTCTCCTCCTACCACCCAACACTACAACCTGTGAGAAATGCACTTATCTAGCCAAACTGGAGGAAAAGCTCTCTCCAATCAAGACTGAACTTGACAGTCAACAGAAGGTAAAGACTTGCACCACACCACACTCATCACATAGTCTGACTAAATCTACACCACCAAATCCACACATAGAAATACAAAAACATTCATGGAGGCTCTCAATAATAATCTGCTCAAGCAAGAGAGACCTCCAAAGCAGAAATGCAAACAACCTCCACCCCCGAACACAACCCAAATGACACATAGCCCGCAGACTCAGTGTGCCACTCAACTACAGCCAATAAGGCAAAACAACGTACCCAACACACTAGTCACAGGCAACTCTATAGTCAGGCACACTGATGTCCCACTCACCATGCTAAACAAGGAGAAGGTTACTGTCAGCTGCCTGTCAGGTGCCAGGATCCACCACATAACCCACGCACTCAGGTCACTCCACAACAAGTATAAATATGACTCTGTTATTGTCCATGTTGGTGTGAACGACCTGAGACATACCTCCCTGGACTATATGAAAAGAGACATGGAAGAGCTCTCCGATCTTGTAGCCCAGGCAGGTATGACCCTAGCCCTGAGTAGCATCCTGCCATCACCCAGAATGATGTTGCAGTACAAGGGCAAAATGATTGACTTCAACAATTGGCTAAGCTTCTGGTGCCATTCTAAAGGGATCCAGTATCTGTCTGCCTGGGATGACATGGTCGACAGACCACAATGCTTTGCCGGAGATGGCCTGCACCTGTCACCTCTGGGATTCCGGATACTGGCTCTTGCCACCCCTATAGTGCCTTTTTTAGGCAAGGTTCAAATGACAAATTCACCACCGTAACAGGAACAGGCAGGCAAAAACTGAGGGTGATGCTACTCAATGCCAGAAGTCTAAATCTCAAAATGGACTCACTCGAGGCACTCCTTAAAATGAAGAACATCGAAATCTGTGCAGTGACTGAGACCTGGTTCAAGGCTCCAGAGAGCACCCCTGCACTACCAGGCTATAACTCATACCACACGTTTCGGCCATGTAACCTGGACCGGAACACCAAAGGTGGAGGTGTATCCATATTCATTAAGGATATCCACACCTCCAGGCTAGTTGCTCAGCATAATGCAGCCGAGGTTATCCAAGTGCAACTAACTCTGGGCAAAACTGCAATCCAAATTGTAGCTTGCTACAGATCACCCACCATGCCCCAGGATTCCCACTCCTCTTTTCTTGATGTACTGGAAAATATTAGGGTTCAACCAAACACCCTAATAATGGGCGATTTCAACTACCCCAACACTAACTGGGAAAACTACTCATGTACCAAGTCCTTCACTCAACGCTTTCTGGAATTCATAAACTCCAATGCCCTGGATCAACTTATCCACACCCCCACCAGGGGCAACAATATCCTAGATCTAGGTATTACCAATATGAATGACCAGTGTTCCACACCTGAAGTCAATGCCTCATTGATCCGATCTGACCATAAGCTAATTACCCTAAATATCCACATCCTGCCTCCATCCCCCATTAAGGAAACCATGGTAAAAAATTTCTCCAAAGCCAACTTCATGCTTCTTAAGACAGAAGTGGTGAACTTCATGACACCCATGCAGATGGACAATACAGTTACGACTACTGAATCCTACACAATTGCACTTTATAAGCACTTACATGAGTGCATGGATCGTGCTATCCCAAACAGAACCAAGACGCTATCCTCCAAAAAAAGGAAACCAATCTGGTGGTCTCCTGCCATAAACAAACTGTACAACAGAAGGAAGAAACTCTTGCAAAAGAGAGTAAAATCCCACAAGTGGAGGAGCTCCCTGGTCAGCCTCAGTAAGAAGCTGCGATCCCTGATAAAATCCTCCAAAGCTAGTTAGGAAAATAAAATTGCCACTGATTCTAAAGACAACCACAAAGCATTCTATAGCTATGTCAAGAATCTGCATGGCAACACTCTGATCTGCTCTGAGTTACAGCACAATGGCACTAAATATACAGACCCAACTGATATTGCCAACATCCTGGCAGATAGGTTCAGTGCTAACTTTACCCCCCTCTCACCCCCTAAAGAGCCCATCTCTATACCGAAAGAATGCAAAGTTCCTGTAATCGTGGCTGCACAGGAAAAACCACACTCTCCAAAGCCAAGAACACAGCATCCATGGGACCAGACAACATCCCAGGCTGCAGTGGCGGCTGGTGACTTCAAATCACAGGGGGGCTGCAGGAGACAGCTGAATGGGTGGGGTCAAGGGGGGGTGTGGTCAACCAGAAAGGGGAGGAGCTATGCACAAAACCACAAAAAACTAACTTTAATTAAATACGCTGCCCTGGGTGGCAAACCATCATTATGAAAGTCCAATCAAGACAAAAATAAGTGTAGAAGAATAAAAATATTTCAATGCATTGGCTGCATGACAGCTTACTTAATATCTAGATGGAAACAAAAGGTTGTGAGGCATGAAAAAATAAATTACTTTTAAATACATTACTGGAATGCCAGTCAAAATCAAGTATAAGAAAAACCAGAAGCACTCAACTCAAACCACTTCTCCTTGCACTGCAGTTCTAATTATAATATATTCAGCTTTATTAAAGTACCAAGTAACATGCTGAAAGTAGAAATCTATGTGATGCCCCACTTGTAAAATGTTTCTTATCCAAAAGACCTGCTGCCTGACAACTTGTTTCATGGGGAAAACATGATAAAAGTAAAAAATGAAAAGCAAACAAGAAACAAGCTCAAGATACATTGCTTAAAGGATTACTGTACAGGTTATGGACCACACATGATTGGCATTCTGTTTAGTTTACGGGTAAAGTCTGTAGAGATGACTGGAAGTCTCCAACAAGTGTAATGAGCTTTTTAAAATAATGGAATCCTATCCTTTAATACCCAAGGCTTATACATTATCTAGTCAAGTACTCTCTGCATGTCAACAACAGAAAGGCTTTCAATATTGGCAATTCTTTAACAGTATGCTTATTAAAGCTTACTTGCATCTTACGATCTCAGACAAGCTTACCTTATGGTCATTAAAGCATTGCTACTTAAACACAGAGCAACAGGCACTTTGAGTAATAAGCATAAATCTGAGTAATAAGCATAAATCAACAGTACAAAAATATGACAGAAACCAGACCATTCTGCAAAATCAAGGACAGATGAAAAGGCACTGTAGTACTTATGCAGTGTGTCCTCCCCATCCAAGGTAGATACAACTACTCCTTGCCTTGCTTGGACACATCCAGAGTCACTACATGGGGGAGTGGGGTGCAACAAGCATGTCACAATTTGAAATCTCTCTGGCTGACTGTGATGGCCCTGACACATTTGTCATACCTCTCAACCTCAAGAGCAAGAAATCTGGACAAAGCCATACACAGAAGTGGGACAAAGGCCCAACAATAAGGACAATTTTAAATATTGTTCTAATAAACTTAGAAAGATAATAGAATAGGTCTTGCATTAGTATGAATTTTCTGAAGGGTATAAAATCTGAAACTCAAATGTCTGTCATTTTCTAACTTCAGTCTTTAGTGATTTGTCACTAATTTGCCAAAAAACACAATTTTATGAAAAATGGACCAAAAATGTGATGCAAAAATATAAAATAGGCACACAATACAGCTGCTACCTGTCAAAGAAGGGACACTTTAATATTAGTACTGCTTCCTTGAGCAGCTGACAAAATAAAAGAATCTACATGCATTTCAAGTAATCTATAACTTTGATTATTACAGTTATTTCTTAATTGTAAACCCTCCATGTTTTCTTCCAAAATTGCTATTTTGCAGAGGGATTATTAGGGGGGAAGAGCAACATTTTGAGCCAAAATTGGGGACAGTTGAGAGGTTGGCTATGCCTAATTCTATAAAGCAATTTATTTGCATGTACCTCTCAACCTGTTAATGCAGTAAATCTGAACAAGGCCAAATATATTGGGGCACATATAAACAGTACTAAAAATTGCTCTTGTATAAATTGAGACAGTTGATAGAACAGCTCTTACTTTAACATGCATTTTTCTGAAGGTTATGAAGTCTGAAACTTATTATTTAGTGACTTCCGGCAAATCATTTAGGAATTAAAACTACAAATTTTATGAACAACAAACCAAAAATAAGAAGCAAAAATCTATTCATTCTTTGAAAATCTGGACAGTTGGGATGTATAGTTCAGCTGGGCCTGTCTGAGTTTGCTGCCCTTACCCCCCTGACAAAATAATGGTTGAATGGAGCCTCTGCAGCCATTCCAATGAACCATTACTTGGCTATTTCACTCCATTTACCATAAACACTAATGTGCATACCGCTTTACTTCTATGATGAGTTGGACTTCATTTGAAAGTTTTATTTTGTATTTTACAGCACAAACACTAAGTCATCTGTTAAACAAAGCAATGCAGTCTCACAATGAAAACTTAGCATTAAAACTTCTCTGCCCTTGAAACTCACATTCATTGAAACAGCATTGAAACCCACATTCAAAGAAAATACATTTTGCCAGTGGCAGATAAAGATTAATTTTGGGCTGTTTTCGAATCATAGGCCCCTTGCATATGAAACATACATGTGCTCTTTGATACACCTTCCTCATTGTACTAAAATTATATTCCTTGTACAATACAGTACACTTGTTAGAGGGTGTTTTAAATTTGTTTTGAACATTTTTCCAGTAAGCAATGAAACAAACCATATGCACCCATAATGGCAAAACTGCCCAGTTGAGAACATTTATCATAAAAGTCTACTCAGACTTCCACAGTCCACCATTATTAGTAAATATACACAATTCTACAGTCCACCATTATTAGTAAATATGCACAATTCCACAGTCCACCATTATTAGTAAATATGCACAATTCTGCAGTCCACCATTATCAGTAAATATGCACAATTCTACAGTCCACCTTTATCAGTAAATATGCACAATTCTACAGTCCATTATCAGTAAATATGCACAATCTCTGAAGTAAGTCATCTAAATAATTCCACATTAAAGAAATCTGTAACTAATGAGGCAGTTGCTGCTAGCAATCACCTTTATATTTCATGGTTTCATCGAAAAATAAAGTGTCTGTTGCCCCTCAGGAATAAATTGCCTATATTACATTAAAAAAATGATAAGCTAGTAATAATATTGCAAGAGAAAATGGATGGCAAACTGATAACGAACTCATAGTTAGTATCTTCACCATGGAGAACATTCTCAGTACGGCAACATCCACCCCTTGTGGGAGTAGAACCCACAGCCTTCTGCATCAAAAGCAAGTACACAACCTGTTGTGCTACAGTATTAACTAGGCAAAGCACTAAACTTCTATTCCCCTGCAGCTCTCAGCTCCTTGTAACATCTACTCAATACTCAACTGCATCTCAACTTCGCAGCTCAAGAAAACTGGAAAAAGCCAAAAGGTATTGGGGGGGGGGTCAAAAGCCCAAAAACAGGGACACATTAAACATTGCTTGTATAATCTTGGAAAGTTGCTAGAATAAAATGTTGTGTTGCCACCATATATTTTACTGCCAAGGTCCCTGAGCAAAAAAGTCAGAGTAACATACCACTCATACATCAGCTGCTTTGTAAAAGAGAGGAAGACTGAAACTTAAATGGCTATCATTTAGTGAATTCAGTTCTCACCATAGCTGTCAACCTCTTAGTACAAAACACCTGGACAAACCCAGTAATGAGGGAATACAGCCCTCAAACATATTCAGTGAATTCAGTTCTTGCCATAGCTGTCAACCTTAGCACAAAACCTGGACAAAGCCAATAATGGGGAATACAGTCCCAAAAATAGGGACAAATTTAAAATATTCATCTTATAAACTTAGAAAATTGCTAGAAAAAAAGGTTGTGCTACTATGTATTCTGAAGAACATGAAGTTTGAAATTCAAATGCCGGTCAATTTTACTGCGGACAGAACAAAAACAATTTTCAGCAGAGACACAGGGATTAATACTGCAGACACGTCTTTGTAAAATGGCAGGGCACCAGAGCAAATCCACACAAACACAGGGAGGAGATGCAGACAGAAGCCACCCCAACCAAGAATCAAACCAGAAAACCTATAGCTGTGAGGCAACAATACTACCACCACACCATCAATTATGCAAGGAATTAAACATTCAGAAACCTGAAGTCTGAAATTCAAATGCCTGTCAATTTTACTGCGGACAGAACAAAAACAATTTTCAGCAGAGACGCAGGGATTAAAACTGCAGACACGTCTTTGTAAAATGGCAGGGCACCAGAGCAAATCCACACAAACACAGGGAGGAGATGCAGACTCCATACAGAAGCCACCCCAACCAAGAATCAAACCAGAAAACCTATAGCTGTGAAGCAACAATACTACCACTGCACCATCAATTATGCAAGGAATTAAACATTCAGAAACCTGAAGTCTGAAATTCAAATGCCTGTCAATTTTACTGCGGACAGAACAAAACCAATTTTCAGCAGGGATTAAAACTGCAGACACGTCTTTGTAAAATGGCAGGGCACCAGAGCAAATCCACACAAACACAGGGAGGAGATGCAGACTCCACACAGAAGCCACCCCAACCAAGAATCAAACCAGAAAACCTATAGCTGTGAGGCAACAATATTACCACTGCACCATCAAATATGCAAGGACTTAAACATTCAGAAACCCTTAAGTCTGAAATTCAAATGCCTGTCAATTTTATTTAACATTTTTTAATCAGGACAGTCTGACTTGGAACAAAAAAACAATTTTCAGCAGAGGCCCAGGAAGAAATAATGCAGACATGTCTTTGTAACATGGGAGGACACAAAAGCAAACCCACGCAAACACAGGGAGAAGACACAGTCCCCACAAAGAAGGAACCCCAGCCAAGAATCAAACCCGAGAACCTGCAACTGTGAGGCAACAATGCTACTACTACACCATCAAATATCAAGCATTGCAGCATTTACAAACCACAGATATTATGAGGAACAGATCAGATCGAATATGAGTCAAAAATCTGCATTTGTTTTACAAATGGTGGTGGGTAGGGAACTCAAGTCTTTAACACCTGCATACAGGGTACAGGGTTCAAGCCTGAGGTATTCCCTACCACACCACCATGAGCACCTGGGGCATTTACACACACACACACACACACACACACTAAACATTGTAAAATAAAAGTAATAAGCACCATATACACACAATCCAGTATAAACATAAAAGCATCATACACACACAATCCAGTATAAACATAAAAGCACCATACACACACAATCCAGTATAAACATTGTAAAATGCACCATACACTTACCTGAATATATCCAGCTAACGTACATCCTGCCCGTGCAATACTCCAAAGACCTGCGAGATCCCAAAGCTCCTTCCCGATGACGAGACTGCTGCTGTTGCAGTCCGGATGCGATCCATAATCCTAGCGAGTCTGTGCACTTTAAAAGTGCACAGACATCTCCTTGTGTCCCCCTATGGGGACTGCCTTGAGCATGCGCATAGACCGACAGTAGTCGGGACTACTGCGCATGCGCGAAGTCTGTGAAATTTCAAAAAATAATTTTTTTTCTATTTTTTATTTTGAGGGGGCTGCAGTCTGGCAGCCCGATGCCACAAGCCGCCCCTGCCAGGCTGTGTTCTAATGAACTACAGAATGAACTGGCACCCCACCTAAGTACCATGTTCAATCATAGCCTCACCTCAGGCTTTGTGCCTGCTGAGTGGCACACAGCAACGGTTATCCCACTCCACAAGGGGGGAGCCACCACGGACCCCAGGAACTACCACCCCATTAGCCTGACTAACCTGGTCTGCAAGGCCATGGAACGTATCATCATGGAACTTATAAACAAAGACATTGGTAATCTCCAAACTTTGGATCCCACCCAGTTCAGGTTTGTAAAAGGCAGATCATGTCTCTTAAACCTGATAGACTTTTTTGAAGCAGTCACCAAAGCCATAGACAAAGGTAAGGTGGTTCACAGAGCCTATCTAGATCTTGCCAAGGCTTTTGACACCATCCCCCACTCTGGAATTATAGATAAACTCACTAAACTAAGTATAAATTCCTATGTCACAAGATGGGTTGCCAACTGGCTCACTGACAGAACCCACACTGTGAAAGTAGCAGACTCCAAATCTGAGTTCAGAACAGTGACAAGTGGAGTACCACAGGGTTCAGTCCTGGGTCCTCTCCTGTTTGGTATCTACTTCTCTGAAGTACAGGCTAACACAGAAGGTCTTTGGCTAATGAATTTCGCAGATGACTGCAAACTAGGAGCCCTAATCGAAACTACTAACGATGTGGAATCCTACAAAAGGGCCTCACTGAGATAGATGCCTGGTGTCAGAGCCATGGCCTCAAACTCAATGCCAAAAACTGCATTGTCATCCCTTTTGGTAAAAACTCTGTACCCATGAACTACAACATAGGCGGTAGTATACTTAACACCGAAAGTGTGATAAGAGACCTTGGGACACAGGTGGACAGTAGTCTCTCCTTTGATAATCACATCGCCACAGTAGTCAGGAAATCCTTCTACATGGCACACATCATCACAAAAGGTTTCTCATCCAGAAAAAAAAGAGGTCATTGTTCTCCTCTACTCATCACTCATTAGACCCATTATAGAGTACAACGCTCCTTTTGGTATGTACCTCACAAGACATCTACAACAACTGGAAAGGCCGCAGAAATACTTCACAAAGAAGATTACCGGCCTCAAACATATGACCTACGCTGACCGTCTCAAAAAACTCCAGCTTTACTCTGTCACATATTGCCTACTCAGGGGTGATCTCTGCCTAACATACAAAGCTATGTCAAACCCAGAGCTGTTGGACATGCTCCACTTAAAGAAATCCCAATCCCTCCGAGCTACACGCTCTAGGGACCTAAACCTTGTCACCACAATAAACAGAACATGCCGATAGATTTCTATCCCAGAGACTTCCCATACTCTGGAATAAACTACCTATCTATATCAAACAAAGCTCCATATTAGCACTCTTCAAGAAAAATCTTGATGATTGAATGGGAAATAGGAAATTCACTCCTTCTATTGTATAGCCTGTTTATTGCAGGGGTCCACCAAACTGGTCTCCTTCTCTTAGAGCAGTAATCAGGTCCTCTGCTCGAACAGGGTGAAAGAAAGTCAGTATCTTCCAAAAATTGTAAGAACTCCGAGATCAGTAAAAATACAAGTTTATTGTAAGCGCTTTCATCTGAATCCCTCAGACTTCTTCAGAACCAAGATTAACACTTAAGACACCCCTTATATACTTAATTAAGCGCCAAAAAGTCATATTAATTGCTGATTAGATTCTTAAAGAAACATTTTATTACATGTATTGTTAAAATCTTAAAAAACTTGATAAAAAATGTGGATTCCTTATAAATACTAGAATTGATGCTCTAATTGAATATTATTACTGTACATACAATATACTCAAAAACTGAATACAATATATAATATATAATATACAATATAATCTAATGTGTAAAAAGTTCCTGAATAAAGTTTAACTGTGGCAGTAATCCTGATGAATTATTGTCAATTTAGTCAATGTATATGAAACATCTATAAAAATTAAATTGATTTTGTAATAATTTTATAAAATATAATGCTAATAAAATTTGTAAATTTTATAACATTTTATTAAACAATTTATGTCTCTCATCCCCGGTCCAAAAGTAAGAAAGGCTTAATGCTGATGTAATCATTTAGACCGGGGGGAGTTGTTGCATCACAAAAAATTTGCCATTCACTTTCTTTATATGATAAATACGTTTTCCAGTTGCCACCATAAACAGATAATTCTACCTGATCAATTATTGTGAATTTGAATGTGTGATCCTCCCCCTTATCCAACACATGCCTACTAAGTGCGTTTTTAGTGTCTTTTTTCTTAATTCTGTGCAAATGTTCATAAACCCTTGTTTTGAGTTTCCTCTCTGTCTTGCCTACATAGTAGGCAGGGCAGATGGTGCAAGTGGCGAGGTACACTACCCTCTGACTGTCACAGTTCCCTTTAATACTCCAACATCGAGTTTTCAGTAAATTATCTAATTTGACACTACTATTTTCATTAATGTTGATGCACTGGTTGCAACAACCACACTTTTTTGTTCCACTCCGGGACGCAAATGACAATTTGTTTGAGCCCACTAAAGAGAAGATTTGTATAATGGGCAAAAAATTAATTACACTGAAATGTGTAAAAATTGACAATGCATATTTAGGTAAATGTTTAAAACTGGGTATTGTTCCAAAAGGCATTCGCTTTTTTAAGCTACCATTGGGTTTAAAATACACTGAAGAAATTATTGGTGAATTTAATGGAATGTTTGATGATTTTGGCTTCCATTTTATTAAGAAATTAATCAAATTCAATGATGGTAAAATATCAGTTTTGATGAATGAGCTTGAAACTATTAATGAAGAGATTATTCAAAGTACTAATTTTGATGACTGGCAGGACTTGTACCACAAGCAGTTTATATATGCTGAGAATAAAGCTAAGAGTGTATACAGCAGAAAGTTAAAGAAGCTAGATAGGGACATTGAGTTATATAGAGAACACAAGGCATATGTTTGGCCACGTCCTAACATAGGTAGAGATGGTCCTGATAGAAATTACACTAAAAGAAGTGAAAGGACAAATGAACATTCAAATTTTCAAGGGGGAAGATACCACCCTGCACCCAAGCAATACCAGAGAAAATATTAAAATTTAAGGAAATAGGCCCCAAAATGACATATTTTGAAGGGCATAACGAAGTTTACTCTTTGAAGGACACTGGTATATTAATTACCCCAGATAATTTGAGTTGTATTACACAGGAAGAAGAAGTAACTATTTTAAACAGTTCTGAAAGACTAGTTAATAACACAGATGGGTTATGTCACAATACAGAAGACATACATATACAAAATAGACAGGTTCCATTTGTTTCATCTTTTGCTGGGTTCAAGGTTTATAATTACACTGACTTTTTTGTTTCATATGATTTTTTTAACCTTTTCAGCAAGGGAATGAAGTATATCCCGACTGTGAAATTTAATCTTGTTGATATGGTCAGGGAAATAAAATTATACTGCCGGGGACTAAATTTGGCCCTACAATTTAGAGATAAAAATGATACCGGCTCTGTTAGTCACCAATATGGACAGCGGCTCTGTAAAAAGAGTTCATACATTCCTACCCCTTACCCTCAAGTTGCATTGTTTGAGAGAATGGTCTGTAAAGACATCTACAGACTTTATAAAGACACACATAAGACAAATATCTTGACTTCATCTTTTGAAGACAACTTGACCACAGGGGAGAGAGACTGTTTACAAAAAATTGTGAACAATAAAAACATCAGATTAATGAAACCTGATAAGGCTGGGGGTATTATCATTTTTGATACAGTCAACTATACTAAAGCAATACATGATATTCTTTTTACATCGGGCAATTACGAAGAAGTTTCATTGAATCAGATCAATATCGGTTATCGCAGAATTGATTTAGTCATCGAGGAATATTTGATGGACAATCGTATTACTAATGAGGTCTACCATTTTTTGAGAACGGAACATCCAAGAATGGCTCACATTTTTGGAATCCCAAAAATACATAAATCATTAGAGACTCCGCCCTTTAGACCTATTATTGCAGGTTCTTTTTCTAAGACCTACAACATGGGAGTAACGATTGACCAGTGGACGAAACATATTTATAACGTTGTTCCCCATCTCACAAAAGACTCTTGGGAATTTTTGAGTAGGTTAACCCCTGATGTTTGGACTGAGGAAATGACTTTCTTAACAATAGATGTCCAGGATTTATTCTCCTGTATTCCTTGTTCTACAGGTTTAGATTACTTTGAAAACAGCCTAAAAAAGTATTCAGGACTTAGATGGGATAGAATCACTTTAATCCTGGACATGATGGGGTTAATACTTGACTATAACTACATTCAATTTGAAGGAGAATATTTCAGGCAAACCAGGGGGGTGGCTATGGTGGCATCTTGTGCCCCCATTTTCGCCAACCTGGTTATGCTTGAATGGGAAAATCAATTTATTTTTTCAAGTGAATTCTTTAAAAACATTTCCCTTTATTCCAGATATTTGGACGATATATTCATCATATGGAAGGGTCCGACTGATGATATCATGAGATTCATTGACTATATCAATTCCAGCACCGATTTCTTAAGATTTACATTCAAAAAAGAAAAATTAGGTATTGCTTATTTAGACACTTTTATTAGTACATCTCCTGAAGGATTTATCTCAAAGATATTTAGAAAATCTACTTTTTCAAATGATTACATTGAATTTGGTAGTTGCCACCCCCAACATATTTTTAAAAATGTCCTTAAGGGACAATGCATTCGGGCAGCGAGGATGTCATCCACCAAAGATATTATGGAAAAAGAAATAGATGGCATCTCCCGAATGTTTTTGGAAAGAAATTATCCAAGAAGAATGGTGGACAAGGTGGCTTGTTTTGTTAAAAACAATTGGAACACGAAATATAGACCCTTGTTAGGAGAACCCTTAGTGACAAACAAGAAGATGAATTCAGGGTTTAATAAAATAGTCTGTGTAATTATGTTCAACCCATATACCAACTTGGTGAAGGAAATTTTAAACAGACATTGGGAATTGTTAAATACATCTGACAATATTACATCGTATATAGGGTATAAGCCCACATGTGTATGTAAGACTGCCCCCAACTTGGAAAAGTTATTAGAGTTTAATTCCAATATTAAGTATAGTAAGAATCGGAGTGGAACAAAAAAGTGTGGTTGTTGCGACCAGTGCATCAACATTAATGAAAATAGTAGTGTCAAATAGATAATTTACTGAAAACTCGATGTTGGAGTATTAAAGGGAACTGTAACAGTCAGAGGGTAGTGTACCTCGCCACTTGCACCATCTGCCCTGCCTACTATGTAGGCAAGACAGAGAGGAAACTCAAAACAAGGGTTTATGAACATTTGCACAGAATTAATAAAAAAGACACTAAAAACACACTTAGTAGGCATGTGTTGGATAAGGGGGAGGATCACACATTCAAATTCACAATAATTGATCAGGTAGAATTATCTGTTTATGGTGGCAACTGGAAAACGTATTTATCATATAAAGAAAGTGAATGGCAAATTTTTTGTGATGCAACAACTCCCCCCGGTCTAAATGATTACATCAGCATTAAGCCTTTCTTACTTTTGGACCGGGGATGAGAGACATAAATTGTTTAATAAAATGTTATAAAATTTACAAATTTTATTAGCATTATATTTTATAAAATTATTACAAAATTTTTATAGATGTTTCATATACATTGACTAAATTGATAATAATTCATCAGGATTACTGCCACAGTTAAACTTTATTCAGGAACTTTTTACACATTAGATTATATTGTATATTATATATTATATATTGTATTCAGTTTTTGAGTATATTGTATGTACAGTAATAATATTCAATTAGAGCATCAATTCTAGTATTTATAAGGAATCCACATTTTTTATCAAGTTTTTTAAGATTTTAACAATACATGTAATAAAATGTTTCTTTAAGAATCTAATCAGCAATTAATATGACTTTTTGGCGCTTAATTAAGTATATAAGGGTGTCTTAAGTGTTAATCTTGGTTCTGAAGAAGTCTGAGGGATTCAGATGAAAGCGCTTAACCATTCATGATTTATGGAGTGTATTGTGTCGTGGCAATAAACTTGTATTTTTACTGATCTCGGAGTTCTTACAATTTTTGGAAGATACTGACTTTCTTTCACCCTGTTCGAGCAGAGGACCTGATTACTGCTATACACTTTTGTGTTTTGGTTGTTTGGTGCATTTTTTACGTCCTTCTCTTAGAGGAGTGAGTCTTGGTTTTGCTAGAGATGTCACAATCCATGCATCCTTGTAGGTGCTCATAGAGTGCATTTGTAAAGGTTTCTGCATCTTGGGCAGTGTTATCCTTTAGCATGGGGGCTGTGAAACTTACCACCTCTGTCTTAAGTAAGGTGAAGTTTACTTTAGAAATTTTTTTTTACTGCGGTTTCCTTAGTTGGGGGTGGTGGTGGGTTGTGAACATCCAGAGTGATTATTTTATGGTTGACCTCCAGTGTGGAACACCTGTCGTCCATGTTGGTGATGACCAGGTCCAATATGTTTTCACCTCTGGTAGGGGAGTTTATCAGCTGATCCAGGGCATTTGAGTTGATGAATTTCAGGAAGTGCTGGGCCTGGGAATTTGTACTCAAGTAGTTTTCCCAGTGAATGGTAGGTTAATTGAAATCACCCAATATCAGGATGTTTGGTAGGACCTTCTGTTTTCCAGTGTCTCCAGAAAGGTAGAGTGGTGGTCCTGGTCATGGAGGGTGATCTGTAGCACGCCACAATTTGCATTGCAGATTTGCCCAATGTTAGTTGCACATGGATGATCTTAGAGGTATCATGCTGTGCCACTAACCTAGAGGTGTAGGTATCCTTGATGAATATGGATACACCCCCTCCTTTTGTGTTTCGGTCCGTGTTCTGTGGCCGAAACGTATGGTATGAGTTGTAGCCCGGTAGTGTTGGGGTGCTCTCTGGAGCCTTGAACCAGGTTTCAGTTACTGCACAGATGTTGACGTTCTCCATACTGAGGAATGCTTCGAGCACGTGCCTTTTGAGATTTAAACTCCTGGCATTGAGTAGCATAACCCTCAGTTTTTTTGTTAATTGTGCTGTTTACGGAGGTGGGTTTGACTTTTGAGCCTTGCCTAAAAAAAGCACTATGGGGACAGCAAGAGTCTTGGCCAGTATTCGAAAGCCTAGGGGTGACAGGTGCAAGCCATCTCTTGTGAAGCAATGCGGCTTGTCGAGCATGTAGTCTCAGGCTGACAGACATCAGATCCCCTTTGAATGACACCAGAAGCTTAGCCAATTGTTGAAATTGATCATTTTTTCTTTATACTGAGTTATCATTCTTGGTGAGGGCAGGATGCTACTCAGGGTCAGGGTCATACCAGTCTGGGCTACATGATCAGAGAGCTCTTCCATGTCTTTTTCATGTAGTCCAGGGAGGTACGTCTCAGGTCATTCACACCAACATGAACAATGACAGAGTCATATTTGTACTTGTTCTGGAGTGACCTGAGTGCTTGTGTTATGTGGCGTATTCTGGCTCCAGACAAGTAGCTAACAGTAACCTTCTGCTTGTCCAGCCTAGTAAGTGGGACATCAGTGTGCCTGACTATAGAGTCACCTATTACTAGTGTGCTAGGTATGCTATTTCGCCTTAAGGGCTGTGATTGTGCTGCACACTGATTTTGTGTTTTATGAGTTGTCTGGTTTGTGATGGGAAGTGCAGGTTGTTTTGATGTCTGCTTTGGAGGACTCTGATCCTTTTGCAGGTTTTTATTTAGAGCCTCTGAGTATGATTTTGTGTATTTATGTGTATTTTTTGCCAGTGCTGTTTTAGTAGGTCTGTGTGCTGCTGGAGTTGTGGTGCAAGTGTTAACCTTCTCCTCTTGACTGTCTGTTCCAGTCTTGGGTGGAGACAGCTTAGCTTCCAGTTTGGCTGTATAATTGCATCTCTCGCACATGCTAGTGTTTTGTGGAAGGAGGAGATGGTTGTCTGTGTACATGAGGCAGTTGTAACATTGCCTCAGGATACCCAGATTCACCAGCTGGACTGGTGAGTGCACCTGAAGTTGCCCTTGGGTCATGCCTGAGTAGTAGGGTGAGCTACTTAGTCGCTTGGTTGATGAGGGGTGAATAAAGAGCCTTACCCTGCTGGGCAATCAGTGTCAAGGTATATTAGTGCTTGCTATTAGGTCTGAGCAAGTGCTGGGCTGTAAGATGCTTTTTGAGTGCTTAGGTTGAGAGTTAGACTAGTTTCAAGGGAAATATTGAAGAGGAGACTTAGTGGAGCCAGGAATAATTTAACCGTAGCTAACCAGCACTGCCCAGTGCACAAAACCATGCAAATGTGGTTTTTATAGTAGAGAAATGAAAGAGATAGAAATTAGCCCAAAATGGCCAATAAACTACTAACTTCTGGGCTGGAACCACTCCTCCAGGGACAGATAGGTTGCTCAAAACTCCCTTCTCTCACAGGTGAACAGAGAAACTTTCTTCTATCCAAGTAAGGTATGGGCAACTCAGAAACTAGTATCACAGCCCTGAATTCAGCACTAGTCTGAAATTTTTTTTGTTTTTTTGTTTTTTTGGGGTTTTTTTTAAATATAAGGCAAAAACAGTAATAAATACACTTAAAACAGCTTTAAATGACTACAAACGATCAGAAAAGGCTATCACACTTTAGTGTGTAGCCTACAACAGTTAAACAAATTATTTCAACAAAAAACAACTTTTTAAAAGTGCAGGCAGTCAAATAAGTACAATATGTGAAAAAAACAAGCTTTTAAATCTTCACCATATGTCCTGAACATGGAGTGTAGCCCTACCTCAGCCCTTATAGTCCCAACTTCATAGTGCAAGGGGATGTCAGGTATGTATAGCAGGTATATTTGTAGACTATTGCTACTATAATAGGAAGTGTCTTCACAGACATTGTGTGTGTGGTCGGTCAAATCTGCTTTTAACATGTACACCATTGGCTACTGACAGACATCCTAATGACATCATAGTACAGTACCACTGCTAGCATGTAATGCTCCTGTGGACTACAGCATAGATAATGGCCAATATATGTTGACAGTATGACACACTCTGAACAGTCCAGAGGTATACACATAACCCCTTAGTGCAAGACATGTGGACCAATCCTGACAATGAGGATGTTAGCAGCCATGTAGATGGGTATAACACTTAACTACTGGTATACATGTCCCCCCATATGTTATGCATTCATACATCCCTGCCTGTCCTGACACATAATAACCACTGGTATAGAGGTGCTGTGGCCACATACTACCCACTAGATATTGACATCCATCTGTACTGCATCTCACTGCTCTGTCTGACATACATGACTGTTATGGTGGCCCAGCAGCAGTACATCTGGCAAGTGTCAGGGCATTACATCTCACTGAGTAAGTACACTAAGCTGCTAGGCATGTAACAAAGCACTGTGCAGGCTACAGGCAGACCGGCTCAACACTGGCCTACATATCCTATGGGGGAATGCACATGTACCTGCCTATATAGCAGGCTCTATAGGTATGCCACAGCACAGAGCAACATACACCTGTGTGAAAATGCATACCCACAACCAATGTGAACACAGCCACATATGGTATGCTAGTGTATTATTACAGTATATGGACTATCTGTTCAACACCAACCTCATATGTGCCACTCACACACTAACACTACATATACTGGGCAGCTACACAGTGTGCTCCAATGCCTGTCTGTGGTATTGGACATGTGCGTGCATGGCCCTACAAACATGTCAGCTGATAGGGTAACATACAGTGGAGCAACATGTAACATCAGATAGAACAGGACCAAGTACAATGACATCTACCAGAGTCTGTACAAACGCCAAGGTACATATTAACAATACACAGACTGCCGACAATTACCATAAGTACACAAACCTCAGTACTGTACACACAACCACAGAATGTCCAGGTTATGTCATCAAATATAACCCCTACTATACATAACATGTGTATCAGTCTGATATCTCACTGGCTTGTTATCAGATATGATGTCACTAATTATGGTGTACAGCACATATGCACCCCTTACTGCATGACATATGTACAAAGGTTGACAGGGTTGTGGCTGGAGGCACATACACAGGGCCAATATTGACATGTTGCTGTGATAACCTCATACATTTATTGTTTTAACAGGGTTTGTTGCAACATATGTCCTATGAGGGATATGAAGTCAATAACTCTCACGGCTGTCACCAACTACAGACTGCAATCCTCACACTACCTTCTGCAGTTCACAGATAGGTGCTTTGTGGGTAACACCTGAAACAAAAGACACCACACACTGGCAGTCTGCAGATGACCCTACATATGGGTGTTCCCTCATAAACATAGCACTGACATGGCAGGTATGAAAACATGTAGGACAGCCATATCCACACACACCCTGCTAATCCAACATTACTCCAAATGCAGTATAGCAGCACTTACAGTCTGTAGTCGGGTCAGGCACATTCCCCTCCTGTGTGTTGGCCTGTTTCCACAGTGTATGTTGTTAGAGGTAAATCCCCAATCCATTTGCCAAACAACATATCAAGTTCCTGCTCACAGTGAATGAAAGGCCAAACACCAACATGATGTTCCTAGATATTGGTGTGTGTTTCCATATTATTGGCTATGGGAATGTTACCACCACTGTTCCACTTTCAGTCAGCTAGAGGAGGGCTGCAATTCATGCAGAGGCCATCAGCTGATCCTGAGCATCACTTAAAATACAAATGCTGCTGCCTAAGCAATGCAGGTGTAAGTCTCCACATCCACCAGAGAGGGAGTGAGAGAGGCAGACAGAGACACAGAAAAGCGAGGGAGGGGTGGGAGAGTAAAACTTAAGCATGTGTGTGTCACACACCCACTAGTACAGGGTATCAAACCCCTGACAACTATGTAGTGCTATCACATGTCCATGCAGTTATTGGATGCACCACATAGGTTACATGTTGGGGAGCCCTCAGAATGTATATGTGATGGTGAGTGACATCTGAAACAGGGATATGGTAGCTATGTGGTAGGTGTAGTACACATGCCTGTCCACATGAAG
Source organism: Protopterus annectens (assembly GCF_019279795.1). NCBI lineage: Eukaryota > Metazoa > Chordata > Ceratodontiformes > Protopteridae > Protopterus > Protopterus annectens. Next base: position 1,022,868,534 of record NC_056730.1, read on the forward strand.
AAGTGTCAGCATCAACACAGCCACACTCTCACAGGGACACACACACACATTGACACACTTGGCAGGGCCAGGAATACAACTCATCACTAGTGGGATTGCCACAACACAGTACTGTGCAGGTATCACATGCACCACAGGGGTCATACAGAGGTTATATGTGCAAAGGGTATGTGGAGGTGTTTGACATCAGACAGCATGCTTCAGTATGCCAGTGGGGTTTGTAATGATTGTGAATGTGGTCATACGCATCATACACCACACACACAGACACAGGTGCCAGTACTGACATGCATGGGTGCACTGCTTCACAGGTGTGTTGTGGTTGATGGTGCCAGACAGCTATACAAGGTTACGTGATGGGTATACCTTGGCATCAGGCCACATGGCAATGGTCTGCAATGTGGCTCAGGGGTGTAGTGTCTGGAGTTGCCCACACAGGTGGGTATTGTAGTCACCATCCTTCACCTGGGTGACTATTGAGTGTGGCCTATGCTGTGCATTGCTTGCCATGTATGTATTCCTTTGTCCATGATATGGACAGTGTCTGGGATGTGCACACCTCCCACATGCATGTACAGTGACATGTGGAACTGTACCTGGGGTGACTGGCCCATGTTGTGTACACAGATTGTTATCATCAGATGTGCCATTCCTGGCCTCATGTGTCGGGAACTGTTAATGGACAGCAGGTTGACCCTGCACCTACATTGATAGCATGATATTGGTATTCCCTGGTGTCAGTGGTATCTGTTCATACAGGGCTTGTGTTTCAGGCATGGTATGTCCTTTGTGGGTCACATTTGATGGCACCACAGGTGTTGCAGGTGTCCAGTGGGGAACATGGGGGAGGTGCACTGTTGGCATGTATATGCCTATTGGACTGATGGACAGGGTGCCATGCCCTCTGTAGCCCACTGCAATCACACCATGGTTACTATCAGTGGGAAATATACAGGGTACTACCAACATAGCTGCTGTTGCTTATTCAAGTGTGTGTGTGTGTGAGACATGGGTTGAGAGTGTTCCCTGGGTGATACAAGGGTTTCTAACATTGTTCAGCTGGCAATGATGTCACATTTAGGGGTATGAATTTGCACCCCAGCCTCTCGGCTATTTCACATCTGTTATCCCTGTATGTTGGACGTTGTGATATATACTTGGGCCTACCATATAAGAAGTTTGCAAAACCCATTCCACATTGAGTCCAGTTGTTACAAACTCACAACCACCTCCACACAGGATATGAATAACAAACACAGACACACACACACACACACACACACACACACACACACACACACACCTGTCATGTACAGCACTATGCCATTATAAGACGTGCCACGGAGATTACCGGAGTACTTCCCCAAAGGTGTATTTCACAGTGAATGACATCAGCAGGATTGCCAAAGTAGGGCATTTGAATTGTACTGAGTGTGACTAGCGTAAAATGCATTGCTCCCTAAACAGACATAGAAACACACACAAAACATCCGCAACTGCCATGTGTGGGAATAGAACCCCCACCAGAGTTCTATGTCACACTACAGCATGATGCTGTTAAAGGATGCACCACAGGAATTGTTGGAGTGCCCCTTTCCGAAAGGTGTATATCACAGTGAATGATATCAGCAGGATTGCCAAAGTAGGGCATTTGAATTGTACTGAGTGTGACTAGCCTAAAATGCATTGCTCTCTACACACAAAGACACACTTGACAAGTCTAGGATTAGAACTCCTACCTAACTATTTTATCACACTACAGCATGATGCTGTTATGGGATGCACCACGGAGATTACTGGGCTACACCTTTCGCAAAGGTGTATTTCAAGGTGCATGACATCAGCAGCTTTGCCAAAGTAGGGCATTTGAATTGTAGGAATGTGACTAGCCTAAAAAGCATTGCTTTCTACACAGACAGGGACACACACACACACACACACACACACACACACACACACACACACACACACACACACACACACACACACACACAGACACTTGCCAAGTCTGTTATTAGAACTCCTACCTAACTATTTTATCACACTACAGCAGTACACAGTTATGGGATGCACTATGGAGATTACTGGGCTACAACCTTCCCAGAGGTGTATTTCTAGGTGGATGACATCAGCAGCCTTGACAAAGTAGGGCATTCCAATTGTACGGAGTGTATGTAGCCTAAAATCAATTGTTGTCTACACAGACACACACACACACACACACACACACACACACACACACACACACACACACACACACACTTGCCAAGTCTGGGATTAGAACTCCTACCTAACTATTTTATCACACTACAACAGTACGCAGTTATGGGACACACTATGGAGATTACTGGGCTACAGCCTTCCCAGAGGTATATTTCTAGGTGGATGACATCTGCAGCCTTACCAAAGTAGAGCATTTGAATTGTAGGGAGTGTGACTACCCTAAAAAACATTGCTCTCTACATAGACACACACACACACACACACACACACACACACACACACACACACACACACACACACACACACACACACACACACACACACACACACACACACACATCACAGCAGTACGCAGTTATAGGATGCACCACGGAGATTACTGGGCTGCAACTCTCCCAAAGGTGTATTTCAGAGTGGATGACCTCAGCAGGCTTGTCATAGTTGGGCTATGGTGAGGGCAATGTGTGTGCATAGGCCATAACCCATTCATCTAGAGGATGACACATCACATACAGGCACACACAGGGTCATATTTCACAGGTACCTGTATACAGCTGCTAGACGACTAATTTCTTGTACAGTCATGTTGCACAGCTAGCACTTGCACCACATAGTCTGTAATGCTGACAGATACTGGTGGCTAGTATCTACAGTGAGTGACATCTGAACCTCATGTGGTTGTGGCCCTTTGACTGTGTGCTGGGTGGGACAGGCCTGGATGGCTCCTCGTCACAGTCACCATCTTCCACACATCTATGTATATCTATCTTTGGCTTATTATAGTGTGTTGTCCTTAGATATATGTCTGTATTCCTATCCACTGTGTGTGTGCAAAGCATGAGTGGTGCATACTGAGGATGTCTGCACTAACATCTGCGACTGCCAGATATGTTTGGTCCACTGGTGTTTGCAGACACAGCCTTCATTTGTTTAAGTGTGTAAGCATGCACAGTATGACCTTTCAGTATGTTGTTGACTGACATTGCCTTCATTTCGCTAAGTGTGTGAGCATGCCCAGTATGTCCATCTGTACTGAATGTGCGAATCGAGTCCAGGTAGTTTGTACTGCAGTGCAGACCTTTGTGTTGTACACATACAGGTAGCATAATATTTCTGCAGGGTATCCGTCGATCATTTGGCAATATGGGGACAAACTGTGCAGGGGATAGTGTGTACTGTAGGTGATTGTGTCTGTGCTGCTTCAGCTGCATGGTACTGCTGTTAGCAGAGATATTCAGACGTGCACTGTTATACACATTGATGTTTTCTGTCCTCATGTACTGTCAGGTGGACATTCTTGCTCACATTGATGTCTTGGGGGGATAAGAGTGTCTGCGGCTGTGTCCGGTATTATGGGAAGCCACCTACGTATTCATGGTAAGTTATGCCATTCAGGAGGGGGAGTTGCAGACACTTGGTGCTGGGTTTGTGTATCCAGTTCAGCACTTTGGTACAGTACTGGTAAAGGATCCCATACTTGTATGCCCATCAGCATGACAGTATGGCCTTATCTTGCTGTGGCAATGCCTCACAGCTGTACAGATTCACACAGGTCAGCCAGGGGCAGGGGCCATGGGTCAGGACATTTACCCTACTGTGGTGTATGGGCAGGTGTGTAGCCATCCATGTATGTGTTTGCAGCCAGGGATAGTGTGTGCACATAACTTGCTGTCTGACCCTGCACATTCCATGCTGCCCATGCTCCCACCCCCTATTATTCTAACCTCTTCCCTACATTATGCATACATTCTCTGATACATTCCCTAAGGTATCACCCCATCACAGGTGTTTGTTAGTGTTGGTCCACAGTTCATGCAGTGGGACATGGTGGACATGTTACTGTGGTTTGTCCACATGGCCTTGCATATGACCTATGTGGAGTGTGTTATGTTGTTATTTGGGTGTCCATGACACAACATGCATTAGCTGTACCTGTGAGACACAGGCCTTTGACAGATGCCTGTTGGGCATTAGGTGTTGCTGCATGCCAGATGTGGCAGGTCATTGCATTCTGTCAGTCCTGCCATCCCAGACCACCATACAATATATTACCCTGGGGTGACAGGGTAGGTGTGATAGGTGCTCACGCCAATACCTCCTAACAGTCTTGCTCAGTGGTGTGGATGCTGGCAGGGTGCTACCTATTGCTAGGACACACCTGCATGGGACACCTGCACTGCACACTGCAGTCTTCTGCTATTGACATATACAGGTGGGATCTTACTGTACCCATTCCTCACAACAGGGATATGACCAGAGAGGTGCCTGTGGGTGGTGTGTGCATGAGCTGGGTGCATGTGTGCTGTGGACACTACTTGCATCTGACACACAGATATGCATTGGGCATTCCAGTTATGCTTGCATGTGCAGGTACATAAGCTGTTTCCCAATACATCAGTCCTACCTCCTTTGTGATCTGCGAGTGTTTGGGCAGACAACACCAGTATCCCTTACTACAGGACCAAATAATGTGATGCATACCTGTATGTACGTTTCCAAGGGTGTGTCCATTTCACAGTGACACAATATATACTGTATGTCTGGGGTACTTTCCCCTGTGTACTGCTTGTATATGTAGACCAACAGCCATGCCATGTCAGTCTTTCAGATGGTGACACATATTACCACCATACATTTGCAATGGCTTACTGCTAGCTTGTGTTATACTGATGGGTATTGTGTATGGCACTGCATTTGTGAGGACTTGTCCTTGTCATCAGTGGTAGTGGGCAATGGCCACCAGGCTTACCTCAACATGCATACATACCGACCACTCTCACATGATATGGGACACACACCAACCTAACACACACATACCTGTATATTGTGCAGATGCTACAACCTATCCTGATACCTTGGCCACCTCTGTGCATCTGTGCTCCACTGGTATTAGACCTACACATACATGTTACTACATTTCTACATAGGGTTGTGGGGGGCACACCTGACTGTTACAACATGTGCACATCACATTGGGGGGCACACCAGACCATTACTACATAATTAAGTAGGGTTGGGGGAGCACACCTGGCTGTTTCTGCATTCCTACACAGGATTGGTGGGGCACACCTGACTATTTCTACATATCTACACAGGACTGGAGGGGGCACACCTGACTGTTACTACATTTCTACGTAGGATGGCGGGGCACACCTGACTATTTCTACATTTCTACACAGGACTGGGGGGCACACCTGACTGTTACTACATTTTTATGTAGGATGGGGGGGCACACCTGATTATTTCTACATTTCTACACAGGATTGGGGGGCACACCTGACTGTTACTACATTTCTATGTAGGATGGGGGCACACCTGACTACTTCTACATTTCTACACAGGATTGGGGGCACACCTGACTGTTACTACATGTCTATGTAGGATGGGGGGGGGGCACACCTGATACTTGTACACATTTGCTATGACTGTACTGGTATGTCAGATACTCCAATTCATTCTGTATTCTAATCTATCATGCTGACTAGAGGCATACCAGTGTACTGTAGATCTTAGCTTTGATTTACCTACATATTAGTTTCTGACTTCCTACCCTTCAGAACTAACATCCCACTGCCTGACCTGCTGTAGTCTGTCTATGTAGGCCTGGGGGGAGGTTACCCATAGGCATCATTCAGAGGCCATAGTGCAGCCTTTGTATTTGTCTACACCTGTCCTGCTGGCTGTGACTGTTGTTGGGTATGTGAACCCCCCTGACTGGTATGTGTGAATCACTTACCTTGTGGGTGTCCCAGTATTGAGGGTGGTGCTGCAGGGCTGCCTATGTTGAATGCACATAGTACACTCCCTACACATGGTTGAGCACAGGTAGTGTCATGTTTGGCATCCCTTTTACTGTATGTGAGAGTCAGAGAGAGGAGTTATTCCCTGGGTCCCTCCTGTGTCGGTATATGTGCTGTATGTTGCCTCTTTGTCAAGGCCACGGCATACTGGGCATGCCTCCTTCTGCCTACTGTGGCAGGCTCAGGTTGTTCCTCCTCTGAGTCACTCTGTGCCTGTGCAGGCCTTGGCAATGGTGGAGGGCTGTATGGCCCTGCCCTGTGCTGTTATTGCTGCAGCTGTTTCCGCAGGATCATATTGTGTTGCGTAGCACATAAGATGACAATTTGGGGTACATGTAGCTGGTGAGTACTGCAAGGCTCCACTGGATGTGTCCAGGCACTGGAACCATGACTTGAGCATCCCAAATACATGCTCTACTATACTTCTGGTCTGTGCATGTGCCTCATTATGGAGTTCTTGTTCGGGTGTGTGTGCATTTCTAATGGGTGTCATCAGCCACGGCTCCAGTGCATATCCAGCATCCCCCATTAGGTGATCGTGAGGGATGTCCCCATTGGCAAATCTCTTGTGCAGCTGCTTCAGATGCCAAATGTGGGAAAAGTGATAGCTTCCAGGGCAGCCGGCACACACATTCATTATTATGCCCTGGGCATCACATACGACCCGGCAGTTGATGGAGGGGAAGACCTTGCGGTTGATGTAGACCCTACCCCACTCACCGGGTAGTGCTTTGATGTGTATGTGCATGCAGTCTATAGCACTCACTACCTCAGGATATTCTGCTATTTGGTGGAACAGTTGCATATTGCTGGCCAATGCCTCATGGGTGTTGGGGAAATATATGTGCTCACCGACATGTGCTGACATGGCATCCAGGAACTGGTGGAGTACCCTGGATGCTGATGCCTGTGAGATCCCCATCATATCCCCAGTTGGCCTTTGGAAGGTACCTGTAGCTAGTATTTTTAGGCCTACACATACCTTGGTATCCACTGGGATGTGTTTCCCTCTGTTAGTTCTGTGTGTCAGGCGTGGCCGGCACAGCTTAACAATTTGCTGTAGGAGGTCCCTGTCCACCCTATAGTGCTTCACTATCTCGAGCTCATGTAGCCCCTGGTAGGTTACTCTGGGTCTGTACACTCTTCTCTGTCTCCTCACTGTGGGCTGGTCAACAGCATTCACATTCTCACCATCCTCAGCCTCTTCCACAAGTTATTGTATGATAGCTACTGCAGCCCCTATCATTTTGTTGTTTTGTTTGTTAAAAGTTCCCTGCTTGTATACACCGGTGGTGTAGAGTGTGGGGAAAACCAGAGGCGAAGGTGATTGCATAGTTTATAGTAATGTTCTGGGCTGGGCTGGTCTGCTGCCTGTGTCATTAGCTGATTCTGATACATTTCACCTGCCAGCTATGCTAGTTCTCCTAGATTACATTCCTACCACTGTTTTGCCTTCCTATTGCTTTCTTGTTTAAGCCCGGGGGTGCACCACACAAGCAGAGTGCTCAAATGTGCACAGAGCTGCTATTTCGTGGTTTAACATTTTTATCCTTTAAAACCTGGTGCGTGGCGCGCACATCCACATAGGCAATGTAAAGAGTGCTAGGCAGCCTCAGACACACCACCTTGCTTAACTGTGCTTAGCTAGGAGCAAACCTGAGCCGCAGGGCTCCAATTCGCTTAATGTATGCCTGACACACACCCCGCCATGATGTCAGCTAACTCCTAGGCTTGCACCAAGCTATTCCTACTCTTACACTGTTGGGACCTGGCTAGCATGTTGGGGAAAACTGGGATTCACTATCATTCACCTCATTTGCATAGGATTGCCTGCTAATGCATAGTTACATGTCTCACACTGAGCCGCGTCCCTTAGCAACCACTACTCACTGGCCATGTCTTCTGCCTGCCAGAATACTGATTTTAGTTAGACTGCTTATTTTAGGTTTATTTTATTATTCACCCACCTTATACTTGCCCATTGGCATGCTTCCTGACTGATATGCAGCCTTTATTTGGAGCTGTCATGGCTCCGTTTTGGATTTTGCAGAAATGTACTGTTATTAACCGAGTACATTTCTGCAGATTACACTAGTCCTGCACGGCTGGTTTCAAGCTTCCTGGATCGCAATTTCACCTCATTTGCATGGATTTCTCCTGCAAATGGGGTGATTTGTATACAGTGCAGGACTAGTGCAGAAGTGCTCATGCACACCCCTGCAGGTTGTTCCTGGATTGCACAGCAGACATATTCCCTGCTACAGCTCCTGCCCTAATCCTGCATGCCCTGCAAGGCATGCAGAATCTGGGGGCAGATGTCAGATTGTGATAAAAAGGATGGCTATGTAATGCATTTCACATTTGTTCCAAGCAAAACATTTGACACACATTAAAATATTCCATGTTGATCACACTAGTCCTGCAAAAGCCAGAATAACAAGCAAATACCAGCAGGCAGCTAGTCATTTTCTTCCACACATAACCCAGCAATTATACCTAGTCTGTCTGTGCAAATCAAGTGGCAAGTTAAGTAGCCCATCTTATGTCTCTCAAATGCATACTAGTGCTGCAAGCTGGATAGTAAAACCTGCTTAAAACTAAGCAGAAGACAAGAGTGGCAGATACTTTCATCCAGCCACCTCCAACCCCATAGCTCTCAACTTCCTATCTTCAGTTTGAACTTGAAGATGTCATGGAGCAGAGACCTCACAATGCTGAAATCTAACATCATGATGCTTGACTTGAATGGTTAAGTCAAGTGGGACACCTCCACCCTAGGGAATATGTCCCACTCAGAGGCAGGCGCGTCATGTTGTAGCAGGGAGCTGTGTTTTATTTATTTATTTTTAGAGCAACCAAACAATGATCTTTGTTGCTTTAAAAAATAATAAATTCTGAAGAGTGCCCTTTGAAAGCATGGCATCCTAGGCTGTTGCCTAGCTTGCCTATGGTTAAGGCCAGCCCTAGGAAGGTGGTTAGGCTAATAGCCAGCATTACAATACTATAGTACTGAGAGGGCAAAAAGGGCTTGACTGTAGTTCTCTTCCTTCTATCTTCTGTCCTTGTTGTTGCACAGAAATGTACAGCAGTCAGCAGATCAGCAGTACAGAGCACTAAACCATACTACAATCCCCTTTTTAAAGCAAAACTGTTCCTGTCAAAATTGGAATCTGCCACTCAGCAGAACAAACTAAGGAATGACTCACAATGGAAATGGCAGGACAAGGTGGTTTCATAGATTAGTACTAAACTAACTGCCCTTGCGAGCCATTTTAAGCTTAGCCAATTATCCCTTGTGAGACTCAAACCCTGCACCTTATGTTTGTAAGGCAAACACCTTAACCATTAAGCCACCCTCTCTCTCTAGGAATGGCTAGCAACAATAGCCGAGTGCAATTCAGACGTGCAATTCAGACATGCAGGTTCTAGAAATCACTTCAGACATTATTTTCAAAATCGAGGTGGAAAAACAAAGTTCTATTTACTTTAAATAAAACAGATACTTCTCAGCTCCTTTCACAATTCAAACACATCTAACTCCTTTGTAAGCACTTAATTCAACACAAATATTTTATTTCTTGCACTAACCTAAAATTTTAAAACATTTAGTACTTTTAGAAATTGCAACTTAAACTAAAACAATACTTACAATTAAACAGTGTAAGTATATATATATATATATATATATATATATATATATATATATATATATATATATATATATATAATTAAAAGCCAAGAAATCAAAAGTACTCACAGAGAAATCTTACCTGGTAGTTCTTTGAATTAAACTTTGTTCTGTTCTTTTAACTTAAAAAAGTGCTTCTTCACCATGCCTTCTACAATTCAGACATAGCTAGCCCTTTTGTAGTTCAATAATGCAACAACATGTTTGCTTCCTGCTCCTAACATAAAACTTTTAAAATTTCTACAACTCAAAGAAAATCAAACTTAAAGTAAAACAAAACTTGCAGAAAAGCAAAACACAAGAAAACAACATGTAATGTAAAAACTGTAAACCAAAAAATCAACCATTTTCACATTGCAGTTATACCTAGCAGTGCCCTGAAAGATGGTGGGCAGGATTCACGAAGGCTTGCACGGAGTCTAAGAGTAGTGTAAGACTCCATGCAGCCCACGCGATCCAGGAGCAGCCCGAAATTCCGTGTAATAGACCAGCTAAAACGTCTCTTACATGGAGTGGGCCTGGATATGCTAATCACCTCACTTGCAGCCAAAAGGCATGCAAATGAGATAGATTAGCGATCCACGAAGCCCAAACCAGCCCGTGTAAGAGCCGTTTTAGCTGCAGAAATGTACTCAGTTGACAACTGAGTACGTTTCTGCAAAAAACGCAATGGAGCCATGTCAGCTCCAAATAAAGGGTGCATATGTGTCAGGCAGCATGCCAATGGCCAAATATGTGGCCATTGGCAAGGTACCCCGATGCAAACGGGCTGCGCTATATAAAGCATAAAAATGAAGGTTATAAACCCACAAATGTGGGTTTTATGCAATACATGGGATTACAATGCAGGGACCAGCAGACCAAAAGCAACATGGCCACCGTTTAGTGGTTGCTAAGGGGGGAAGCTGAGTCTAAGACATGTAACTAAGCATTAGTAGGCAATCTGATGTAAATGAGTGTTAGAATACTGAATCTCACTGTCACATAGCAAATGAGCACATTCTGAGTAGTGTAGGAGTTACATAAGGGGGAGGAACAGAGTAGGAGATAGGTGACATCACAGGGGGGAATGGCAGAAAGAAATGCAGTTCATTGGAGGTCAGTGTTACTTGACAGATGTCAGACACATATCATGGAAAGAGGAGTGCCACAAGATAAGCATGGGAAAGTCAAGAAATGGAAGGTGTACACTGTTGCTTACACCAAAGTTTCTTGCTGGGCATGCATGCATACGTGTGTGCACCATGAGGCACGAGTAGGGCAGTGTGCACACGTATAAGGCAGACTGAGCATGTGGGAGCCTGTTGGCAGACTTGTAAGACTGTTTGCGCTGGTGTGCGCATGTTTTAACCCAAATAAGAAGATTCTAAGCCTTGTAAGCCTGTGTGCGCACGTGTAAGCCACTGTGAGCGTGTTTCTGCTGGTATGCGTGTTGCTCCTCCCTGAGAAAACAGAGAGGAAAAAGGAAGCAACAGAATTAGTAGGAAGCTAGCAGGGAATACTGCTGGAGCTAGCAGGTGAAAACAATTAGAAGCAGGCAATTACACAGGCAGAATAATAGCCCAGCCAAGCACTTAAATCTCTGCAAACAGCAGTGCAGGATGTTTCTCTCAAGAGACACTGCAAGACAGGAGTAAGCTATTAGAAGTGAAAACTGAAAAAGCTGAACTCAGAGCAGAAATGCTAGGGGCTGCCATAGCTGTCATAAGGAGACATAGGCAACTTGCTGAAGGTGGTGACAATGCAAATGGTGCCAGACAACCCACAGTGAGGAGACCGAGAAGAGTGTACAGGCCCAGGGTCACCTACCACGGGTTACATGAGCTGGAGATAGTGGAGCGCTATAGAGTGGACAGAGACCTCCTGCAGCAAATTGTTGAGCTGTGCAGGCCACGCCTCAAACACAGAACCAACAGAGGGGAACCCATCCCAGTGGAAACCAAGGTATATGTTGGCCTAAGAATACTAGCAACAGGTACCTTCCAGAGACCAACTGGTGATATGATGGGGATATCACAGGCATCAGCCTCCAGGGTACTGCACCAGTTCCTGGATGCCATGTCAGCACATGTCGGTGATCATGTATATTTCCCCAATGCCCGTGAGGTATTGGCCAGCAATATGCGTCTCTTCCAGCAAATAGCGGAATACCCTGAGGTAGTGGGTGCAATAGACTGCACGCACATACGCATCAAAGCACCAGCTGGTGAGCGGGGTAGGGCCTACATAAACCTCAAGGGCTTCCCCTCCATCAACTTCCAGGTCGTGTGCAATGCCCAGGGCATAATAATGAATGTGTGTGCTGGCTGCCCTGGGAGCTACCATGATTCCCATATCTGGCATTTGACGCAGCTGTACCAGACATTTGCCAGTGGGGGCATCCCACATGGACACCTAGTGGGGGATGCAGGTTATGCACTGGAGCCGTGGCTGATGACACCCATCAGAAATGCACACACACCTGAACAGGAACGCCATAATGAGGCACACGCACAAACACGTAATGTAATAGAGCATGTGTTTGGGCTGCTCAAGTCACGGTTCTGGTGTCTGGACACATCTGGTGGAGCCTTGCAGTACTCACCAACTACATGTACCCAAATTTTCATGGTATGTGCTATACTACATAATATGATCTTACGAATACAGCTGCAGCAGGACCAGCATAGGGCCGGGCCAAACAGCCCCCCACCATTGCCAAGGCCATCACAGGCAGAGCATGACTCGGAGGAGGAACAACCTGAGCCTGCCTCAGTAGGCAGAAGGAGGTGTGCCCAGTATGCCCTGGCCTTGGCAAAGAGGCAACACATAGCACATACACTGGCTCAGTAGGAACCCTGGGAATGATACCCCTCTCTGACTCACTCATATAATAACAGGGATGCCTAAAATGACATAACCTGCTCTCAAACTTGTACAGGGAGTGTAGTACGTGAATCCTACAGAGGCAGCCCTGCAGCACCACCTGAGGCATGAATGCCATGTGTTAAGCAATGTAACACCATGTAGTATATGCAAACTTGATGACTGTGACTAACATCCTACCCTCACCAAGCATCATGCCACAATATGACAATGAGATGATCAATTGCAATAATTGGCTGAAGTATTGCTGTTAGTCAAAGGGGATCCAATGTGTGCCAGCCTGGGATGACATGCTGAGCATGACATGATGCTCCACCTGCTAGGGGTGGCGTGCACCTATCAGTCCTGGCCATATGGATACTGGCAAAGGCTGTTGTTACCCACAGCGTGCCTTGAATAGGTAAGGCTCAAAACACAAACCCACCTCCATATGTATCACAAGGGATAAGAACCTAGATGTAGTGCTACCCAATGCCAGAAGTCTAAACAGCAAGATGCATGCAGTCTAAACTCCCCCATTATGGAGAATGTTGATATCTGTCCTGTAACAGAAAACTGGGTCAAGGCTCACAACAGCACCCTAACACTACCAGGTTACACCTCATACTGTGCTGTACAGCCTCAAAACATGGAACAAGCTACAACAGGAGGGTGACTAGCAATAATTGTCAAGGATAACCACTCCCCCATGTTGGTATCACAACAAGAAGCAGCATGGACTAGCCATGGTCAAGTAACAGTGGCTAAGACTGCCTGCTACAGACTACCGTCCTAACACCAGGAACTGCACTTGGCCTATGTTGGAATACATGAATATATCAAGCCCTCCAAACCACATTATATTGGGTGACTGAAAATACCCAAACATAGACTGGGAGCATTATTCTAGCTCCAATACTGTAGGACAAAAGTACCTAGAATCCATAAACCAAAATGCCCAGGAATAATGTACCACTCCCACAAGAGGGGTAAGCATACTGGATGTGATAATCAGCAACATGGGTACTGGATGGCAAGATGAGAAGTGTATCCCTCACTGGTAAGACCCGACCATAGAGTAATCACACCGGATATACACATCCTGACCACAGTCCCTGGCCAGAAAACCACAGTGAAAAACATGTGTAAAGCAAAAGTTGCACTCCCCCAAACTGATGTGGAATCCATTAAAGGCCCTGTGCAGGTGCAAAATATGGGCCACACCTCAGAACCTGTTATACAGGCATTCCATGAACACTGTCAGGAATGCATGGATTATGCAATCCCAAATAAAACCAAGACACAATGCCATACACGCAGGCATCTGGCATGGTGGACTCCAGCCATTACCAAACCATGCAAGAGAATGTGGAAGCTACTACATGATAAAGCAAACATAAAAAGGGAAGTAATCACTGATCAGTAGTACGGCAATAAAATATGTCCACTCATACAATCCACTAAGGCCAGCTACAACAAGTTGAATCTGTGAATCTTGAGGCAATGTTACACCTGCCCCATGTACACAGACAACCCTCACCTCCCCCCAAGAAATACAAATATATGTGAGAGATGCAACCATTTATCCAAACCGGAGGCTGAGCTCTCTCAACTCAGTACTGTCAAAACTAGACAGGAGGAGAAGGTAACCACACACACCACAAACCCAGTCTCACATAGACCTATCACAACTGCAAACCAAAGACATAAACACAGAAAAACATTCCCGGAGGCCCTAATTACAAGCACACCACATCAACAGAGGCCTCCAAAGCAGATACCCAAGCAACCACTACCTCCAAACATAGCACATGCAACACATAGTACACAAAGCTGGTGTGCCAAACAGTCACAGGCCAGAAGGAGAAACAACATGCCTGATACAGTTGTAATAGGTGACTCCATAGTCAGACACACTGCTGTCCCGCTCTCCAGACTGAACAAGGGAAAGGGTACAGTAAGCTGCCTGTAGGCTGCTACAATATGCCACATAACACAAGTATGCAGGTCACCCCAAAGCAAGTAGAAATATGATGCAGTCATTGTCCATGCTGGTGTGAATGACCTGAGATGTACCTCCCCAGACTACATGAAAAGAGACATAGATGAGCTCTCCGATTATGTAGTCCAGGCCGGTATGACACTGACCATGTGCAGCATCCTACCCTCACCAAGAATGATGCCACAGTACAAACACAGAATGATCAGCTTTAACAAGTGGCACAATTATTGGTGTCATTCCAAGGGGATACAATGTCTGTCTGTTTGGGATGTCATGCTTGACAAGCCACACTGCTGTGCCAGGGGTGGCTTGTACCTGTTACCCCTGGGTGTCTGAATATTGGATAAGGCTCTTGCCACCTCCATAGAGCTTATCAGACCCATAATCTAGTACAATGCCTCATTTGGGATGTACCTTACCCGACACCTGCAGCAGTTAGAAAGACCTCAAAGGTACCTCACCAAGAGGATAAAGGGTCTCAAATATTTGTCATATGCTGCCTGGCTGTAGACACCCCAGCTGTATGCAGTCAGATACTGCCTATGCAGAGGCATTGTATGCCTGTTGTACAAGGCCATGTCCAACACAGGAGTAATATCATGCTCCACCCCAGAAAACCCAATTCCATCGGAGCTGTGAGAGTCAACCTCAACACATAATGAAATAGGATGTGCTGGAGGGACAGATACATAACCCAGAGGCTCCCTACACCCTGGAACGGAATCCCACTCCATGTTAGGCAGAGCCCCTCACTGACTCTCTTCAACAGGAATCTTGGCAAGTGGATGGATGATCGTAGATGTACACTGGGGGTCTTCACTGTGTCACATCCAGACAGAGGCACAGTAAAGTAAATCATAAATGGCCATAATATTCACTAAGTCAATTCAAAAATAGTCTAAAACTCCACTTCAAGTCACACTGGCTATGTCCTTGCTCAAACCCAGACTAGCTCTGTGCCATTAACTAAAACATAAACAACTAGCTAAGATGATAAGTACTTTGTATACTGTGATAAAGAAATATGTATCCTGTCTAACTCTATGTCATTATACTGCCTACCGTCCTTGCTAATATGTTAATAATGTTACATTTGTAGTAATCTCAGAAATAGTAATGGCAGTCTTGTACTTGTATGTAAATAGCCTATGTTTTTGTTAAGTTCTTTCAGCTCATTTACTGTACCTAATTATCAATGTAACTCTGTTGGAGCTTTTCTCCCCGGGCCTCCGCTGAAAAAGGACATATATCCAGTCGTACCATCCCGGTTAACAAATGTAAAATAAATAAATAATAATAATAGCAAGGGTTGGCGAAAGCCACACACACTCTGGCTAGGCTTAGAAATGCCCTAGGGTGGATAGCCTAGTATGAACCTATGAACCTATGAAAATACAAATTGTACAGGACACTAAGGATAATCACAAGGCTTTCTTAACTGATGGTAGGAACCTTGTTGGGAATTCACAGATATGCTCTGAATCACTCAAATATTACAAACAACATACCAAACACACACACATATTGCCAACATCCAACCTGACAGGTGCAGTGCAACCCCCCCCCCCAAAATGCAAAATATCTATCCCAGCAGAGTGCTGGCCCCCTGACATTGCAGATGCTGAGGTAACAACCAGCATCTACAAAGCAAAACACACAGCATCAGTGGTATGAGATGGTGTCCTGGGCTGAGTCCAACATGGACTCCAAGAAGAATGGAATGCCAAATAACACTACTGCTCAATGTCAGCCTTACCACAGGATATGTACACAAAGAGCAGTGTACAACAACAGTGGTCCTTCTCCACAAAGGTGTTGCCTGAATGGATACTGCAAGCTACCACCCCAGAATGCTGACAAGCTTGGTCTGCAAAGCTATGGAAAGGATCAGCATGTACCTCAGACATAAAGATATTGGGGACCTACTGACACTGGACCCTACCCAGTGTGGCTTTCTTAAGTGCAGATCCTGCCCCTTAAACATGTTTGACTCATTTGAAACAGTCATTAAGGTCATTGATGAGGGGAATGTGGTCCACACAGCCTAGCTGGTCCTTGCAAAAGGCTTCCATACAATACCCCATGTGTTCATTATAGATAAGCTCACCAGCTTAAATATAAACCCCTATGTCAGTAGAGGGGTTGCAAACCAGACCAAGGACAGAACTGACATGGTCAGAAATGCTGCAGCCATGTCAGACTACAAACCAGATAACAACTGGCATCCCACAAGGCTCGGTCCTGGGACCTCCCTTGTTTGGTATATATGTCCCATAGGTACAGGCCAACATGGAAGGACTGTGTCTGAACAAGTTTGCAGAGGACTACAAACTGGCCACCATATCTGACCCTCCAGCTGACACAAGCATCCCACAAAAGGGCCACATAGAAACAGACAACTGGTGCCATAGCCATGTCAGCAAGCTAATTGCAGAAAAGTGTATAGTCAACCCCTGTGGATATACAGTAAGTGCCCACCAATTAACACATAGGTGTTAACCCATTAAGTGCTTAAGATGTAATAAGAGACCTGGGGACACAAGTTGATAGATATCTTGCATTGGACAAGCATGTGGCTGTAGTGGTTACAGAAACATACCATATACCCACCTAATCATGAAGGTAGTGAGATCTAGTTCAGGGGAGGTCATTGTGGCTCTGCAGTCATCCTTCATCAGCGTCACAATTGACTACAATGGCCCCTGTGGGATGTACCTCAGCAAACACCTCTATCAACTGGAAAGACCCCAAAAGTACCTCACCAGGAGTATCAAAGAGCTTGAACAGATGCCATGTGTTGCCTGATTAAACAAACGGCAGCTCCACACACTGTCATACTGCCTGCCCAGAGGCAAGCTGTGCCTGATGTATAAAGCCATGTCCAAGCTGGAATCAATGAACATGCTGCACCTTGTACAATCTGAATGGCAGTGAGCTATGCACATGAGAGACCTGAACCCCAGCACTGACATACATAGGACAAGCTGTACTGAATGATCCATAACACAGAAGCCACCCCTACTCTTAAGTAAACTCCCAGTACAGGTTAGCCAGAGAGTCACCCATCGACTCTCCTCAAGAGGAATCTTGATGAGTGGATGGGAGATGGTAGGTTTACCCTGGGTATCACTGTTATGTCACAGGTAGACGGAGGCACAGTATACTAATCATGACATATGTCATGGCAAACTCCAGTTACAATGTGTCGAAGGACAAACACACTCTCTGACTAGCATTAGAAATGGCCTAGGGCACATCGCTAGTGTTTGCCAATGTCCACCTATGTTGTGGAATACACTACCAATGTTGGGCAAGCCTGGTTTAAGTAGTCCATATCTGAACATAATGCAACATGGTCATATGTGCACAACTGGCCCCTAAACAGTCTGTTGTGCTCACTATGAAAATTTAAAGCAGTGATAGGACTAAAGGCCAGGATACTGTCCACCACAGTGAAAGTACTGAACCAGTACACTATATGGTACTACAGTGTTAGGTCAGTATGAAAGGATGTTGACAACTGTATGCAAAGTATCCCATGCAAACCATGCAGGCACAATATAATCCCTGTTGTTTTCAGACACAAAGCAGTTGGCCAGTAAGTACACAACATGACACCCAACACAACCATAAATGTGAGATATTGTTGAAGTTCACACTCATCCACATATGTGGTGGACTGCAGAGTTAAACATATGGAAAGCTCACACTGGGCATGCTCGCACACTTTGATAAATGAGACATATGTCAGACAACATGCCATGGAAAGGCTGAACTGGGCATGCTCACACACTTGCGCCATATCTCAGTTTAGCAGTTGGCCACACATATCTGGTATTTGTACGTGCCATTCCAGGAACCAACCATATTACAGCAATCTGCCCAGTGCACACAGTTAAATGACTACAGAGACATAAGTGATATAGTGGATCCCCCTCATATTCAAACATCTCCCACAGATACACAAGTTGTTCATAGAAACAGGGAATGCTATGGCAATAAAGACCTGAAAACAGCCTATCAGCAACAAATATTGTGCATCTGAAAATTAAACATATGGGTGTAGAGGTCAATACTAGGATGTTTGCCCTAGGGAATGAAAGCTTAGCCAGAGTGTGCTTGGCGTCTGCATCCCCAGTACAGTAGGCTACTGTGCCACTGTAAAGTAGGTCACATAAGGTACCGTTTGAGGCTAGTGTGCTGTGCCTCCATCAAGCAGGGACACAGTGGAGATCCCAGGGGTTGAATTTGCTATGCTACATCCATGTTGTTGGTGTGTGCTGGAAGAGGGTTGGTGAGGACCTCTAACAGTAAGTGGGCATCAATAACAGACTGAGGGGAGCCTTATCTGCAGTGTCTGGACAATTTCACTGTCAACATGTTGTCGTGATGATTATGAGGGATTGAAGTGTCGTGCCAGTACTGTTCAGAGATGTCCTCCCTCTGTGGGCTACTGCTCTGCAATGTATTAGCTCACTCCATCTGTTGGACAGCTCATATATGGCTGGTGTACACCTGACAGGGTGTCTTGTTGTGGAGGAGTCATGGGTATATTTGGGATAGCATGATCAATGCAAAACTTCCACATGCTCATAGAATGCAATTGTCAAGGATTATGCAGAGTGGCCTGTATACTCCCCCAGCATGGGTCCTTTGAAGTCTTCCACCCCAGTCTTCGCAAGTGCAAAGTCTGCTTTTGATAAATACACTTTGTTTGCAGTGACAACCTTGCCTGGGGGTGGGGATGGGATATGGATGTCCAGGGAAAGGTGGGTATGGTCAGATATCAACAATGGTGGTCTACCTCTGGTGTGGAACAGTGAGTACCCATGTTGCAGATGGTCAGGTGCAATATGTATTCCCCCTTGTGGCTGTGGTGAGTGGTCCTGCCATAGCATATGGACTCACAAATTGTAGTGGCTGTAGGGTAATGTTGTAGAGGCCTGAGTAGTTCCCACACACAATATACCTGTACCTGACGTTAACAACTGAAATGGTGTATGTGAACACCTTCATATCTTGGCACTGTTTCCAGGGAAGCAAAGTGTGTGTCCCGGATGTGGGAGGGGTGGTCTGAACTGGTTGTGTTGTGTGTTACAGGTCCTGTGGTCACGAAGCATGGTATAAAACATAACCTGCCAGTGCTGATGTGCATATCTGACCCTGAAGTAGGTGGCTGCAAATGCATATATATGCTATCCCCCACCTGACAGGTAGTAATAGATGCACATACCTCTGTATAAATAATGATGTCAGCACCCTATAAATACTGCAGGTGCAGAACAGATGCCCAGTAATTTGGATAGTATGCTCTGCTAATACGTCTCCCTCAAGTGTCATAATATATTTAGATAGGGGTTTGAATCCTGCAAATGCTCAGTGTGTGTGTGGGTGGGCGGGGTTGGTGTGTGTGCAATTCTGTGTGAGAGAAATGTCCCTCTTGGCAACTAGGAGAACACACTACAGGATGCACATTCCCCTTTCTAAACACTGATGATGTCAGCACCCTATAAGTAAAGCAGGAGAAGGAAAACCTCCCAGTAATGTGAATAGCGCACTCTGCTAATGCATCTGTCTCAAGTGTTATAACATAGTTAGGTAGGGGTTTGAATCCTGCAAATGCTCATTGTTTGGGTGAGAGGGTTAGTGTGTGTGCAATTTCTGTGTGAGAAAAATGTCCCTTTTGGCAACTAGGAGAACACACTACAGGATGCACATTCCTCTTTTTAAACACTGATGATGTCAGCACCCTATAAGTACAGCCGGAGAAAGGAAACCTCCCAGTAATGCGAATAGCGCGCTCCGCTAATGTGTCCATCTTGAGTGTCATAACATAGTTAGGTAACGGTTTGAATCCTGCAAATGCTCAGTGTGTGTGGAGTGGGGTTAGTGTGTGTGCAATTCTGAATGAAAGAAATGTCCCTTTTGGCAACTAGGAGAACACAGTACAGGATGCACATTCCCCTTTCTAAACACTGATGATGTCAGCACCCTATAAGTACATCAGGAGATGAGAAACCTCCCAGTAATGTGAATAGCGCGCTCTGCTAATGCGTCTGTCGCGAGTGTCATAACATAGTTAGGTAGGGGTTTGAATCCTGTAAATGCTCAGTTTGGGTGAGGAGGGTTAGTGTGTGTGCAATTCTGTGTGAGAGAAATGTCCCTTTTGGCAACTAGGAGAACACACTACAGGATGCACATTCCCCTTTCTAAACATTGATGATGTCAGCACCCTATAAGTACAGCAGGAGAAGGAAAACCTCCCAGTAATGCAAATAACATGCTCTGCTAATGCATCCATCTTGAGTTTCATAACATAGTTAGGTAGGGGTTTGAATCCTGCAAATGCCAAGTGTGTGTGGGGGTGGTAGAAGTAGGGTGTGTGCAATTACATGTGTGAGAGAGCTGACCCTTTTGGCAACCAGTACAACACACCAGCTGCTGCATATTCCAATCTCTACACAGAGATGATGTCAGCACCCTACAAGTACAGCAGAAGAGGGCAAATCTCCCAGTAATGCAAATAGCATGCTCTGCTACTGCGTCTCTCACTACTGTCATAGCACAGTTCGTTATGGCTTTGAATTCCACACATGCCACATGTGTTTTTGTCACACAGAATGCCCATGTGTGTGGGTTGTTGTTCACAATAATGCATGACATCGATTAAACCAGTAATGGCAATGGACACAGATGATGTATGTGTGTGCCAAATACACATATGTACCTGTGACCTTCAATAGTTCCCATGTCTGATGCCTGCCACATGTGAATAAATGGTATTTGCACTGGATAACATTATAACTGTGGTCTTCTGTACGGGTGCTGAATGTGGTATGTGTATATACAGTGTGAGTTGTATATTGTATCATCCTAGCAGCGAGGGATACACATCAGGTCTGGGGCATATAGTCTACATGTTGTTGATGAACAGGTGCTGCATGTTTTCACCTGTTGTGGGAGTGGTAACAAGTTGTTCCATAGCAATGCAGTGACTACATGCTAGGAACCTTTCAGCTAGGGTGTTGTAGCTACAGTAATTCATCAGCATTCAGTAGTACTTCAGCATTCTTGGTGAGGGTATGATGCCAACCAAGGTCAGGGTCATACCAGCCTGTGCCACATGCTCATAGAGCCCTTCTATGTTCCCTATTGTGTAGTCCAGGGAGGTACATCACAGGTTAGCCATAGTGGCATGGACAATGACTGAGTCATATGTGTCCATGCCTCTGACTGACCTGTATGCTTGTGTTATGTGGTGGACCATAGTGCCCCACAGGCATATCACTGTGACCTTCACCTCGTCCAGCCTGGTGAGCGGGACCTCACTGTACCGGACAATAAAGGTACCTAACACAACTGTAGCAGGTGTGTTGTCTAGTCGTACAGGCTGTGACTGTTTGGCACACAGGATTTGTGTGCTATGTGTTGCACGTGCTGTGTTCCGGCTTAACGTATGCCTGTGTGCCAGCTGCAGAGGTGTCTGCTACTCAGGCAGGATGCTATTCTGAGGCTCCACAAATGCCCCAGTGTGTTCATGTGTTTGGATTGCTGTCGGTGTAGGTCTACATCAGACTGGTATTGTAGTCACTGTAGTATTTCATGCCACCTGACAGGTTATGCCAGTACTGGGTTCAGAGTGCTTAGTCTCCAGTTTGGCTATGTGGTTGCATCTCATACATGTGTTGTACGTCCATGTGTAGGGAAGAGGGTTGAATGTGTACATGTGGCAGCTGTGACATTGCCACATGACTCACATATTCCACAACTGTACCATAGAGGTGACTGACAAGTGACCTTTGCACATGCTACCATAGTATTGTGATTGCCATGGTGATTAACAGCACATAGGGCCAATGGGAAACAAGGTACAGAAGGTGAGTATGTGAGGGTGTAGTGCCTGTGATTAGTTAGCACTGGCATATATGACTGCACACGTGGTCAAATGCCAGGAAAGTCATATGCAATGTGTCACAGGCAACGTACATGCGAACAGGACAAACAGTGACGTTCTGTCAAGTGAGACATGGACATACATATAGTAAGCTATGCAGATGTCACTAGGAGTCCACAGAAGCTCTGTAAATCTGCATTGCAGGTGGGATCAGTGTTCCAGGGTAACTGCAAGCAAACATGCATGCAAACAAAGCTACAGTAAGCAGGGCTGCATATAGTCCATTGTACAACAAACAAGCTGTACCACTTCCAGTAGGTCACAGTGCAAATATGCAGGCACTATACACATGTACATGGAAATACACAGGTCAGATGGCCATGGTTCATTCTCAGTGCACACAATTGTACAGACCATGTACCGTCAGGATGTACAATAACCGGATGGAAACCCAGGTGCTCATACCTGCAGTAATACACATGTCAAATAACAGACACTGAGCCTTCACTCAGTGGTTCCATACTTAGTAGGATGTATGCTACCTGTCCTGCCACCACAGTATCTCTGACATTTATGGGGACTCTCCCTCCTGTGAAAGTTAGTTTTGTGTGTTGGGGCTGTCTAGCATGGTATGAGATGGGAGCTTGCAGTGCTTGGGTGCTCCTGTGTGTCCTGTACCAGTCATGTAGTACTGCACACATATCAACATCCTCAAACATCCGCATTGCAGAGTCCAGTGTGGGCAACATGCCACTTGCAGCTTACATGTCCATCATTGTGTATCAATACTTTCATTACCTTATCCCCTGTGCTACCTATGTATGTGGCCTTCTGTTGACATCCTTACCGCCAGTATGCAAACATGTGCAGATGATACACTATGGTACTTACCATGGGTGTAGAAAACAGTACAAGACAATCATACCCTTACTGCATCAGGCATGCTGGGATATACCCACAATTATATCAGCACACAGTACTGTTAACAACATGCTACTATTACTACACACCTATGTAGTCACCCTGTGCATCAGCAACATGTTAACCTGTACCTGCACTGATGTTACAGATTGCAGGAGGTGGCACAGTTTCATCATATGCACAGGGTGTGAACTTGGTATGCCTGAGTCTGCCACTGATACCACCAATTGACATGTATGTGTATGTGTGTTGGTGAGGGACAGCAATACAAGGTGGGGCAATGTTGATGCAGTGTATGCATGTATGCGGTAGCCCTGGGTGTTGTCAATTCGCATGTGTGTATGGATGCACACAGTTCCACCTCATGGCTGCCATATACTGGTGTTTGTGGACAGCCACAGACTGTACCTGCCAGGTCATACAGATCAGTGTCTCTGGCCACGGACATGGTACCTGTGCCTTGCAGGGTTGCTACAGACCATATCTGGTACCAATCCAGACTGGGTACTGTCATCAGAAGCAGGTGTTCATTGACTGGACACAGATCCCTGTTGGGCCTGTCCAGAGCCATGTGCACGTGTTCTCCTGGGGTGGTCTGATGACAGCACAGACCCAGCATTGCTGGGGCAGCTGCTGGCACTATGGGGGCAGCCGCGGCCCTGTTGTCATCCGCGACGACTGCCAGCTGCTGCTGTTGCTGGAATATGCCCACGTCGACACCTCAACTGTCCACCATTGCCCTGGCTCATGGACATGTAGTTGTGGAACTGATCTAATATATCCCCACAACATCTGTCTATGACATTGGTGAAATTACGGATGGCAGCCGCAATGTCACGCATACTGCCAGTCATGGCTGTGCGACATGCTGTCAGCTCCCTCAGACCCTGTCTGGTGTACCGTTCCATATGTGACTGTGCCTGCATGACAGCCCGAAACATAGCTGAGGTTGTAAGACCTCTGTGGGCACGTCTGACAGGGGCAGTACACCCATGGATGCTCCCACGAGAACCCCTGGACATCTGTCTGTGTGGTACCATCTCAGGGCCATGCCCATGGCTGCTGTGTGGGGAAGTATGTGCCACAGATACCATATTACCCTGGTAAATGCCCACTGTATCCTGTCCATCACCTAGGGACATTGGTGACAATGGGTGTATTGGCAGGATGACTGTGCGCATTGATGGGGTTGACAGCTGTGTACTGTCAATTGGCTGACCAGTAACAGACCCTGGCATACCTTCCTGTGCCATTACACAGATGTCATCATTATCAGTACCCGTGGCACCTGATTCAGGTTCCCTGCTGCATGACACCAGAGCAGCACCAGAACCTGTGGGAGGGAAACAGGAAACACAGTTTACAATGTCTACACAATGTTACCAGTGATGCACACATGCACACAGTTGCACACTTGCACACAGTTGCACACTACTCAGTATGCGAGATATGAACACACAGACACAGACACACCTGCATGCATACACAGAGCACTTCTAAGTGAGCCTAATATTACTATTACTATCAAGACTATTAAAGGTATTGTTAATACACACTCACCAGCATGGATAGGCTGCATTGCTGTTACACCAGAGGGACCTGCAGAAGTGAGGAAATTAATGTCAGTGTGCACAACTGTGCCATTGTTACTGAGTATGATACAGGTCAGCAGTACAACAGTTGCCTTTCACAGGTCAGCTGCTGATATTGAGAATATCACACTTGCACATTAAATACTATGATGACAGCTACAAACCAAGGACACACCTCACACATGCATTAACTACCAGTGTACACAACAGTCAACTATACATATGGCATATTACCTCCACGCTCATAGTCTTGGTGCTGTGTGGCTCCAGCCTCCATCATAATGCATGTCTGCTGCTGTTGTTGTTGTTGGTGGGCAGGAGCCACATCACCTATGAGTAGTCCCTCCAGTCTAGTGAATGGGGGATGTATAGCCACCCCACCACCTGTGGCAACCTGTTGCCTGTGGATATCCGACGCACGCTGACGGACATTTCTGATTAAATCACTGCAGTGATGTCGTACCTGCTCATATGTCCTATTATGCGTGCCTATGTCATTTACCCAATGGACCAGGTCTTGCCACAGTGCAGCCCTCTCCTGCTGATTCTGGCTGGTGCGGGAAAAGAGTATTGCATAATCCCGCACCAGGCTCTAGTGTATTTCCTCATCCTCAGCTGCAGAGTACGCTGGATTGCGGTGGTGAGCCATGGTCCTGAAAAAGAAAATAACATGATATCAGCAAAATATTTCAGCAGAATTTGGCACACATACTACACATGCTACTCGACTGTTGTGATACAACATATCTCACATATATATCATCTGTCCATCTATTGGTGGATACACATGTAAATGGCCAGGTATCAGTGCTCAGCCAACAACTGTGCAACAGTACCTGGCACACTCCATATGACATACTACCAAACCCCAGCAGTCAGAACACTGATTCAGGTCCAAAGCACATCCTCACTCTGGGGGTTTGTATCGAGGTACTGTATGGGGTACATCATCAACTACTGTGATCTGACCACAAACTAATTGCCCTGGATATACATATCCCACCTCCACCACCAGCACAAATGACTACAGTGAATAACATTTCAAATGCAAACTTTACACTTTGTAACACTGAGATGGTATCCTTTAAGCCCACTGGGCCAGTGGAAGACACAACCCACAATGCTGACTCCTTCACAAATGATTTCTACAGACATCTCTGAGAATGCATGGATCATGCAATCCCATGTAAGACCAAGACACTCTCCACAAAGGGAAAGCATCCTGTCTGGTGGACCCCAGCCATAGACAGATTGTATAACAAAAGATGGAAGCTACTGCAAGACAGAGCATAATTCCATAAAGGGAAGGCATGTCTGATCAGCACTAGTAAAGAGCTATTTTCTCTCATACAAACATCCATGGGCAACTTTGAGAGGGAAATCACCAGGGACACTACAGATAACCACAAGGCCTTCTTCAGTTATGTTAGAAACCTGGTCAGAAACCCTCCAATATGCTCATAGTTAGTACACAACAACAAATAATTCACTGAATCTACAGATATTGGCAACATTGTGGCAGACAGGTTCAGTGCAAGTTTCCCCCCTCCCTCTCCCCCAAACTATGACATACTTATCCCAGCTGAATGTAACCTCCCTGTCATCACAGATGTCCAGGTGAGAGCCGCCCTCAGAAAAGCAGAATACACAGCATCAATGGGACCTGATGGTATCCCCGGTTGCATGCTACATGAACTCCAAGAGGAGCTAAACACACATATAGAAGTGCTATGTAACACTAGCCTGACTACAGGATATGTACCTGAACACTGGCGTACAGCAGCAGTGGTTCCACTCCATGAAGGAGGCACCTCTACATACCAATACAATACAACTCAATACAATACATTACAATACAATACAATACAATATGCTATTGCCCCTGGGACTACAGCAGCATACTGTTCTGCTACCCTGACCATTTTGACACATGTGATGTGATGGTACCTGCTCCTGTCAAACAGTTACACAGGGTGACTCATATGGCATATTACCTATCTGACTAACATTCAGCAGGGGTATGTGTGACATGTACTCATGGGGAGTCTTGCTTCTTAACGCTGTGTGGTTTATTGCAGGGTATGTCTTCTCTGTGGGTAGGAACCTGTACCTCCACCATGTGCTCTCTACTGCAGTGTCAAGGACGACACACAGCAGTCATTTAGGTTGTGGATGGTGTGAGGTGTTACTATGGTTGTTGGACATCTGTCATGGGTGTGACTTAAGTATGTAAATCCAGGAGTGGTAACCTCTATGTGGGTAGTATGTGTGTAGTCTGTGGTGTTGTCAGTCACTGTGCATTGTCACAGTGTTGTACATGTCACTGTGTCCTTCTCCATATCTGTAGCTGTCATGTGAGGTACATACCGTGGCAGTCATTGTGTGGTGTGGAGGGTTACACTGACTTACATGTCCATAGCTGACACACCATGTCTGCTGACACATAACATGTGCAGGTATTCCAGGAATAGTGTGCCACTGTGACTATCATTGGGGGGACTATTGTACACATTTATGACCCTGTTCACCCCTGACACATGCAGTGGTGGGCAGCCAATCACATATCTGGTGGTTACTGGTGTAGGTGATTTGAAATGGGGTATGGTACTCCAGTTTCGACACTGGTGTTCACTCCATGCCTTTGTCACCAGGCACCTGTTGCAATACATCTGTACACATGTGCCTCACTCAGAATATATATACATCTCTCTCTCTCTCTCTATATATATATATATATATATATATATATATATATACATATATCTATATATATATATATATATATATATATATATATATATATATATATATATATATATATATATATATGTCTATATATATATATATATATATATATATATATATATGTCTGTATACATATACACATATATATATCAATGTACATATATTGCTATAGATATGGAGGGGGGGTGTGTGACAGAGAGGGGGTGAGAGTGACAGAGGGGGTGGGACAGGGGGAGTGTGAGATTGTCATATACAGTCATATCTGTAGATAGTCAGATCTGTCTGTCTATGTATATGTATCTACATATATCTATACCTGTATGTGTGTATTACATATATATGTTTCTACATATTCTATCTATCTACATCTGTCTAGGTATTCCTACATCCCTCTCTATGTATGTATACATATATGCATATTATATATACATATATATATATATATATATATATATATATATATATATATATATATATATATACATACATACATATATTGACATACATACGTATCCATATGATAGATAGGTATATCAACATGTTTGTTTACAAAACTGTATACACACACTAACATACTGCTAAACATACATAACTGTGAAACCTACTTTGTACATTGCACTACAACCTACATTCAACCTACATTGATATGTGCACATAGATGCCCTCACACACATATGTATGTACAGCCTTCACTGATAGTTGCTATATGTCCCCTGCCCTATGCACATCTTCATATACATATGGATACAGACCAATGACACATATGGAGGGTTCACAGTATGTAGACTTTTAAAGTATTACTTTACATTACCTGTGTTTGTCACAGCTGCTTGCATTGCTGTTTGGTTTGTTGTCCTGCTGCTGCTCCAGTTGTCAGTTGTCAGCTTTAGAGTGGGTTTTGATGACTGTTTTTGTTTGTGTATGTTTTTTTTTTCTCTCTTTCTCTCTATCTCTCCCTACCTCCACAGGGTGCAATGAACGTATTGCATGTGTGGACTGGGAGTACAGCATGCTTTTGTAGGTATCTGCATATGTCCATGTGATGGCCTCTGCACCAATTGTTAGCCAGCATTTGCTAATTGCATGCAGCCAATTGTGTACTGATTGCAGTTCTCACTGTGATTCCAGGACAGTGCTATAAAGAGGTATGTGAGATAGGCGTAGCCCTTTCAGAGTTTAAGGGCAGGGACCATGCTGGTATGCTGTGGACACTGTTCTGTGAGTGTAAAGGTTAGTATCTCTCTCATATTTCTGGCTGTGTTGTAGATTAACATTTCTCCATTCATTTCTCCAGTTTCATGTACTAAGTGTGTATGTACACTGACACCTAAGACTACTACTACTGTTAATGTGGGTGTGTGTGCTTTCCTGTGGGACATGTGGTGTAACTGGTATATAGCAGTGGCTCTTGCACTTTGTTGCTATGGCTTCAATATTTGCCCTTTACATTCACTACTTGTATGCCTGCTAGGTGTCTTGACTGTAGTGTGCTGCTGTGGCTTTACTATTTTCCATGTACATTCACACCTTGGAATGCTTGCTATATCTGCTAGGGTGTTACTGCATACAGTGTGGTCTGGCCATGGTGTGGGCCTTGACATCTATTAGGGTATCTGAGTATGTTGCTGAGCAGGCCCCAGAGACTCTCAGGTGCATCTTTTATCTGCCTCATGGAATGGTACATATCAGTGGGGTACACCCATTAAATTGCCTGGTATTCTGCAGTTGTGACTGTGGGTTAGCATGAGCATATGTATTACTACACTATTTCCAACATGCAAGTGGTGCATACTTTCAGTACTTCATAGTTACCATTGCATGTGTTGTAACACCTTTCTGCCTACTGTTTGTACATTTCACAGGGAGTCTGTGGGTCATCCCTGTAACTCAGTCACTGTTGCTATGTCTAGGCTCTTAACTATTCAAATATGGCAGTGTCAGACCTCTCAAGTGTACAGATATTTGCAGGATGTCCACATTTTTGCCTCATATTTTGGTCCATATCTCATAAACAGCTTTTTCTGGCAAATCACTCTGGGCTCAAGTCAGACTATAGTGACAAACACTTCAGTTTCAGACTTCATACTCTTCCAAACATCCAACATAATGCAAAACCTGTTACTCTCTCAACTGTCTAAGTTTGTTGGAGCAATATTTTGAATGTGTCCCTGTTTTTGGGCCTTTGCTCCATATTTTTTATTACTTAGTCCGGATGTGTTGTTGTAAGAGGTTGTGGGGTATGGGCAGTGATTATCTTGCTGTGAGTATGTGTGTGGCTTGCAAGGTGCTACAGTGACATTATTACCTACTAGCTACCAACTAGCATGGCTGTTTCTGTTCACACACTACTATTATAGAAATCCACTACATTTGACAGTAAATATACATGACGTGCTTTGTGTACTACACATCCTATATTCCCTTTACATTCATTCCTACTATTACATGATATATTTATTGTAGCACAATGTTCTTGTATAACAATCATGGCTTAGTGGTAAGTCATGCAGACTACTGTTTCCAAGGTCCTGGGTTCGGGACTGACAGTTGGAATTTATTTTGCTTTTGAGCAGACTACAGGCCTTGTCATTCAGAGTGACTAAGGCACTTTTAAGCAGTTGTAACTGGGTTAGCACTGGTTTGTGTGGAGCTCACGCATGCGCACTGGCGTTCAGCTCTGCGCACACCCGCTTATAACCGCTTAAAAGTGCTTACTCTTGCGCACACCCGCGCTAATTTCTTTGAAAGAAATGAAAATGGGGAGACAGGAAAGTGGTGAAAAAGGGGTCACAAAGAGGGCACGACAGTAGGGAAACAAGCTCAGGTTTTGCAGGAGGGATGTAGGTAAGGCCCATAGCTGCCCATTTCTTCATCAGCAACAGCTGTGCATATGTTTGTAATTTGGTGTGACATTTGAAACCTTCCACCCCTGAGAGAGGTGTAAGGACAACAATAATTCTTGTTGTACAGCCAATTGTAATTGACAGTTTCCATGTCCAGCAGACATGTGTGTGAAATGGGCAGCTATGTATGGGGCGTAATTTTTTTGTGGGTACAGAGTGCCCTTTTTTTTTTTCAGGTGAGAGTGGTATGTCAGGTACAGAAAGTCGGTATAGCTGGGGAGGTAGGTTGGGTAGGTTAACAGACAAGACAAACAAGACGCATACAGGGGCGGTGTACGACACGTGGGGGGGTTACACAATTGACAGGGACAGATGTTTGGATATCTAGAGCCCATGAGCCCACAGATGGCAACATTGGTACTGATATCCCCACCCATGGGCAGTTGCCACTGTGCCTTCACTGCCCAGGATGGGGCTGTGTAGGCCGGGCAGCAGGCATGCCCGTTAGTTGTGCCACCCGTGCCTCAAGCTGATGTAGGGGCCCAAGAACAGCTTCCCGGATCTCCCTACACACCACAGTCTGGACATTACAGAGGGTGAGTGGATGTTCTCCTCCGGCCACACTTGCAGAGGGGGGATGAGCCCATCCCCTGCAGTGCTTCCACCCACAGGTGGCACAGGACCACCGGAGGAGGGTCCGGCCTGGGCACTACTGCCAGGTGCACTCGCCAGCTGAGGAGGGAGAGGTGGGTCTGCTAGAACCCGCCTTCCCTGTCGTCCTATGTTTTGCATTATGTCATGACAGTTTGGGTTAGTAACATACAATACCATTCACAATTAGTTGTAACAGCATGCATTAGTATTCCCATTAACCAAACACCCAGATATTCAAACCATTGAACAGCAAGCATAACACATGCATATTTTGAACAGCAATACACAGTCCAACAACATGCAGGGTTGATTGATGGCAACAGGCCATCAGGTTTGGATGTATGAACAGGGCAGATGCATCAATGTACATGCAAATATGTATGAACCAACAGGACAAATGTCCAGGGCTGTTAATTGTGATTGCACATACCAATTTCACATGGAATGGATTATATGTGGTTATAGGGTAGGGTGAAGAAAATTTAATTAACAACTTCAAATACCAATACATATGCTGTACATTTCTAATAGCTGCAGATATATACACACTACAGTTCTGCCTACAGTTTCCTATGTGATAACTACTTCAAGTTGGTGACAGGAATGTTACTGCTACATCAATATACATTTTCATTTTTATTCATACACATTCATATCTGGCTCTGTTCAGCTACATCATCCTGCTACATTTGCTTTATATAGCTATAGACAATTGTGGATGTTTGGTATTTCAGACAACCATACTATCTGCATATTGCAGACTGAGAGCAACATATCCAGATTTTGGGATACACATTCCAGCTGCGGTACCATTTTCAGCACATGTTAGTGTTTGGTTCTGCCTGTCACATTCATTTCATTCTGTACTGACTGCAGTATATTTTATTCAGGAGTTAGTACTACTTTATTGGTGGATTCATAACTCTTTTTCACACTCTCTCACTTGTTTTATTTTTATAATTCAGGATGGTACTTAATTCTAGGCTTTATTGACATGTTTTACCTGTAGTTCTAACAATCCTTTCCAAAAGTCTCACTTCTGTCATGTTTCTGTATTTCAACAGGGATATATTTCACACATGTGTTTTACTCAGCTTCTGCAGCTGTACTTTTCAGCCTGCTGTAGGTTATGTACTATTATATTACAGGTGGGACATCTTTATTTCAGACCTGTTTAATTTTTATGTTTGGATTACAGGCTGCATCACACTTTTGTAATCAAGCAATACTTGCAAACCCTCTTACACTGTTACTTGCACATTTTATTAATTAGTGACTACACTGCACTCTTTTGCTAACTGTCATACTTATATATTTATTTACAGTTACAGGGAGAGAATTACTGACCTGCCTGGTGGCGCAACCGTGCCAGCCTATTGCCATAGGCTCTACGGTTCGCAGAACGGACACCTGCAGCTGTAATATAAATAAAGTAATATTGGAATACACATCTCCATAATATCAGCTAGGTTAATTTCTTACATAAATAATTAGATGTAACTTACTCAGTAGTGGGGCATTGGGCATTTGCCGGGCCTCCTGGATCCAATGGTTCAGTTGGTCCTGCTTCCATCTCTTCAGGTCCGCATGGTGGTGACGGACCTGCTCACTAGTCCTTGGTATCCCTGTGGCACTGGTGAGATCATGAGCCAACCGGTCCCACGCCTCAGCCCTATATGCTCCCCACAGGACCTGGCCCTGCATGAGTTGGGCCTCATGATTGTGGACAAGGAGCCAAACCATATATTTGGACTCCTCAATGCCCCACCTCTGTGCTCAAAAGCAACTACCCTCACCTACACCTAACATTCTGGCTGCAAGTCGGTTCTACAATCGGTTATGCTGTGTATTCCGGCCTATGGGGCTTATATATGCCATTTTTCCCGCACTTAACTGTGATTGGCCAATTTAGAATTGTATCAGCTTCACAAAACCTGCTTTATCATGCTCCCCTTTCTAGTCATTCCTATATATATATGCTATTACTGCATTTCTAAGTGCAACTGTCATGGCTTAGTGGTTCAGTACCTTGACTATGGTGCATGGTATCCTGGGTTCGAACCTGGCCACTGTTTTTTATATTTTATGACTGTCTACACAGGCTAGGAGGTGTGTCTGTGTAAAGGCAGTTTTGTTACAGCTTGCTCAACTTTGCCCGTCAGTTAGCTTGTTGGCGCGGCGCGCAGATCCGCGCAAACGGGGTACGCTGGTTTACGCGTCATTTGGCTGTCAGCATGCATATTATGCTCAGCACAGCTATGGGCACACAGTTTCAGCATATTAAACCACTGCTCACCTACGGGCATTCATTTTACACCTGTTAAATCACTGCTCACCTACGGGCAGATGTACTCAACTTGTTAGACTGTAGCTCAGCTATAGGCACATCTGAATTTTTTTTTTTATTATCTCACATTTCTTCAAAATATATGGCCCATTTCATTACATTTTACATAAAATCTAATTTTATATGTGTACATATATGTCAGGGACTTATTTCGTGCTTATTTCACTAAAAAAAAAAAAAAATTGATGCTGTGGGGGCTCGAACCATGACTGCCTGCTCTTCAGCCGACGTCTCTACCACTACACTATTGCTTCTTGGCTTACTTTGCATATTTAGTTCTTATATGCTTTTCCACTGACTGCTAACTGTGGCTAAGCTACGGGCACACCCGCGTAAACGAGCGCACTCACGGGCAAACATCTTTACAATTTAAAAAAAAATATATAAGATGTTCATTTCTACATTTTATGTTTGTAGTCTGTGGGGGCATGTGTTGTGTTGTGTTTATTCACATTTACACGGACTCTGTCATGGGGGTTTACTTTTGGGACTTTTACTCTTCTGGGGGCGTGTCCGTTTGCAGGGCTCAGCCTACGGACACGCCCCCTACTGTCTTCCACGGACCGTGTTAGCCTTAGGTGTGATTCAGCATGCCCTCATGCATATGCATGACATGTTGACATCACACTGTTTAACTGCAGCTTCCGTGTAAGCCTTGTAACTCTTACACGGAGGCTTTGTGAATCCTGCCCGGTGTGTCTGGATGCAGCACAGTCCTTCTTTGTTACCATGTGTGAAGAAATTAGACACTGTTTTTTGTGCTAGCATGTCTGACTGAAGTTTTTTATATAATTCCAAATTGACCTGTATATTATATGCCATCATGACTAGGTATGGTATTATAAATAGGTTCTTACATGTTGATTTATGATCTGTTTGGACAGAATCTTTTAAAGACTTGAACAATGTCCTTTTACATTTCTAACTGCGCATGTCAGTGAAGAAAGCTTCAAAAGGCAAACTGTCTCAGATTCAGCATCTGCAGATGATGTCATCAGAATGTTGACAGTTGCTATGTGTTACTATCAGAAGCTGAAAGATAGGAAGGAACTTTTAGAAAACAGCTGTTGGTTGATTTTCAAAATATGAAATGCAATTTAGAGCTGGAACAGTTGTGAGAGGCTAGTTTATAAAAGAGCCTACTGTTGTCAGTTGTCAGTATTCAATTACAGCCAGTTAACAGCCAGTTATGAGTTGTTCTCAGATGTACTGTGCAGTGGATACCTAAAAAAGGACTCACCAAGAACTGTAAGCCTGCATTTGCTCTGTTGTAGTAATTTAGTTTAGATTACAGACAGTGTTCTTTAGTCAGATAGGAAATTATAACTAATCGGTTAGATCAGATTCTTCTGAATGTTGGATTTCTATTCTACAATACTGATTTCATTTTCCTGGTGATTGAGCTCTGTTTGTTTATTGGAAATTGCTGTTTCATATTTTAATAATTTTGCTCATTATTAAATATTTTTATTATTTATATTGTGGCTGGTCAATCAGTGGTTTCTTTAGTGATTTGAGAGTGCTTATACTTGCTTTGATAACTTCTTGGGCCTCTCAGAAAGCCTGTCTACTTAGGTCAGTTACTACTGTTTGTTTTAATATCTAATTTTCATAATTACACACCCCTTTAAAAGGGCATGAAGACACTCTAATTGGTGGCAGCATTTCCATATTATTGTGGGGAAAGGGACACAGTTGGAAATCTGTGTCAGACTTTCACAGAAGTGTTTGGATGTGTGAGATTTAATTTATTTAAATGTGAGTGTATCATTGGTATTAAACTGGGACATGTTGCTATGAAATGTGTAATAAGGAGTTACATTAGGGGTGAACAGAAGTACACAGTCCAGTCTCAGGCTATAGAACATGTTTCTGTTGTGTTGTTAGGGGAAATTGTGAAATATTACTCCTGTTTAAGTGACAGCCTCACACTGGAGTCAGTAGTGAGGATTGAAGCTCCTTAGTTACTGATCCAGGATAGTAAGGGACTCACATTATCTGGTGGCAGTTCAGTGGGATATTTACTGTACATCACACTATGCACGGCCATTTGCATTGGTAACTGATAATATCAGGACAATGGTTCAGATAAAATGTAAAGCTGCAACACCAGCAGCAAATGTGGAATACCAGAATGCAAACTCATGCAGAAGTAAATGTTCTCTATTTTATCAGCACATCTACATTGCTGGACATGGAACATCTCCCTCTTTTTCTGTTTCTTAGTAGCATTTGTAAAGCAACATATGAAATCTGTATAAAGCTGTGTCTGCTGCAATGGATCATTGTGGGCAGCTCTAGATATAATACTATAAAACATTTAACAGTTATAACTTGCAGAACACACTGCAGCAGTGCCATAAAATAGAAATACAGTGTTTAGGCCATTGTTAACACCAATGTTTGCAACAGGAGAAAAAGATCTGTTCATTGCCAGACTGTATAAAGTTTATAAACCTAAAAGTGCTTGCCAGATTGGTGATATGTCACATGTCCATGATACAGTCAAGTACATTAGTGCAACAACAGATAGTGTCATGTGCAGTATGATGGACACAGGTATGCAATGCATCAATAAGCTGTATTCTGGCATAATTGTCAGAGTAATATACCCTTAACACTGTACTGTGCTAATAAGACAATTACCAGAACATTTGAGCAAGTGGTAGCGTCCAAGAGATCACATTGTATCGCATGTTGACACACTAGTCTTAGATAAAGGTTGCTGACACCTTAGCCACTCACATTGAGGAGACCAGTGATATATGACAAGTAAACTTTACCTGCCTCTCTGTAATTTCAGTGCAGTTAAACAACATTATACACACATATACAGGCACCAGTAGACTAACATATATTTAGTAAATTGTGTGCAGGCTTGGGGAGGGCACAGTATCCGTTAGTGGAATAGTGTATATGCTACATACACAGTGTAGAACTTGAAATGCCCACCAGATACTATGATCAATGATAGCACATCTCATCAAGAAGTGCATATTTTATATATATATATATATATATATATATATATATATATATATATATATATATATATATATATCTATATATATATATATATATATATATATATATATATATATATCTATATATATATATATATATATATATATATATATATATATATTCACTTTATATCCTCGAAATACTGAAATATCAAAATTCAGTATGCCGAGGCTATAAAGTGGAAACCTGAAAAGAATGAAAACTCAGAAGCGCGAAATTCAAAATCTCGCATACCGGAGATTTTGAATTACCGCTTCTAGTGTACACAAACACACACCTTCCTCCCCACACACAAACACAAGCTCTGTCCTACAGAGCCCCTCACATCCCTCCTACTTAAATATTCTAACTCTGAGGTCGCACTACATACAAAAACACACAAACACACACACACACACACACACACACACACACACACACACACACACACACACACACACACACACACACACACACACACACACACACACACACACACACACACACACACACACACACATTACAGTAACAGAACACACCAACACACACTACAGCCCCTACCCAAAACCCTTAACACATAAATACTTATCTGAATCCATAACCACAGCGAAACACCAGAAGCGCTAATTCAAAATCTCCGGTATGCAAGATTTTGCATTTCACGCTTCTGAGTTTTCATTTTTTTCAGGTTTCCACTTTATGGGCTCGAAATACTGAAATTCGATATTTCAGTATTTCGAGCTTCTAAAGTGAATCCATATATATATATATATATATATATATATATATATATATATATATATATATATATATATAAAACAAAGCTGTATTGCATGAGTTAAAAATAGCATACATGGAAATCTAAGAAAATCTAAGAACATGGCAAACCTTTTAAAAGTGATCTGTAATAACAAAATGACATATAGCACACACTGGACATGCACTCTGTTGTTTATTAAATCCCACCAACATAAAACTAATATGTATGTATATACATACACATATATATATATATATATATATATATATATATATATATGTTTGTGTGTGTGTGTGTGTGTGTGTGTGTATGTAATGGAGGAAGATAAGTAAGAATAGAAAGAAAAGCTGGCTGCAGTCATCAGAGGAAACAAGTGCCCAACCCTAATCAAAACACTAAGGCCAGGGCTAGTAATAAAACTACAGCAAAATCCTCTAAGCACGAGGCAGATCTTGATTAAGTATTAGGCCCTTTTCTAAGAGGCCTTTCTGTAACAACAAAAAATGATAGTCCACAGAAAAAATAGTTAAAATAGCCATGCTGTGTTAGGAAAGATGCTTGGAATTTGTGAGATGGGTTCATTCTTTGCTACTAAACTATAAACAGATACTTTCCAGAAAATGTATAGCATTGCAAAAATAGCAGCAAACATAAAAATGAGGAAACCATCTGAATGGAAAATATTAAAAATTACAGATGCAAACCTAAGATCCCTAATTAGACAAATGAAAACAAAACAGTATGAAGGCAAGAGGCATTGAATGAACAAGAAAAAGCTGCAGTAAAGGAAGAATTAAGAGAGACGGAAGAAAGACCATAGGTCAGAGCCAGCCTTAGGTGAAATGCCACCCTATGTGTAGGGCTAATTGCCCTTCTAGCTGCCAACAGCTCTTCTCACCAAACACATTCTCCAGGGCTCCAAACCCCACTGTTCTCCCCATCATGGTCTCCCTACATCATTCATATTACCCTTTTATACTGGGTGGGATGGAGGTCTAGTGGTAGCCCAAACAAAAATAATGACTAAGAAAAGAAATTCAGTCTTACTCTTCAGCTTTACTTTGGGCGGCCGTGGTGGTGCAGCGGTTAGCATTGCTACCTCACAGCAAGAGGCTCTCCAGTCTGATCCTCAGCTGGGGTGCCTTCTGTGTGGAGTCTGCATGTTCTCCCTGTGTTCGCGTAGATTTCCTCCTGGTGCTCTGGTTTTCTCCCACATCCCAAAGACATGCTGTAGGTGGATTGGATACTCTAAATTGGCCCTAGGCATGAGTGTGTGTGGACCTTCTGTGGAAGGTTAGGCGCCAGGCTGGCAACTCAACACTGTAAAACTCCACTGCCAATCATGAGCGGACAGGTGATCTGCTGTGGCGACCCCTAACTGGGAAAAAAGCCAAAAGAAGAAGAAGACTCTTCAGCTTTACTTTCCAACTCACCCTGACTGGTTGACAGTGCAGAGGAATAAATGTGGAATAATTCAAATTAGGTTGGGGGGGTCTGAGGAATGTTAGGTCCCCAGAAGCCATGTGGTTATAGATGTTGCGAAGTACATTTCAAAGCTATTTCCCAACACTTTGATCCAACGATGCCCTTAGCAAAAAACATAAAGGAAAGAAATTCAATCTTAATATTTTATTTCATGGACGAAATCCATCTAACACAATAACAGTTCACAATAAATTGAGAAGGCAAATGCTTGCAAAGACATATAAATCATATCAAGGAAGACTACTCCTCCCAATAAAGAGGCTCACCATCTATGTATCCCTCTGGTGTTAGAGTGGGATGAATGCGCAACTTGTCAAAGTCATGTATTTAATATAGCTGCTGTCAGTCATATACACAGCATGCCTCCTCATCCCTACCTGCAAAAGACAGTCACCTTCTGTGTACAAATCTGATGTGAGACTGCCATGAAACTGAATGAACAAATATAGCACAGTAATATATTTAACCCCCTAATGGTTGGTTGTATAAAGCAGCATGGCTCCTTACTTCTACACCTCCAGAATAACTACCTCTGTATGTGTGTGATCTTTGATTATGAGAAAAGTGAATAAAAAATAACAACCAAGCAACACATTCCAACTTGTTTCAGAACAGTATTCTGCCAGAAGACAGGCTATAGTGAAATTCTGTGCACACGTCCAAGATTTGTGAGGAAAGTTAAAGAAATAGTGACCAAACTGTCTACAGACTCCATACAGACTATAGTGAAATTATGTGCACATCTCAGACTGTAATGAAAATTAAAATAGTAATGGTGATACTGTCTTTAGCTTCCCAACAAGCTATATTGTTCTTTAGCACACAGTTCTGAGCATGGCAGTTTTAGACTAGATGAGGTTCAGAGCAGACATCACTACTAAGACTGTGTCAAAATCCACTTATACAGCCTGGTTTGTGGTGTCTATCAGGGCTGGCTGTTCAGAGATGCATTGCATGCCTTACTTTTGAAAGGTAATGACTCGTTAACTGTTTTGTCTCTACCCTCAGGAGTTATGTATGTATCTGGCAATACTGCACATGTTCACAAATAGGAAAATCTGTGATATTATTTTTAGACACACACACACACACACACACACACACACACACACACACACACACACACACACACACACACACACACACACACACACACACACTGACTCTGCTTCTAAAACCCAGGTCTATCACACGCTAAACTGATTTTGTCAAGCTTGCACACACACTAACATTGGTCTTGGAAAACAAATCTATCACAAGATAGATTGGTTTTACACACACACACACACACACACACACACACACACACACACACACACACACACACACACACACACACACACACACACACACACACACACACACACACACACACACACACACACACACACACACACACACACACACACATTACATATTTACCAACTGTAAACTGGGGAAATGCCAATTCATTTGGATAAATCCAGACAGATTCAATGACAGCATGTGGTCTAGAGGAATGCAGATATTCTGTGAAATCAGAGACTGCTGACATTTGTCCTGTTGTTACTTGTTTGGATTAAAAATAAAAACTCACCTCATGCTCTTGTTGGCAGCTGCTGCTGTTGTCCACAGCGACAACCTAATAGCAAAGGTGAATCAGATCAAGATTTCAGTTGCACCATCTCTAACAATAATTTAAAAATCTCTTCACAGGATGAAAAACTCAGGAACTGTACGTAGAAATACAAAGAAAGGATACAAAACAAAAACAATGGAAATTAATAAATTTCTGAAGAAATGTCTAACAGGCCTTGTTTATCACAACATGGATGCTGAATGGATAATGTGAAAGAGAAAAGGTATTCTATAGAATATATGCATTAGAAATAAGTAATTACTAGTGAGACAAAGATAAAGTTAAGAAAGGCTCCCATATGGAAAATTCCTAGTCCAGACATTGTACCCAACTTTTATTTGACGATATTAACATCGTTGCACAATCTTTTAACCTTGAAAAACTCCTATATGTATGCCCTGAAATGACACCAGCCTTGTTAACAATGGGGAACACCATACTAGTACTTAAAAATGAATCTGCCAATCATCCTAAAAACTATCAATAAGCTATCTTCTAATAACATATATACAGGAATTGATGCTGACAAAGTATATGAGCATCTAGATAAAAAAATTCAGTCATGGCCTTTGAACAGAAAAAGAATAAAAGAAATTCAGATCTAAAGATCATCTTCTACTAATCAAGGGCGTATTGAAGACCTGTAGAAAGAAACGTAATCTCGGTACGGCATGGATATATTACAAAAAAATCATTTTACAGCATTCCGCACTCCTAGATTATAGAATGTTTACAAATGTATAAGATCCACCAGATATTGATAAACTATATTGCAACTACTACGAAAAAGTGGCAAGCCACTGCAACTGAACCACAAAAAGGGCAAGTTACTATTCATAGTGTAATAATCTAGTGCAGAATATTCCAGGGTAATTCTATACCGCCGTTACTGTTTTGCCTTGGCCTTAGTCTGTTTACTTAATGGTCTAGGCTATGGCTGCGGCCTGTCAAAAGTCATGAAATTTACTTTTTGTATGGAATCTAGAAATGTATAGCTCATCTGACAATCAACTGAAAGTACGGCTACCAGTCATTAATACCTTTTCAGATAACATCTGAATGTCCTTTTGTGCAGTACAAACATTTATTGTAGGAAAACTGATGCATCAAAAAAAAAAAACTTGAGGAGGAATGTGATATAAAAAACAAATGGAGGAGTATATAATATTTAGGAAGAGATGAAGGAGCAGCAATGCAGCATGAACAAATGAGTTCAAAACTTAGTAAGGGATTTTTAAGAAGACTGAAACTAATACTGAAAACTGTTTTTACATCTAGGAATAAAGTTCAAGCTATAAATCAACTTGCACTTCTTATTCTGACTTACTGCTTTGATGTGATCAGCTGGTCCCAGAAAGAGTTGGATAAGCTTGACAAGAAAACATAAGATTTGATTCATGCTTATCAAATAACACACGCATGCACACACACACACACACACACACACACACACACACACACACACGCATGCACACACACACACACACACACACACACACACACACACACACACACACACACACACACACACACACACACACACACACAATGTTTTCCAGGACTGCATATCTCTCAAACTGAAGGAAGCATAGGTCTCCTTGAAACTGACTTCATGTATAGTTTGGTGATTGAGGAGCTATATACATATTTATTAATATCAACAGATCTAAATATAGTGAATATTTTAAACTACAAATAAAACGAGTGTAAGATAACATATTTGCTTAGGTTAACAGAAGTCTTTAGGAAGGGTGCAGGCATGGAAATCAAACCAGACATGGACAAAAAAAAAAACAGGTAGCAAAAGAAAGTGCAACAATAAATAAATAAAAATAAAGACTAGATCAAAAGAAAACTGGATAGCCCACAATTATATTGGAAAGTACAAAGAGCCACTGGAATAACTACACATTCAAGAGTTATTGCACAAGTGGCTCTGGCAAGGTATGTTTTAACCAAAGGATGAAAGTTTAATGTTTACAGCTCATGATTGTGAGATACATACACGATGGTTCACAACATCTTTAGAAAAGAGAGGAGAGACATGCAGGTATTGGTTCTGTAGTATGGAACTAGAAACAGCTGCATATCCTTCTTCAGGCTGTGATATACTTGTGGCTGAAAGTTTGTATTCTGATATTCATAACTGTGTGGCAAGGTTATTTCAGTGGAGACTTTGTAACATACAGGTAGCCAAGAGATGTTGGAAACATGAATCATAAAGGCATTGCTGAAAATGAAACAGTAATGATCATGTAGTATCGCCCAAAACCAACACCTAGAAAGCTAGAAAGAAAGATCCCAGATGGTATGGAAGAAAAGGCAAAAGGAGCCCTGATTATCAAAGCTGCAGCACCCAGCAACTGTAGCACCTTCTGAACTGAAAGATATAAAGTAAAAAATATCAAGACATGCAATTAAAAAGTAGATCAACATGGAATAAACATGCCCAGATAGTTCCATTGATAGTAGGATAACTGGGTTAATAAAAAAAATTCCAAGCTTATTTAAGAATTCCACCAATACAGGTAACCCCATATGAAGAGCAGAAGGAAGCAGTTCTGGTTACACTGCAATATAAGATTGTGTAGTACAAGAAACAGCATAAAAATCCTCTAAATACATGGCTGTCTGACTATGGTAACAAGAGCATGAAGACCATGGTATAAAACTCATGACATTAGTCTGATTTATGACCATACAGTGCTACAGCAGCAGAAAATGGTCATTTGGTGCTGCCGATAAAGAAGAATCAGTTTCAAATACAATATAATATGCTGAAGCTGCACATATTACTACTCTAAAATCACTTTATAGCACCATTAATTGATAAAAGTGCAGAACAGCAAACAGGAAAAACACTTCATGTATCTGCAGTACCAACTCATTAAACATATATACTATGAGGTGTTTTTGTAATTTACTTCATTCACTGTTGTAGTTCTTTGAATACCATCAGTTAGAGGTTTTCAACTAACAGAGCTGGAACTGTTTACCATAAGGAGGAATAGCAGTGGTGTACGTGAAATGCCTACTGATGACATTCAACAGGGTAAACCATTCATCCAGGGTAAACCATTCAAATCTAAGAAACTGTGCCAAAACTGTCTGTCCTGCTCACACCCCTATAGGTATACAAGGGTGCATGGTCTCAAATTTCTTTCATATGGGCATATGTTTGGTATGATCTAACCACAAATCACT
This sequence comes from Protopterus annectens, assembly GCF_019279795.1. Classification (NCBI taxonomy): domain Eukaryota; kingdom Metazoa; phylum Chordata; order Ceratodontiformes; family Protopteridae; genus Protopterus; species Protopterus annectens. The sequence goes on from NC_056730.1 coordinate 1,022,912,157, forward strand.
CCAATGCAAGATAACAGTCCAACAGTTTACAGAGTTATAAACAGTAACTCTTATATTTCTCTGTTATCAAGCCATGCCACATGGTGACAAGCATACTTGAGCCTTTAATACTGCTTCTGTGCAGCACTAGTGATTCAATTTATGATACACATACTAACATTGTCAGTAACACAGATCCTACGGCAATGTCATGCTACTCAGTGTTACACAATGCAATGTGCAGCACTACAGAGTATGGACTTTGGCTAATTCCCCTAATATCATATCCTTTGTGTGAACTAGTACCTTAAATGCTTTCATTTTTATAGCTTTTGTATATGAATCAGATAAGAATGACTTTTGTATATGAATCAAATGTTGTTGTTGGTCTTTCGGCTTTGCCACAGTGGAACTCCGGTCTGCTAATGATTGGCAGTTGGTTTTTATGGTGCCGAGTTGCCAGCCCGACGCCCAACCTTCAACGAAGGCATGCCCATTCAACACATGTCTTTTGAACGCCCACTCAACCGCAGGGAGGACATACAGACTCCACACAGAAGGCACTCCCAACCCAAGCCGAGAATCGAACGGAAGAACCTCTTGCTGTGAGGCAACAACGCCACCGCTGCAACACTGTGGAGGTCTTGTATATGAATCAAATACGATCTTAAAATATGCAATAGTAATGCCAAAATGTTATCACTTTAGCCTATTATATGTAGTGGAGTCTCCAGATGTGAGTAAAGGATGATTTTGCTTTACAGTAAAACCCAAAACCACATAAAGGCTACCAAAACAAATAATGAAGCAGATGGATAAAACAGTCCTCAGTATACAAAAAAGCTGCGTTTAATGAAAAATAAAAACTTCCAGATTGAGTGCTTTCATCAGCGTGTATTATTTACTTCTTCAGAATTTCATAATACATTATAACTGCAAGTTTTAAAACCCCTTCAACCAGTCATATGATTGAACTGACCAATGCAAAAACAATAAAGATTAATTAATATTAATGTCAAACTTAAAAAAAACAACACTTCCAAAACATTTTGGTGAACCACACTAAAACACTTTACACACTTAATACATATAATGATTCTTTGCACATTATAAGAAAGCAGTTTTAATATACTAGATACAGAAACATACTCATTTAATCCTGGAAACTTAGCAGCGTTGAGCCTAAGCTGAAATATAGTTTCCCGCTACTCACTTAAATCACACCAAGCACCACCTGTAGGATTTTTTGTCACTGTGTCAATGGCAAAAAAATAAAGTTATGTTCTGGATAAACATTAATATGTTTGAACAAAGCATTCTCCATTTTTTGTTCTTTATGTTCAAACAATGCTTGTAAATTCTATCTCTAAACCTTTGCTGTGTTTTCCCAACATAAAAAAAAAGTTACACTTCTGGCCCAAATCAATGTACATAACCCCTACTGAATTGCAGGTGCAGTGAAGAAGTGTATAAATAAACTTGCATTGTGTGCAAAACCGGTATTTGTAAGTACCTTTTTTTTGTGACCTGTTAATATTAAGGCAACCTGCTGACTCAAAGTCATTTTAATAGATATACCTCTTCTGTAGACCATCTTTGGTATATTACCCTCTTTATCCACTAGACCATCAAAACATGAAAAAATTCCCCAACATTTGGCAAGAATGTCATGAATAGTGTCACGGTCTGTATTAAACTTGGTAATAAATGAACAACCCCAATCAGCTTTATTCACTCCTGTATTTTTACCTGCACAATCCATTAAACCACCCTTGAGTAAAGATTGCATTACGCCCTGAATTCTTTTCAAAGCAACTTCTTTTTGTACCTTGCCTACAAGTTCTTTGGGGTAATCCTTGGGACAGAACATCTGGGCTAACTTTTGCCTGTCCTTTTTAAATTCTTCATCTTCCAAGATCATCTGGGCAAGTCTCACATACTGCCCTTTAATAATTCCTCTTTTTGATACTCAGGGTGGCAACTAGAATAATGAAGAAGACTGTTCAAAAAGTTGGTTTCCTATATATGTTACTCACTAATCATCTATTAACTACATATTTATGACCTGCACATCTAAATAATTAACTTTGTCATAACTAAATGTATGTGTAAATTTTAAAAAGGGGGTTGTATTGTTAAGGTACCTCATAAACTCATCAACTTCAAATTCTGTTTTGTCCCAGGCCACAGATATATTGTCTAAAAATCGAACATACAATCGCCAAGGGAAGGGAAGGGTTAAGTTGATTAAATTGGTTGAAGACAAAATTCCTCTCCCACTGCAACATAACAACATTTGCAAACACAGGAGCATAAGAGGCATCCATTGCCACCTCCTATTTTTGGTGAAAGTATTGGCCATCCATAAAAACAAAATTATAACCCAAAACAAGCTCCATAAAGTTGTCAAGGATGTTAATTTCATTGTTGCCAAATTCACCTGTCTCTAATAAGAAATCATGAAACCATTCCAAACCAATGGAATTAGGGATGACATTAATTAAATTCACTACATCAATGGTCAAAAAAAAAGATAACTCCTCCAAGATGGCCATAGGAATTCAGACAACTTATAACTTCACATCAATATATTTAACCAAAGGATGTACTGTTGAGCTACTGGAATTCACAATAGGTCTCAACAGTGGATTCATTATACTCTTGTGAATTTTTAGGATGCCAAAGGTCACGGGGAACTTAGCATTCAAATAAAGAAATAATTCATTTGATGTTTGCCCCTGATTAACCATATCCCAAAGAAAAATAACTCAATCTTTTTGTAAACTGTGTTAATAAAATTCAAAGAAGTTTCATAATAGAAATCACTGTTATATAAACAGTCATACATTTTTCTAAAATAATCGGTGGTATTCATTATCACCACACACCCCCCCCCCCTTGTCGGGCTTCATAACCCTCACATTAATATCCAAACTCAATTGTTTAAGCAGTTGCTTTTCTGTATTGCTTAAATTAATTTCTCCTCCTAGAATTATTTTATCTTGTGTGAGTGATCAAAAATCAAACTTGCATAACTTTTCAAAAATAGTAAGGGGTAAGGGGAGAGGTTGGTTAAATGTACTGCTTCTACATAACAAATTACCTTCCTAGTCTCCAACCATTTCACTAAACAAAAGCTTGAAATTCAGTTTCCTAAGAAATAATTTTAAATAATTTAATGCATTCTCTATTCTAGTCTAGGATGTGGGTACAAAAAGTCTGCCCTTTGCTGAGCAGGTTGGCATGCTCACAGTCGTATGTACTCAGTAAAATCTTATATCTTAAAGTCACCTGAAATGTTGGACATAAAGGTCAGACCAGTGTCCTCATGAATGGAATTGACATCTCACAAATTCATGAACCACATAAATTCCTTCTCCAATTGCATTTCATCCTTGTGCTGTTCCTTCGTTGCCATTGGTTCGGTTCTGGCCTGTGATTGGTCGAACCCTGTTGTTGATTTCTCTGGTCTCTCAACCTCTTGGATTGTCTTAAGGGAGCTTGGTCTAAAGGGGGAAATTCCTCATCAGTTAACCCAAACAGCTCAGGTGTAAAGTTTGTCTTTTCTCTATAGTTAGGTAAAACATCACCTGTGTGTAAGGGCTTGGGATAGGCTCGCCCTTCCTGATAGTCAATCCTATCCCTTTTCATTTCTTTCTCTTTACATTTTTTAATGTCAGTGTCAACAATAACCTTGTCAATATTGCAAAAAAATATTCTAATACTGTACTTAGTATTGATCAAACAGCAAATCCTTGGTTATCAACTTGTCCAAATTGGACATTTCAACCACCAATCAGTGGTTGTCTGGTTGTACTTAACTAATAGCTCCATTACCTCACAGCCTTGATGATCAAATAACTCAACTAGATCAAGGTGGAGTTAGGCACTAGCCCTGCTGGTAAATTCCAACTATGTAGTCCCTTAAGAACCCATTTGACTTTTATGATGCTTTGGTATATGATTTGGCTTTATTAATTCAGAACAGGAAACTAATGTTTACCATGTATCCTGGCATGTTAGCATGTATTATTGCTTGAAATTTAAAAAGTCACATGCCATATTGAGGTCTTAAACAGCAGTGTGCCCCTGTCTGCAGTGAGGCAAAGACTGATAAAAAAATCTGTACTTTTGTGGATCACAAGTGTGTTACACAATTGTGACCACTGCACCCATGTCGCACAGTGCTGCTACACTTAGAAGAAATGTACATAACATAATGTATATTCTTAACCAATCAAAAGGATTGTGGCACTTTACCTTCTAGTGTTGAACCTGTGCATGTTACTCTAATTATTATCTAGGTATTGCTTGAATAATTTATATAGTTAAGCATGCATACTTCAGAATATATGACTGGCACTGCTGTAATTGGATATGGAGATTGCATACACAGGACACAAGAATACGGGTGTGCTTACACTCATTAAAAAGTGGCAGCAACTACTCAGAAAAGTTGAACTAGAAATAGAGATATAGGAAAAATCCTTAGCTTTTTATTAAATGGTATAGTCAATTAATTGTGGAATTACATCATTAGTCTTTGTCTCTATAAAAATGAGATGCACTTATAATCCAGGTGGTATTACAGCGATGTAGAATATTCACAACTGCAGTGTAGGGAAAGTTCTTACCTTATAGTAACTGGTGTTTTTAGTGGTTTAATTACTGAATTCAATTATTAGTAATTGTTTCTGTAAAATCTAATTAATTATCTATCATATTTTCTATCATAGATGCTGTCATTAATCAAAGCACAACAAAGATAACTGTAATTTGATAATTTAATTGCAATAATGCTTAGGTTTTTAAGAATGTGCCCCTCAGATAATTAAAGGTAGTTTTATTGAGCCTTGCTCTATCACGTGAGAAAATATCTTTTGTCACCTTGTGGAGCATGGCAATGTTAGATGCAAAACAGAACAAGGGCAACTAGAGCCAAGAAGTGTTATAACATGTGGAGCCATTGAGACATTATAACTTGGGAAGACAATGGGATTTTCCTGGCAAAAAATTACGACAATGTTCTCTTTGATGCAGAAGAAGCTATATTTTCAGAAAAAATTGCAATGCAAACATCATAATGCACGAGGGCTGTGTACCTAATTTCTACAAGATGAAAGACAGAAATGTGAAATGTCAGTGCCTGGAAAGGTCTTGGTGACTGCAACTGAATATCTCACAGTTATAAGAAAAAGCAGCAGACTAACCTCTTCCAAAGATGTGTAATGCATAAAACAAGTCTTTTGTACTTTAATCAGACTAATTACAGAAGGGATGTGTCTAGGAATGCAGCTCGGAATAACTTTGATGATGGCTGAGGAGGGTGAGAGTGGAGAAAGGAGTGCAGAAATTTGAGGTGCTGTACTACTGGCTCTCCTGTTCCCTGATGGTTAAACATTTGCTTACTGCTTCCCTATGCATATGTCCACTTTCACATGCAATTTCAAAGCCAATTACACCCCTCACGGTTTCAGCAGAAGCATCCATTCATAATTCTGAACGGATTCTGCACAAAATAACATTACTTTAGCTAATTTTTTAAGTAGCTAATCAGAGTGGTCAGCCTGGTCAGTGCTCTGGCTAGTCACAGCATGGGCTACTTGTCTAAATAGTACAGACAGAGTTAGCTTAATTCTGTTTTTCCAGATGTGTACAAGATTCTGTTTTTTATATAAAGACAAGATGCATCACATGCAAGCTCCCTGTCTCATTCATTACTGTTTTTAATACCTGCTTTATCTTGTTCAGTGTCAGTGAGAGACATTGCTTATCCTGGCACATTTTGGGTGTAATACAGAAAATGAATCATAGACAGGATGCTTGTCAATCTGAGGACACGCACTCACAAATCACATGCATACCTTAGAGGATTACCAATTCAACTATTAAACATCTTTGTGATGTAGATGGAAAGAAGGGCAATAGTGAAAAAAATCATGGAACACAGCAAGGACAAGCAGAATCTGCACCAGAAGACACATTGAAGCCAAAGAACATATCTGAGCTACATTTTCCTTCTATTTATACTGTTTCTGTATGCAGGGGTTAGAAGTGTAGCTTGCTGATAACATATGCAGCCGTGCTGTTAATCAAGGTAATATTTTCCCCAACAAGAAGCAAATTAATCATGTTGCAATTCCCAAATTCTTTAACCCCTCCCTTTGCTCACATTACAGACCTGTATCCCTTATTTTATTAAAAAACTACTCTATTGCTATGTTTGTATTTGGGGCATTCATCTAGGTGATAAGTTGTAACATACACCTAAGCTATTATAAAAATGAATTTACTTACTCTAGGAGTCTTGGCATGGAAATATAAGCAAGTATTTTTGGTAGAATGACAAGTACTAACAGTGTTGGTAAAGCTACTGCTACTTTATGACTGTAAAACTTCTGCTGGATAACCGCAAAAATCTCATTTACCAGTGTAGATATGTATGAGACTGTAGGCAATGTGTATTCTGTTTATCTTAAGACAAAGTATCAAAGGTTGGGTGCTGTCATTGACTCCCCAAATGATAACATACTACAAGAGGATTTCACAGCAACAAATGACTGGTGCCAAAGTCATGGCTTTAAGTTAAAAGCAAAAAAATGTATTATCATACCATTCGGCAAAATCATGGCCCCTACTAATTACCACATCAACGGCAAACATAATCTACAACCTGTGGTGAGAGACCTGGGTACACAGGTTGACAACAATCTCACATCTGACCATCATGTAGCGACAGTGGTTAGAAAAGCCTTTTACTTGATTCATCTCATAAGTAAAGGGATCGCATCCAGAAAAAAAGGAGGTTATTACCTCTCAGTTCTCCTCCCTCATTAGGCCAATAATTGAGTACAACACTCCGTTTGGTATGTACCTCTCCGAACACCTGCACCAACTGGAAAGGGCACAGAAATATATGGCCATGGTTCCCCCTCGGCAACGCGCCATGCATATTAATGATGGCATGGTGCTGAGGGACAGCACTGGAACAGGGTTATTGAATTGGTGTAGGGAGAAGTGTAGAGGCTCCCTGTGGTTGTGGATTGTCTGTACTACTCCCTGCTACTGTTGAAATGCTGTGAATTGGGTCAAATGTGTAATATTTTATTTTAATTTTTTTTTTCATTTTTCCATGTTTGTGTGGCGTGATGCAGAGTCCAGCAATGCCAAGCTGTGCTCACATTTAGACAGCTGACACCTGCCAGACATCTAAAAATGAAGCCGGATGTCATTAATTATCATAATTATGTATTTTTGTTATATGAAATATTTTTGTATGTTTTATGTTTTACTTGCTGTTTGTGCAGCATGGCGTGGGGTGCCACAGAGCCGAGTAGCACTCATACATACATAGCAGACAGTTGCTAGACATCTAAAAATAGAAACTGGATGTAATTAATTATTTTTGTCTGGGTCTATTTAATCACATTTGCATGGTGTGCTGAGGTGCTTAGCAACGCTAACATGTAGCCCAGTAGTATATGTAAAGGTATAGTAGTTTACATAATATCAAATTAGCTAAATTGGTAGAGATACAGCCTAGTGTTTAGTAGGTCCTGGGTTTGAGTCCGTAACAATGATAAGATGTATATAATTTAATTTGTTATGTATGTTTCATTTTGAAAACAAATTTGTGAACTATGGCATTTGTGAACTATGGCATTGCTGCACTGTGCTGAGCACTGCTTAAACATGCTAACAGCTACTTTTGTTTGGGCAGTGCGAAGCTGAGCTAAACCCCTGATTGTGCGAGTTTTCATACTGCTTAGCTGCACTTAGCTGGTTTGTGTGCTGCTAAGCAACACGGCACTTTTTTGAATGCTGCTCAGTGATGTGTAAGGGTGAGAAAACAGCCTATATTAGATGCAATAGTTGGGAATTCTGCAACAGTCTTTGGAGTCTGATCAACTGGTGATAGGGCAGGCAGTGCTGGTGAAGGTGTGCATTTTCAGGTGAAAAGATGGGGTGTTCAGGAGTCCATTGTCTATGTTGGGCTCCTGGTAACAAAATCATGAACCCAGGCTGTTGCAGGGCAGTTTTCAGGGCTCGGAGTGTAAGGTAGAGGCCTGGGACCAGTTGGCCAGGGAACTGACTAGTGTTACTGGTATCCCCCACACAGGTGAGCAGTGTCATCACTATTATGACCACCTGAAGAGGAGGAAGAGGGGAACCTTGGACACTTGGGTCCAAGAAGTGAGAGCAGGGAATGCTCCACAAATATGTAAGTATGCTTTCCTCTGTTTTACCAATCTGCAAGCTGAATGTCTGCAAAACTGGTATGCATAATGATGTGCTTCTCTCCCAACAGACTGCAGCTGAGAGCACATGCAATGTCGAGTCTCATGCTGGGTGCCTGATGGAGGCCACAGGACTGCAGATAGGAAATCACTTCACATATCCCTATACCAAAACTATATATGCATAAAGTGTCACTTCATGCATTAATATGCATTCACACAGAATGTCAAAGCAGGTACTGCAAATGAGGGCCACTAATATCAGAGTGCACCACACAATCCTTCCAAAGTCATTGTACAGATTATTACAGCTGCACAGCTAACATAAACATTGGAAATCCCTGCTTGTAACAAGGCCTGCCCTCATACATGCTGCAAATTACTACCAGACTGCAACACATGGCATGGCAGTTGTCCAAATGGTAGACATATTTTTATATTTATATCTCATCTTTTCCCCAAGAACACACCAAACATGTTGCCTAGTATTCTGTTAGTGATACTGTTTCCTAACATACTTACCTGAAACATATGCGTTATTTGGAGTGGAAAGGGTAGCCTCACTCCGACTCTGCCTCTATATCAAGGATGACACAGCTCCCACAGTTACTCCTACAGCTTGTTGTCCTCCAAGGTGTTCACACTCTCTGTCGATGTCTAATACCAGCAGCAGCAGCTGGAGCCTGTAGCACACACATCTCTATGGTAAGGTTTCTGCTACAGACCTACCCTCTGTGATGATCTCACCTCAGTAATGTCCAGCATAACATATCAGAAAGGTGCCCTAATCTACATGATTAAAAATAATTTATTTTATTTACATTAACACCACTAGCTGATTTGGTTGATTTGGTTAAACTGTATTGGCAGACCAAGCCTCCTATCTCCTTCCTATGTTCATTGTACACCCTTCATCTACCCGTTACTCATGTATTTTATAAATATGTATATATATATATATATATATATATATATATATATATATATATATATCATATCATATCATATCATTCTTAGTCTAAAATTAGCACAGTTGTGCAAACAAGATAAATTCAAATATGCTCTTATATTGCTAGCACAACTATGAGTTAAATGTGAATAAATATTTAAGGAAGGAATAAAATAATTGTTATCCGTGAATGAGAAGGAATGAGGGTAAGAGAAGTGGAACAGTGGGAGGAACATGATAACACAGACTGTCTCAGGAACAGAGAATTTAAGTCCGGATAACTATGGGAGTGTGTATGTGGGAGTGTATGAGAAGATATACATGCAAGTGTGTGACAAGACTGTAAGCAAAGTAAGAAAAGGCATAAAACCAACCTCACATCCAGACTAGTTGAAATGTATGACCCACTGGAACCCATACACGTGCAACTCATCATAAACAGGGTCTCGTACCATATCCTTGCAACCTAGAGGTTCTCCTCCATGTCCCAGGAAACCCATACTACCTATCTCAATTTAATAGAGTTTCTCACCATTCAACCCAATATGATATTCATGGGGGAATCTCAACTAGCCCTTTATAGGTTGGGGATCCTAAATTACTTCTAATGTACAAGCCTAGCGATTCCTAACCTTTGATGATACCAACATACTGGAACAGTTGGTCCATGGAGGGGTAAATGTTCCTCACCCAATGTAATGTCTTTGCTCATCAGATCTGACACTAAGGCAGTATTGTTTGAAATAAAAATGAAATCTGGGTATCTAGTGAAACCAAAAACCTTTAGGAACTATTCCAAGGTTAACCTCTCTGTACTAAGTGAAACCTTGGCTAAATTCTAAGCACCTCCAAATCCAGTAAGCACTATAGCATATGCTGAGCTATTTACAAAATATCTGTACAGTCATATTGATAGCTGTATACAGTGAGCTGTGCCCAATCCTATTAAGAATAAGACAGACTCAAAAGACAAGCCACCCTAGTGGAATCATAATATCAAGTGGTTATACAGCAAAAGAAAAAAAGCTTCACCAAGCATAAGAGGAACAAAGCCATACATACTCTAAGACCCTGACCAAGTTAAACAGGCAGGTTACAGGGATAATTAATACTACAAATGCTAAATTTGATGAAAATAACTTCTCAGACAAAGGGCAGCAACAAGGCTTTCTAAAGCTATGTCCATAACCTCAGGGGAAATACATAACAATGTGCAGAATTTATCGTAAATGGCATCACTCACACTGAAGCAGAGGCCATTGCCAACCTTTTAGCTGACAGATTCAGCTCAAATTTCTCCCCCCAGTCCCTCCCGATAGTTTAAAGGAAATACTGCATACCACAATCCCCCCAACCATTACTAGGGAACAGGTCATCAATGCACTTTCCAAGGCCATATACACTGCATTGATGGGCTCCGATAACATCCCAAGATGCTTAATAAATAGAATGAAACATGATCTCTCTGGTCCACTTGAATCTCTTCACAGATAGAGCCTACTGATAGGTTTTGTGCCCGAGGAATGGAATATGGCTACAGTCATTCCCCTGCACAAAGGAGGTCCAACCACTGATCCAGGTGACTACAGGCCCATTAGCCTTGCCAGCCTCATATGTAAGGCCATTGAGAGAATCATCATAGACATGATAAATGAGGATATAGGTAGCCTGCAAATGCTGGACCTATCACAGTTCAGTTTTATTTTATTTTATTTATTTATTTTACATTTTTAACTGGGATTGTCCGACTGGACACAGGTCCATTTTCAGCAGAGGCCCGGGGGGAAAAGCTCCACAGTAAGTAAAATTTTACACAATATGTTAAAATACAGCATACAGAGAATTTTCAAACAATACGTTAAAATACAGTATACAGCAGAAGACATAAGACCTATATATACAAGAAAAAATAGTTACACATGGTTAACAGAATAAGTATACAAAGTCAATCAGCTTTAGAAGAAGACCTAGACTGTAATATATATTACAGTAGGTATATTAGGAAGTGAGGTATTTAAGTGGAATAATTTGAGGACTTATGTATTACATGGGCATAGCCACTTATTCTTTAAGTGTGTTCTAAGTGAGGTTTTAAAGTGAGAAGAGGTAGGAGTAGAAATCAGAGCAGGAGGGAGATTATTCCAGGTTCTAGCTATGAAGTGGGAGAACAGTGCTTTTTCTGCAGTATTGTTAGCCTTAGAGATACAGAGGAGGAGTTTGTTGGAAGATCGGAGAGGATGATTTGTATTATAGTGGATGAGAAGTTGGCCTAGTGCAGGTTTTCTTTTCTGGATGTGTTACCACATTGTAGACAATGACTAATTGGTGATAGGTTAGTAGCTGGGTAATTTCCAACCATTGCAGTTCCCTTAGAGCCTGGCAATGGTGGGTTCTAAAGTTGGAGTTGTTTGCAAACTTGGTGATTTTTATAATAACATGATTCGAGTCTGGCAAGGTCAAGTTTTCTAAGCTGGGTAAGAATTGCAGTAGCATACATTAGGGTAGACAAGAGGTGAGTTTGGGCTAGGGTAATTCGTGTTTGTTTCGAGAGGGATTTCCTGTGTCGAACAGTGTTCCCATTTTTTATGGACTTTTTTGACAGTTTCTGAAATGTGGATGTTGAAGTGCAGATTTTTTTATCAATTTCAATGCCTAGGAGTTTGGTATGGTCAGAGGGAGAGATAATAGTGCCATTTTTGTAGGAAATAGTGAAGGATAGAGGGGTGGAAATGGTTTTGTTGGGGGTGAAAAGTAGTAATTTGGTTTTATTAGTGTTTAGGATAAGTTGGATCTGAGTGATTCAACTTTCCACAGAGCTAAAGGAATCCTGGGTTAGTTGTAGGGTGGGAAGTGATGGAGGTAAAGAGATAAGAGTTGAATAGTTAACATCTTGTACAAGTGAAGCATGCTGTGTGGTGGTATGGAGATTATTGGTAAATATGGAGAAAAGAAGTGGGCCTAATATGGAGCATTGTGGTACACCTATGGTAGTTGGGAGTAAGGGGGATAGTACACTTTGCCACTGGACAGATTGTTTCCTATTTGACAGATAGCTTTTAAACCAGGCTATAGCAGAAGGGGCAAAGGATAGGGATGTCAGGGTGTGTAGTAGTAAGGAATGTGAAACCATGTCAGATGCTTTGGAGAGGTCTAGAAATATTGAAGATACAAAGTTATTATTATTTCTATGTTGGTTGATCAGATTGCTGAAAGAGAGCAGAGCAGTGGTTGTGCTATGGTGTTGTCGGAAGCCATGCTGTGTGAGGGAGAAGAGATGGTGTGAGTTTAGGAATTGTGTTACCTGAGAATGTATACATTTCTCTAGTATTTTAGATAAGGGGGGGGTAGAATGGCTATGGGGTGATAATTTGAGTATTTGTAAGAGTTTCTGCCTTTTTGCAGTGGAATAATGCATGATACCTTCCATAGCTGTGGGACATATGCTTCTTATATGGAGCAATTGATAAGAATAGAAATAGGGTAGGGTAAGGATTCAGCAGCTATTTTTAGGAAGTTGGCTGGTAGATTGTCAACAGCAAGGGTGGTAGGTTTCAGTTTTGGGGGGTGTTTTTTAATTGTTGAGGTGGGAACAGGTGAGAGCGTAAAGGATGAGATGTTGTCAGGGCATTTGGTCAACTAGTAAGATGGTTTCTTGGGGGAGATTATCTGTGGTCCATTGTAACATTTCTTCAATGATGGGAGAGTTATTACCTGGGGGAATATAACAGCAGAGAATGATGATAGTTTTGTATAATTTATGATTAGGCTTGAACCTAAGGTTTCGGCATTTTGAAATTTAGGTATGGGAGTTTATAGAGGTTTGATGTTGATTGTATTTTTGTAGAGGATAGCAACTTCACCTCCTTTTTTGCCCACTCTCTCCAGTCTTAGGATATTATATCCTGGTGGGAGAATTTCTTCATTTTGGTTTTGTTAAAGGAAGGTCATGTCTATTAAATCTGGTGAACTGTTTTGAGAAGGTCACCCAAGAATTGGATGAAGGCAAGACTGTGCAGACAGCTTCCCTTGACCTGACTAATAATTTTGATACAATACCTCACTTAGGCATTATAGACAAGCTCACTAATTTTGGTATAAACCATTTTATCACCCACTGGATAGCCAACTGGCTCACTGATAGGACTCATGAGGTCAAAATAGGTGAGACCACCTCCACAAAGTGGCCAGTCACTAGTGGAGTCCCCCAGAGGTTGGTACTAAGCCTGCTCCTTTTCGTCATCTATTCCCCAGAAATGGAGTGTGAATTGAGTGTGAATTGCCAAAGTTCAACCCATCAATGATCAGTGTCTTTCCATAGGAAATTACTGTCTTTGGGGGGAATTTCACCCCTTTTTCAAGTTGGTACAACACTGGAGTTGGTATATACCTTTTGAAGTTTACTACAAACGGTTTTGGTAAAAATATTAATTATTTAAGTTTGGTCATTGACAATAATGGTCAAATTGAAAGCAAGGCATACAGGAAGGAGATCTTTATTAACAATTATTTACATTTTCAGAGTTTACACCCACATCATATGAAAAAACATGTAGTGAAGGGGCAATGAATAAGACTAAGTAGACTAACCTGCAAGGATACAATTTTTAGTCTGATGTAGACTATTTGAAATAGCTGTTTGTGGGCAGGGGATATCCTTTGAAATTACTGTCTGAGATTATTAAAGAAGTGTTTGTACTTAGACACAATAAAGCATCAGAGCCACTAGTCTTAGCCCACAAGGTTTAAACTGTAAGGCTGACAGCGATACTAACAACATTTGTGCTGATTTCAAAAGTGGCTTTCCTTTACCCATTACTAATGATATGGGTATTATTAAGCATACTGTCATTACTAAGTGGAAAATTATTATGGGCAATAGAGAAGTGGCTGAAATTTAGGTGATAGTCCAACCTTTTCTGTCAAAAAGTTGACTAATGTTAAGTCTTTAGTTGAAATACCCCAACATTTTGACAAACCAAATAAGTATGATGTGGGTACTTTTAAATGTGGTAGATGCAAGTATTGCCACTTTATAGCAAATTGCTCCAGTATTTATATTGATGCCATTGACAAAACCATAGTAGCTAAAGAAAATTTAGCTGTGAGTCTAAAGGGGTTGCATATATTGTTCATTGTGAATCTTGTCCTAGGTATTATATTAGGAAAACCTTATGAAATTTAAATAACAGAGTATATGAACACATGTTGGCTATTTGTAAAAAAAGACTTGAAAAATGGTTTGTCTAGGTTTTCCACTATTTGTAAAGAATTTAGAATGTTTAGTTTTTTTGTACTTGATAAAGTAGATTTAAATAATTTGGTTTGTAGTTATGTTTTGTTGGAATGTTGCGAAGCAGAGTGGCAACTACATTTGCAATCTGACACCAAACCAGGACTAAAAAATATTTAAACTTAAAATGCTTTCTTTTAGGACAGAAGCTGTAGGTCTCCACATAATTCTATGACAATTTGTATTATATTTTGTATTATTTTTTGTTTACATTAATAATTAAAAAAACAGAGATGTGAGAAAGGTTTTACAAATATGTTTAGTATTTCTATGAACAGATTGGCTAGTTATTTATTTTCGGTATTAATATCAATCAATTATGCTTTTTTAACAAACAGAAGTCCACCACGAAGGCAAAGTGAAAAATGTACAACAACCAAGAAATCACTTCAATACCACTGAGGAAGAACCAGACAATCGGATTAGCATAGTATATTTTAATATCTGCTTTCATATAAAACTTCTTCAGAACTCAATTCAAAACTTAAAATGACACATTTAAATACTCTGCCACAAATTAACTGATTAGTCCAATGAATCAACTAATTGAATGTCAAAAAACTTAACGAAAAACTTTTAACCCTTCAATTTCCCATCTTTAAAAAAACAATGTTTATATGTTCGTTTAAGCCAGGTGGAATATCAGCACCAAGTTTAATCTGCCATGTGACCTCTCTCCTTTCCACTTATTTTTTTTACATCACCATCTCTTTTGGCAGCACAAATATGTCCTAAAACAGCAAAATGGATTTTTTTAAATGTTTAAGAACAATAGAATGTTTAAACAAAGCACTATTTACATCACACCATTTGATAGTACCTAGATGTTCTTTAATCTTATCTCGTAATCATCTTGTAGTCATACCAATGTAATATAAATCACATCCTGAACATAATGTAATGTAAATCACCCCCATAGTTTCACAATTAAATCTGTGTAAAAAATTTTTAGTATAAGATATGTGAGACAACATGACATACGGTCCCTCACGAATGTACCTACACATGGAACAACTGTTGCATTTATAAGTCCCTTTCCTTTTGTTGGAGTGTGGTGCCATAACTCTGGTGTCAGTTCTTCCCAATAAATGTTTATATTTAACTCTTTTGTATTGACAAACAATGGTTCATTCCCTAGAACTTCCATAAGCTCTTTGTTACTATTAATAATTTTCCAGTTGTTACATATAATGTTTTTAATGTTAAAAGTGTTAACAGACATCTCTAAACTTCATTGGGGGATGTTAATATTAATAACTTTGTCAGGTTTATTTACAAAGCATTTACACAAAATAGGAGGAAAAACAGTGTCCTATTTTTCATGAATTTCCCTAGCTGTTTCTTTCAATAAACCTCTATTTACAAAAAGGTTCATAGATCAGTAATAGGCTAACTGCCCTTGTGAGTCATTTTAAGCCTAGCCAATTATCCCTTAGGAGATCTGAACCCTGCACCTTGTGTTTGTAAGACAAACACCTTAACCATTAGGCCACCCTCCCAACCCCAAAAGACTCATAATAAAGGTAATTTCTCACACAAAAGCATCATCGTTGCTGATCATACGTGAAGCTCTGATGTATTGTCCCCTGGGAATATTGTGTTTGATGTAACTAGGGTGATTACTAAGACAATGTAAATAACTGTTAGAAAAAGTATCAAAACACATAATCACTTCATCCCAAGTTAACTGTACATCCAAAAAGCAAACTTTGCATCCACTATCTCCCAATGTAAATTGTAAAAACAAAGAAGTCTCATTTAAATGTTTTATAAAAATTGTACTGTCAAATTCCCCTTCGATAATAAAAAACAGATCATCAACAAATCTATTATAAAATAAAATTTTGTTGAACTCTTGTATCTTAGATAGTAACTCTCTTTCCCACCAACCAAGAGCAAGGTTAGCATAACCTAGGGCTACTGTCAGCCCCATAGCAACTCTCTCATTCTGCTTGTAATACTTATTGTGAAAAAAAGAAATAACTATATTCTAAAATAATCTCCAATATACTACAATAAAGTTGTATGGCATTGCCATTTAGTTATGCATAATTGTGTAAATAACCTCTGACAATATCTACACCTTATTCTTCTGGAATAGACGTAAATAAAGAAACCACGTCAACATTGACAAGATATATTCTTTTCCTAATGGGATAAAATTCTGAATGAAAGTTCTTAATGTGATTTAAAAAATCCCAGGAGTCTCAACAATATGAAAGCAAAGTTTGCACTAGTGGATTAAAAACAGTGTCTAAAAATATTGAAATACCTTCACTGGCAGATACAATAGGTCTAAATGGGGGGTGGATAGCATTTTTCTGAATTTTCGGTATTCCAACTAGAATGCCTACACATGGTTGCTCTGTGTAAAAAAAATTATATAGCTTAGTATCTATTTCTCCATCCATTAACATATCATTCAGCAAAGAATGTATAAACCTATACTTTGCCTGAATCTCTAATAAAGAGACCTCCTGATATTCTTCTTGGTTATTGAGCATTTCTTCCATCATATTATGATAATCTTCCACGTTCATTACTACCAAGCTACCCAATATGATTCTGTCTGGAAAGGTGAAAAATTTTATTTCCAGTGTTATTTATAGATGCAGTCAATTGTCTGTGTTGTGGTTGGTTGAAAGTGTTCCCAGCCACTTGACTGGATTTAAAGGGGCAGTGCTGAAATCATGATGGTTTAACTAACTTCTGAAAACATTGCTGCTTCTTAGAATTAATAGCAAATAAGCTAACAAATAAGCAGTATTGTTGCTATATGCTGCTTGATCTCGTTCAATCTTTTTTAGTTTATGAATCCCCACTGTTTTTCGTAACGATTGTCTCCAATAAGCATCTGCTCATATTGGTGTCTCATTTCACAGGAGGTGGGAAGAAGAGCTTGAATTTCAGCATCCAAACTCTCCAACTACACATGAAGCTCGACTAATAAATCATTGTTGTGCTTAATAATTAATTTTAAAATATCTAAACCCATATTATTAAAAAACTGCACCAGTTCTCAAAAAATGAATCTTCCATACTGACACCATTAAGTATCTTAAAGACCCAAAGACCTTTTGGAACAATCTGTGCTTTAATACAATGTTCAAAATAATGGTTGTCAATAATGGTAGCATGGTAATTTTTTCAAACCTTTCTCCAGGTCACTCAGCATCTCGTCTAGATTCAAGCCATTCAATTTCCTATCTTCTAAAAAACATTTAATATTTATATGTTCATTTAATCCAGGTGGAATATCAGCATTGAATTTAATCTGCCATGCAACCTCTCTCCTTTCCACTTGCTTTCTAAAATCACCACCTCTTTTGTCAGCACAAATCTGTTCTAAAACAGTAAAATGGATTTTTTCAATTTTTTATGAGCAATAGAATGTTTAAACAAAGCATTATTTGCATCACACCGTTTGATAGCACCTAGATGTTTTTTAATCCTATTTCGTAATCATCTTGTAGTCATACCGATGTAATATGAATCACATCCTGAACATAATGCAATGTAAGTCACCCCCACAGATTCACAATTAAATCTCTGTAAAAAATTCTTAGTATAAGATATGTGAAACAACATGATATGATCTCTCATGAATGTACCTACACACGAAACAATGTTTTTTAAAAGATAGGACATAGAAGGGTTAAAAGTTTTCTGTTATTTTTTTTATGTTCAGTTAGATGAATCATTGGACTGATCAGTTAATTTGTGGAAGAGTATTTAAATGTGTCATTTTAACTGTTGGATTGAGTTCTGAAGGAGTTTTATATGAAAGCGGATATTTAAGTATACTACGCTAATCTGATTGTTTGGTTCTTTCTCTATGCTCTTGAAGTGATTTTTGGTAATTATGCTTTTTTATTGGTTTAAGATTATGTGACCCATGAGTGATCTTCTTAAATTCAACTTGGGAAGTTATGTTTTATTTCTGATAAAGTTCTGTTGATTTAAAATAAAGAGAAAAAAGCACTAAGTTTCACGGTTGTAGTGCACTACCTTCCTCTTATTTGATTACTTGGTTTTACTGAAATTATTTTATTGTGTTCCATATATATGTTTGGGGAGTGTGAAGGTTTTCCCCTCACATCTAGGGTGCAGGGGGTTTGCCAGTGTTTTTTGGCAGCTTTATTTTTCCATGAATGCAGTTTGGGGATTCTTATGCTCAGTGCATTGAGTTTTATTCAGGCATAGTGGAAGTTTATGGAACTCTGCTTTGTAAGAAGCTGATATACTGTCAGGCAGCATTATAGTTTCATGAGAAGTTAGATACTAGGAATAATAAATATTCATGCACTGTTTAGTTTGGCATCTCTCCCTGTACTTTTTTGGATTCACAGTAGAACAACAGTACTTATTGTGGTTCACTGGGTAGAATGTGACACAGCAAAATATTCTGTTTGATTACCTAAGGATGAGCTCTTGTTATTTTAATTATCCTTTTGAACAATGGCCCTGGGTAGCTGAACTTCAAATGAATTAGAAATCAAAAAATAAAACTGTTATATTGCACATTTCAGTAAATGACTATGAAAAGTTGTACCTCTGGAACATCCACCTGTCACTGAGTACTGCTTTGTCTGAAGTCACTGACTGTATGCAGTGCTCATGAGAAGAGGAATTTTGAGGTACTAGCTATCTATGCATGGCTGGCTTGGCCTCTCATGAAAATGATGCTTGATGAATAAAATTTGAACTATCATTTTCACAGCAGCTCACCATGGAATACTAAAAAGGTATTAACATACTGTGAAACATGAAATAAAAATATAGCTTTTATTAATAACAGGGCAGAAGTGCTGGCAGGAAATAAAGAACTTCATTTGAACCACTGACTTAACATAATACAGGCCACCCATTATTAAAATCTACACTCTGTAGCCATATAGGGAAAAGGTTTGACATTTTTATAAACATTTGCAGGGTGAAAGATTTTTATGTAATTATTGCTAAGACAAGAAAAAGGGACACTGGTCTGTAATGTGATCCAAATGAGGGGATAGAGTATCTGGGAAATGCAATTTGATTAACTTGTCTCTTGTTAGGAGGAAATGGTGAATTGATTGAGTGTGGTTGCAGATGCTACTCTGGTGGCATAAAGAGATAAAGCCCTGAGTATGGTCCAGTCAACCCAGGTTTGATTAGTGGCTCGAGTGACTGACTGAGAGGCAGGGAGGGATGGGTGTACCTGTCCTAGATGGGATGATGTTCACCACTGATGATGCTTTATGAGATCAGTGGTTCAGTGGAGGAAGTTGGCATTCAATGGAGATTGATGAGCATGGGAGGCATGGCAGAGAATGGATTGGGCATATGATAAAATCGCCTCCCAGGATAGAAGCAGAAACCATAGAGCCCCCAGATTCCATGACTGGCCCCAGCAATATCAAATTAAGTATGGGGGTCATACTCAAGCTGGTAGACCCAGTGTGGACATTGGGCACTCTGGCATTTTGACTGGGCTGGTATAATAATGACTGAAACAGATGAAACCTCTGCGAGTACGGTAGCTGCACAGTCTCAGTCAAAGTCAGAGCAAACCAAAAATAAGAGAGCAACATACAGTGGCACCAAATAAGTCCTTTATTGTAGAAGTGCCCTACGCACAAAAACAAGAACAGACCGGTTTCAACTTCACATTTATATAGCCTTCATCAGTGTTAATGTCTAGTAAATAAGTCATTCTTTACATACATAATTTAAAGGACATGTGACCAATTAAAGATGCTCATTAAGCCCTGGTTTAAAGAGACCTTCCAATTTGACAAGCCATTTTCTCTCCATGCTATTTAATAATTCATGCCAACCTAGTTTATTGCTTCTAGGTCTCACTATTTTATCTATAATAGTAAAATTAAATATTGCATTTTTATGTATCATTGTATGTTTATATAGGGCATTGGTTTCTTTATGATATTTAATGTCGCTAAGATGTTCAGAGATTCTAAATTTAAAGGGTTTAGAAGTTTGCCCTATATAGAATGCTGAACAGTTGCAGCTAGCTAAGTAAACCACCCAATCAGTGAAACAATTAGCGAAAAATGGAATCTCATAAACTTTAGGGGTATTTTGACTACTGAAGCTTTTAGTTTTTAAAATTCTAGGACAGTGAACATAGTGACCACAAGGGTGACAACCAATTAAAGGGTCTCCTGACAAAGTGACTTGGGTATGTTTCTTATTATGGAGTTGACCGTGTTTATAATGACTGAAAAAGGCAGCAAGATTTTTACCTTTCTTAAAAGAGAAATAGCATCTCTCACCCAAAATTTTGCAAAGTCTGGTGTCAGATGTCAAAATATTCCAGTGATGTTGCATGATGTCCATTAGTACATTTGTGTTGTGTCCATATGTGGTGACAAGTCTAAGGGGCCCCCCTCCCCTGATACCTATGGCTTTATAAAGTAGAAGGTTTTCACACTCCATACTATCTACATTATGTTTCGTATGTAGAACATGGCCCATTTTGTAGCCTCTGTCCCTAAATCTGAGAACTAAATCATCCTTGAAGTGTTCATAGGTATTTACATTGGAACAAATATGTTTCATCCTCATAAACTGGGATTTAGTGATGTTCTTACAGATTCGGGGTGGATGAAAGCTAGTGGCATGGAGAAGCGAATTGTATTAGAGGAATTTCCGGTGAACTTCAGTGGTCAACGTGTGGTCAGATGCTCTAGACACCAACACATCCAAAAAAATGATTTTATTTTTATCATAGTTGACCGTAAACTCAATTCCCCATTTGTTTTCGTTTAAATATGCAGTGAATTCCAATAGGTATTCCACATCCGCTCTCCACACCAACCAGCAATCATCCAGATATCTCTTCCAGGTGTCCATTTCTCCTATATATAAGTTATGAGAGCTATCATAGGTGATCTGTTCCTCAATATATGCCATAAATAGATCAGCATATATTGGGGCAAAGGATGCTCCCATAGCTGTACCCTTAATCTGTAAGAAGCATTTGTCCCGACATAAAAATATATTCTTTGTGAGCACATGTTCAGTGAGGCAGAGGAGCAATGTGTTGAAACCTGGTTTATACATTTCTGTTTTGTTTAACCAATAGTCTAAGGCTTCCAACCTTGCCCAGTGTAGAATCTTTTTGTATAAAGATGTGACATCTAACGTACACATCAGCCATTCTGGTTCTAGTTGTACTTCTGAAATGATCTGAAGAAATTTAGTAGTGTCTCTAATGCATGCTCTAACATATTTAAGGAGTGGTTGTATATAATATATTATATTATGTATAATACTATAATATATAATATAAACTATATAATATTATAATAATTATGTGTATAAAGAATGACTTATTTACTAGACATTAACACTGATGAAGGCTATGTAAATGTGAAGCCGAAACCAGTCTGTTCTTGCTTTTGTGCGTAGGGCACTTCTACAATAAAGGATTTATTTGGATCCACTGTATGCTGGTCTCTTATTTTTGGTCTGGTGTAATAATGACCCAAAAAATTAAAAAAAAAAAAGGAGTTTGTGACTGCAGATGTAATAGACAACTGGCTTAACTATACAACACACACAGGTTTTTATGAATACGAGCTACAGACCAGTGGATACAAAGGCCACCAAATCAAGAAACTTATTTAGAATGGCAAGAGTTTTCTTACTGGAAAGTTGACTGGAACATAAATGGTGAGGTGATGAGTCTGGGTTGATGAATTTGTCCAAAGCAGTTAGCAGTGTGTTTAGCTGCAGGACATTTGCCTCTTGGTAAATTGTCTTATTCTTTCACAATCATTAGGGTGAGGGTCAGCGGAGAAGTGGCATCATTCAGGCATCATCAGAGGTGGTGTGCAGTTTTTCTTATTTTATGCCCTTCTCACCTGTGCATGTGTGGCTTAGTTACCTGTAGCAAAACATGCAAAGGGTTGACCATGCTGGGTAATCCTCCCACTGCCATGATGGTGTTCCCAGCAAGCAGCACTGTCCCTTGTCGTTAGTCACCACAGAGTGTACTTCTTGGTTTCTACTAAGAAAGATTGAGCAGGAGCATGCACACCATCGTCCCTCCATAAGAAAAGTGAGTGGATACTGGCCCTTCTCTCACATTTCAGCCTACCAGGCTCCTCTGGCACTGGAGCCCTTAACTGAACCCTAGCCACCTGCATCATAGTCAGTCATTCATCCTTCTTTGCCTCAGAAATGGGTGGCAGTAAGAAAGCTCATTACTTGCTCTGACCAGTCTCCTTATTGATTTAATTCTAAAAACAACTTGGTTAGAGAGTAGATCATTTCACGTATTCCTGAGATATACATTTTATGTCTCTCTAAACATTTTTTACTAAGATTTCTGGTCAGTTAAAGAATCATGTTGCTGAGTAATTCCTGTCCATTTCCACATCTGCCAAGCAATGTCACATAATGTAAATAGTAATTTAATTACTTTGTCATGCAAGGTACCAATACTGAGCATCACTTAGTAAAAGGATGAAAATACTTATCCTGGAGCCTTACTGGAGTTTTAGAAAATTTAGAGCATGCAAAGTCAAAGTAAAGAGTCCATAAGAATAAAGAACGGTTGGTACTGTTTGTGAGGAAAGAAAGTCCAAGAGGAAACAAATGTAGGAGATATTTGAGGCCTTTTCCTTGTGTAGTTAAACTTAAATAGAGAGTTGTCCCTTATCAATGGAGACAAAAAATTCCAGATTTTACATTTAAAGCTATTTAAAGTCTGTAGTGACTATGTATATATTTTGCCTGGTAGGTAAATATATAAAGTTCATTTCAGAGAAGCGATCATTTGTTCGCTTCTCAAGGAGGTGTAATAGGCTGAGAGTAGGATTTCCCACTAAGACAATATCACTCCTTTAACAGTGGGACTGTAATGTGGACATAAAGTAATTTAAGAGAATGCCTGGAGGATAGAGATTTAAATCTAGATTTTTCACAGAATGCTTTATGCAGAGCACAAACAGAGGGAATAATCATCTTAGCCTCCATCAGTTATCTGTTCAGAATACAGTTCTAGAGAAAAGTGTACCCACACGATATGCAGAGCTCTGCAGCAAGTTATTAAAGAGTTGTGCCCATATATCATATATATATATATATATATATATATATATATATGGTTCCCATTCAGAAGCCTGAAACATCATAAGCCTGAAAATCAAAATCCTGAAACCAAAAGCCTGAAAATTCAGAATCCTGAAAACTCAAAATCCTGAAAGCCCAAAATCCTGAAAGACCAAAATCCTGAAAACACAAATAATGCTAATATGTCACTATAAAGACACTAATATCTACCAACTGACCCTGACCCTAACCCTAACCCTAAGGTCCGTCACTATCGCACACTCACCTGACCCGCGCCCTAACCCTAACTCACTTAAACCGCCCCTAACCCCAATATTTGTCACTATTGCATACATGCCTAACCTGCGCCCTAACCCTAACTCACTTAAACCGCCCCTAACCCTAAAATAAAACCAACCGCACACTTACCTGACCCCAACGCATGACCTAACACCACAGGGCTAACAATAGCAAAGCCACAATGACATCAGTATGTCTATTTTGTGTTTTCAGGATTTTGAGTTTCAGGATTTTGGTCTTGCAGGATTTTGGGCTTTCAGGATTTTGAGTTTTCAGGATTCTGAATTTTCAGGCTTTTGGTTTCAGGATTTTGATTTTCAGGCTTATGATGTTTCAGGCTTCTGAATGGGAACCATATATATATATATATATATATATATATATATATATATATATTCATACACACACACACACACATGCACACACATGGATCTTAAGTGAAACACAATAAAAAGAATAGGGTGTTCACTTAACATCCACACCGCTTAACATTTTATGGGATAAAACCTATCCCAGACACTAAGCAGCGCATGCGTGTACACACACACACACACACACACACACACACACACACACACACACACACACACACACACACACACACACACACACATATATATATATATATATATATATATATATATATATATATATATATATATATATATATATATATATATATATATATATATACACACATATATTTATTATTACTTATTTGACATTTGTTGACCGGACACACACACACACACACACACACACACACACACACACACACACACACACACACACACACACACACACACACACACACACACACATCTATATGACCAAAGCATACTTCAAATCTACAAACCAAAAAGCAAAATAGGGCAAAACCTTTATAGATATTTCCCAGCCCTATCATGGAACAAACTTCAGCTCAATATTATATGTATTATGCAACCAAAACAATTTAAAGCTGATACCAAAAACTTTCTAAAAAGCTGCTGGACCTGCCACTGCACACACCCTTCTTAACTGTTAACTTACCTGTTCAGCTATCTCCTACCTACCTCACCCTTCTCTTTTACATCCTTACTCAACAACTGTAACTGTAAATCCTACCAGTAACCAGCTCTAACTACCTACGCAAATTGTGTACTCTATTATGCTTATTCTAAGCTGCTACGTACATACTTAGTGATGTTTTTTCTTGAAAATATTGTTTAAGTTTGTATAGAACCTTGGTGCCTTTACATTATCAATTGTAAATTGTAAACCATGTACAAACTTTTTTTAATACTGTACTGTACTTTCCTGTGTGTTAACTGTGCAGCTTTTCTCCCCAGGCCTCCTCTGAAAAAGAGCAATAGCTCAGTCAGACTAATCCGGTCAACAAATGTCAAATAAGTAATAATAAATATATGTGTGTGTGTGTATATATATATATATATATATATATATATATATATATATATATATATGTGTGTGTGTGTGTGTGTGTGTGTGTGTGTGTGTGTGTACACGTATGTGCTGCTTAGTGTCTGGGATAGGTTTTATCCCATAAAATGTTAAGCGGTGTGGATGTTAAGTGAACACCCTATTCTTTTTATTGTGTTTCACTTAAGATCCAGCTGTATAACAGCCTATTGCATTTATGTCCGCTTAGTACAGTATGAATATAAATGCAGTCAGACTTTGTGCTGAAGGATGTTCAGTGGTCTTGAATTGAATATGTATTTTGTTCTGAGGAACTCTATTTTGGACGAACGCAGAGAGGAAAAATTTGACAGCTAATCCAATTGTGGGTCTTTGTTATTATGAGTGTTTGTGAATTTTTCATACACAATAGTGCAGATATTCATGTACTACTTTTTTCTTTCTTATCACAGGTGACTGGGAGGTTAGGCTCTGTCCCCTGCACAACCTGATGTCATTGTCTGTTTGGACTCTGATGATGATGGTGGCCACAATGAGGCACGTGTTGGGGGTTGAAATTCCAGAGGTAGACATCCCTTTTCTGCCTCCCTTGTCACTGCACACAGGGAGTATACCCTCACATACCCAGTCCCTGGAGGCCACAGATATTGGATAGTCAGAGAGTGAGGATATTGAACAGAAAAGTGTGGCAACTATGGCTTCAGTGAGTGTAGACACTGGCCATAACCAGACAGCTGGTAAGGTCCCACACAGGTGGATTGACTGGGGTGCTTGTAGGAGGCCTGCTGTCCATCCACCACTTGTTGCAGGTGTCACATCACTGGTCACATGGCACATGTTTTGGGCCATCATGGAAGCACATGCAAGTTCTGAACAGAACACAAGAAGTATGCTTAGGGTTATGGATGCTGCACAGTCTGACATCTATGACTGCCTCCACCACACTGGGGACACTCTGGATTGGTTGACTGATACAGTGGACAGAAGTTGGGCTGAGACAGTGTCTGTCTTGTACCGCACTTTGTCTGTGCTGTAAAGTATGGTTGGAGTTGAGCATCAGACCCATGGATGTAGGTCAGCAACACCATCAGCTGAGAGTCTATGTGGCTGTGCACAATCACACTCCAGTAGTGGAAGTACATCCAGTGCTACAGAGGGGAGTGTGCTGTCCACACTATGATGTGGCAGGCCATGGGCTCATGCTCCTGGGCATTTCTGTGAGGGACACGGTCCCAGCAGACAGCAGTCACCATCAGGTACTAGCCCCGCTTCTGACCTTGGGCATGGAGGTGCCAGTACAACTCCTGGCAGAGCCAGTTTCCATGTTTGGGGCTGGAGACAGTGAACTGTTAACTCTCCCATATACAGTGCAAAGCTGTCCAACATACACACATGTAGGGCTAGCATTGAGCTTGACTGTGTACATGCAGTCACTCACACACCACTGTCACATGCAGGTCACCTACAGACACACACATGGCACCTTTCCATGGTCCATCTTACCTGCTTTCCTTCCTGACTCACACACATGCCATCAACCATTTGGGCCAGCCTAGGCCTTCTGCACACCCACACAACACCCTGTGCAAGTGATGATACCTGTGCCACATCACTGTCATCCTCACCATCAATGCAAGGAAATGAAGCTATGTGTCTGATGCACAGGGTGACTATATTAGGTAACATGTACTTGTGTAATGCAGTGTTTTTTTGCCATTGCACTTGTAGTGGTTAATGACAGATACTGTATTCTGGCATCTGTCACAAGTACACCACATACATTTGTGTACCTTATGTTGTATGATGTTATAATGGCTGTGTGGTCACATGATGATAGGTGTGTTATGGACCTGTTTATATTTCTGTTTCAGGAGTCTGCTGGGTAACCCATGGATACATAGCAGCAATAAAGCAGCACAAGATGGGATGGCAGCACAGTAGAAATATGTCTTCAGCAAGGTACAGCTCTATAAGTACATGGCTCCATAGGTTCATCTGTGTATAACAGGCTAGCAGGGACCATGGTGGCATGCAGCGTACTCATGCATCCCTAATCTGTGAACAGGTCTGCTACCCTTGGTAAGTGTCACCAGGGTTTTGGGAACTCATGCATCTACAAGCTGTGGTGATTGAAATGACCCATCTACAAATATTATGAGTCCAGTACAAACAGTTGTCCAACACCTGTTATGATTGTCGTGTTCTGCATCCCATTTTGTAACCTGCATATGCTGTGTCACAGCAGATGTGTGGTTCACATGCATGGGGGCCTGTTTCATTTACGGTGTACTCTCTGTTTTACATACCTGTCTCTCCAGCATGTACTATGTATACCACAGTGATGTTGTAGGCATGTAGAAGACGTGAGACATGCATTAGTCCTGTCATGGATACATGGGAGGTACACACTGGGATCCAACACCTCCCTGCATGGAGACATACATATCCCCTTCAAAGCATTTAGGGGGCAGACTACACATGTATGGTCATGACACAGACTCCATAGGACATGTTATCTACCCTGCGTATTGGTGTACCATGGAACCTGTGTGGCTACTACAGTTGTACGCTATGCCTGTGTAGTGATATAGCAAGGGTGCCATTGCACACAATGATAGCTATGATGACTGCCACATTCAGTATAACAGTGACAGTCTGGGATTTACATCCCAAACTTGTTGGTGTAGGGTATACAACAGTGAATGTGTCCCCACATCTTGCTGACCAGCGAGAGTCAAAGGCTACATTACTCTCTGTGTCCATAACTCCATGTGTAGTGGCTCAACTGTATGTGGTGTGCAGACATTACAATATTTTGCAGGGGTAGATGATGTCCCACAGGATAGTATTATGCAGTTGTTGGCAGTTAGTCTTTGTTAGTGGCTCAAAGTACAGCTGACTGTGTCTTAGGCCATCCTGGATAACTGTTGGTTCTGTGTGGGAGACTGTGACAGCTCCCAATATGCAATCACCTGCTAATGTACTCAGTCAGAGGTCACTGACAGTGGTTTTGACTACAGAGAGGGAATAGGTAGACAGGGTACGCTAATAATGGACAATGGTGAGCTCCACTGGTGACTGGCATCATTGCAACTCAGGTCTTCCATTGCTATCTTCCCAGAGTATGACTGTCAGACATTTGCCTATCCGCCAGCTGACATAAAACTATGTACATGATGTGCACAGTTTCCAGCAAGGCCTGCTGGCCTAATATTCTCATACAACTTGTCAGGCCATGGTTAGTGGAGTGAGACTTATGTCCGACATCCATTTCATATTGTAACAGTTAGTGGGCTCCACTGGTTACAGTCGGTAGGCATGATCCGGCCTTGAGCAAATGTAACAGTGTTTGATCCAGTGTCACTAGGTGTATGACAGTGTCAATGCTCATATCCATGCTAACTCCTATCATGGCATTTCAGGTGACATGACTCAGAGATCTGGGGACACTGCTTGGCACTAGCTGCTAGTTGTCCTCTGTGCAAGCAAGTGTTGCAGTTACTTCCAGCATGTTGCAAGAAGAAAGTCATGCAAAGTGTCTGTACAGAGTACAGACAAACATGTTAAGGAAGTGTAATATGTACACACTGTGTTGCTTTGTCGTGCTGCGGCTCACTTGCCCAAAGGATGTTCCAGGTCCTTACCTACAATGTCCTACAGCAGTGTCATGACATCCCCACACAGGGAACCAACATAGTGCATCATGTGTTTACCAGTATGGGGGACCAGAACAGCCCCCCCATGTGAGGTCCTCCCAGGTGGGATCTGGCCACAGATCAGTCTCCATAGAACTACCATCATGTACCCCCCTTGCGAACAATACAGACATATATGTCAAAACAGTTATTTATTACTTCCTGTGGGATGGTTGACATAGCATGACTGCACTTCCCCCTTCAAATGCGACAGGCAAGTATGCAGTACTCTACACCCATGCATTATGTCAGCAGCATTACAATGGCATGAACTCAGCTGTACGTGACAGGAGGGACACAGGCTCATCATGGTTGAGCAAACTTGACTGGTGGACAACTGTCATTAACAGGCTATACAATAACAGGTGGACAGTGCTGTGTGACAGTTGTGATGAGGGCGCCCCCTTAACATGGAGACACTACCTCCTCAGCTAAAAGAAGCACATAGTGTTGTTGTGATGTTGAGTAGACATGGTAAGTGACAAATGTAGCCATCCATGCAAAGCAAAACCACAACCCACAGTGTACTTACATATGTGACCTCAAATGACAGGCCCAGATTGTCGGTGACCTCATACATCATGATGCCACATATGATGGGTCTGGACTCATACCTAACATGTATGCCCACACTGTCTGCATCAACTACACTCCCTTGTCCCCACCACATGTGATCTCTCATTGGAGGATACACAGCATGTATCGCACATGCTAACATTCCAGGCTGCATCCCACATGTGATCTGACAAGGATTACTAACACCATTGGGACACCCTTGCAATCATACCAACACTACTGGCTGCACACCAGCTGAGTGGACAATGGCAGCTATTATACCTTTACACAGATGTGGTGTATCCACTGACTGATATAACTATACACCTCTTTGTCTGAATATCCATATCTGTATGGCTAGAGGGGCAATCATCATGGAGCTGATCAGCACACCTGTCTGTGTTTTACACACAGTTGACTGTTCACAGTTTGGATGTGTGACAGGGTAGCATGACTGTTACACATGGAAATTTCTCAGGTAGTCACCATGGACCTGGGTGAGGGTACATCAGGGCATACAACTGCCTAGATTCAGCCAGGCCATCTGACTATATCCCCTGCACAGGCAACATTTACAAAGCACCCACTTAACCATCTACCATAATATCATTGTATAGGTCACTAAGTGGCCCATTGCTGGCAACCATATGCAATATAGGAACATCCACCTCCAATAGCTGATCTGTCAGCAGCAGTGCTCAACAGGGCACAGTCATGGGTTCTCTATTGCTTGGAATCCATTCAACCAGATTACACATGACTACTGACTGACTGTGGCTAACAATGTTGGCTGATGCCTGCAAATTGTGAGCACTCATAGAGTCTCTGTGGTATGTCACTATCCTTAAGAGGGTATTGGGAACACATGACTGTTGACATTGTAATGGCCATAGACTCCATGCAAATATATATGTAGTATCAGTTCCATCAGTTAGACTTACATACCTGCTAAGTAGCACATCAGTCACAACATGTGAGGTACATACTCATGGGTAAACAAACTGGGCACACAGACCTGGCCACACAGGTTTGAACCTAATTTGCTTCAGATCACCCTGTCTTTACAGTGGTATGGGAGGAATCATTTGCCACAGCTGAGGCCACAGTCACCTGTAAGTGACATGCTCATAAGCTCCAAGTACTCTTTCCTTGGCATGCCAATATCTGAGTGCAATGGCCAGTTGGTGATGTACCTTTCTAAGCAGTACTGGCAATTGCACACAACAGTATAGTCCCTCACAAGGTCACTTCACATCTCCAGTATGTGTTCATTGGTGATAGTCTGCAATGAGTGTCATTGACACCTGTGCCATGTAGACTATGCAGAGGTGATCTGTGCCTTGCATACGGGGCAATGTGTGACCCTGTTTTATTGCATATGCTGCCTATCTGTAGGAGGCATAGTGGATGGATAACCCACTGTAAGGACATTAAACTTGTATGTGACATTGGTACTACATGCTTGTGGGAGAGAGTTGTGTAGCAGACTTAAACACACCCTTGAAACAGAAGCCTGCATAATGGCACACAGAGCACCTCAGATGATTATTCCCTCACCTCAGTGCACCTCACCACATGCCATCTCTATAATTATCTCAACACAGGGCATCTGCCTGTGGTATGTCTGCCTCTTGGACTGGGGCAATATGTGCTGATTCTGTAACTATGGGTATAAAGATGTCTGTGATTGTGAGGGCAGTATGGCCATTATGCCAGTGAAGTTCAAATGTCCTATGGTTCCATAAGATGATGTAAAATGCTCTAACAGGCTCACACACAACCATGGCTACATTGAAACTAGTACCACTTCCAATCACTGCATAGAGGACACGCCAATGCACATGTGTAGTGAATGTTGGCTGCATATAGATGAGAACACTTACCTAAGTAATGGTACACACTACAGATCACAGAACGTGATGCACGCAACACCTCATGTCTGCTAGTACTATCAGTACAGAACATATTATGCTTGATGACATCAGCAGGCCTTGCTGTGGTCAGTCCTTTGGGGGGCCACATCACATGCTACAAATAAAATACTGCAAAACCCTACTTATGTCTACATTACCAAGATGATCAGATTTATGCCATCAAGACACACACGTGCACCAAGTAGCTTGGAGTGAGACTAGAACCCTTGCCTATCTAGTCTTACACACTATAGCTCACAATATTTATTGCAAACACCACAGATTAAGTCTTGATATTAGACTGTCAGCTGGTAGTCTTAAGGCAGATGACATCATCAGGCCTTGTAGAAGAGGGCAGTGTCGAAGCCAGCAGCAAGTTACAGGGCCAAAAAGTGCATAACCATTGCAGATGGATAGCCCAAGAGGGCATGGCAGTTGTTTTGCAGGGGTACACACACACACCCACACACACACACACACACAGTAGTCTGGAGTGAGATTTGAATCCCTCACTATCTAGTCTTATCCACTAAAGATTACAGTATTTATCTCATACACCACAGCTTAAGTCCTGATACTCTACTCTCAGCCTGTAGTCTTAAGATGGATGACATCATCAGGCCTTGTAGAAGAGGGCAGTGTGGAAGCCAGCAGCAAGTTACAGGGATAAAATGTGCATAACCGTTGCAGGTGAGTAGCCCATGAGGGCATGGCAGTTTTGCAGGAGTACACACACACACGCACACACACACACACACACACACACACACACACACACACACACACACACACACACACACTCACACACACACGAGCACCAAGTAGCCTAGAGTGAGATTGGAACCCATACCTATCGAGTCTTATTATTATAGATCACAGTACTCATCGCATGCGTCACAGGTTGTCTGTTGTATATGTGATTGCAGGCCCAGTACTTATGCATTACACAAGCTAGGCTTGTGTTGAACAGCATCTGTGGTCTGCAGAGTGATATTGCTTTGTACTGTTATCTGCATCTAGTATCCTAGCAGTGGGATAACTGTTATTATCTTAGCTATGTGTATACATTTACCAGTATGGCCATGCATGGGTACTTGCAGTTAGGTAGGCAAACCTGTGGGCTGGAACAATGTGCCCTGTCCGTGGGTACGTTGACAACATTATGCATTACACCACCTACTCACCTGTATCTCTCTACTTGGTGACATCCAGAGGCACAGAGGTCTGTAGACAATTGGACTATATACTGTTGCACCCTTAGTTTGGATCCTTTGAGCAACAATATGGATGTGTGATAGTGCAGATTTACCCACCATTATTAAGGTATTTAGGACAATACAGACATCTACACACATATTTTTGTAATTAACATGGATGTATATTTAAATGTAGCTATGTGTGAATGATATGTATATGTGTTATGTAGATATATGGAGGGGTCTATGTATCAATGCGATATATATATATATATATAGAGAGAGAGAGAGAGAGAGAGAGAGAGATAGCTGTATATATATCGTTATATATCTATTTGACACTACATATTGATAGATATACTATGTATGTGAGAGAGATAGTGACAGATGGATATGTATACATATATGTCTATATGTATAAACATATCTATACATAACAGGTCAGTCTGATGATGGGGCAACAGAATTGCGTTCATTTTAACTAAGTGTTTGTGCATGCCCAGTGTGACTGTCAGTACTAACAAAGTGACTCCAAGCCACACCTATCTGTACTCCAGTCTGGGATTTTGTGTGTTACAGACTATACTTTTCAACTGTCCAGAATTTCGCAGAATGTCCAAAGTTTTGGCTCATAGTTTTGGTCTATTCTTCATAAAATTTATGGTTTTCTAGCAAGTCACTTGGATAAACATAGGACTGAAGTCATTAAATAGTGACATACATTTGAGTGTCTCACTTCAAATCCTTCAAAAAAATGTATGCTGAAACAAACCCTGTTATTTTCACAACTGTTTATGTTTATGAGAGCAGTATTTAACATATGCCCCTATTTGTGAGCCTTTGTCCCCCCATTTTGTCGGGCTTTGAACAGATTTCTTGCACTAAGAGGTTGAGAGGTATGTTACAGACATTGATATCTGCCCTGTTTCTGCAGTACTGCATGTCACTCAAAATGTCCACAGCATTCCCCAGCTATCTGCTGTACTTAATATATGACTGAGGTTCATAATGTTACACCACACACAAGCTGACAGCCTGTGAAAATACCAACATAATAATACCTCACATGCAAAAGATGTGCCTACTTCCAGATTAGAAGCATCAACACCATCATCATCACCCATGCTAACTTCCCAAATGCACTGAGCTATGAGATACAGTGGAGGTATTCATCACACAATCAGCAGCATAAATATGTACGCTGTTATTCCTGTATTATGTGTGACATACAATGTGTGATCAAGTTCTATGTTAGAACCCTGAGATTGTCTGGTCTGCTGACATACCATTACTGACTTACTGTTAAAGCAGTTATGTGGGAACACTGATGTGCTGGGGTGGGGGAACAACAGCACATGATCTGCTGGGATAGGCAGTAGTCCAAATATCATGTGACCTCACTATTTAACATCTCCATTGACTGATATAGTGCATATTCCAACCATGAGACTTCTTATCCTGGTGTTCTTCCACATACTCACAAGAAACCCTTATTCTGGAGGACTTCAACCTAGATTGGTTCACCTGTATATCAGAACCACCAAGTAATCTAATAAATCTCCATGGCTATCAGCAGCTAATCCAAATTCCAACTAGATGTGATAAAAAATCTAAAAAGGAATCCATCCTTGACTGGGTCCTAACTAACAACCCCACATTGTACCCTCACACAGGCAGTCTCCCAGACACCTTGAGTGACCACAACATAATATACTTTATACGTAGTAGAACAAGCATATGCAAAAGCACTAATTATATATCCACTAGAAACACAAAAAAATTCTCTCCTGAGCTCCTCAACACTTTATTCTGTAACTGTGACTGGACCCCCCTAAAAACCCTCCCACTTGATCAGGCTGTAGCATATTTCAACAAAACATTTCTACAACACCTAGACACTGTCGCTCCATTGCGCAAAATCAAGGTTAGAACCTCTACAAACCCCTGGCTCAGTAAATAAACCAAACAAATCCTCAAGTCCAGAGACACTGCCTGGCTTTACTATAAAAAAAAAAACAAAGACACACAAAGCCTAAGTACCAAGAACTGCGCAACCATGCAAAAAAATGCATTAGGCTGGACAAAAAATCCTACTACACAACATTACAAACTAAATACCAACACAACCCACAAAATGTTTGGAAAAATGTAAACCAGCTACTAAAATCCACCCAAAAGGCTACCCCCAAACCAACCACCCCTGACACTAAAGTTCCCATCGAAACACAATTCAACTCCCACTTTGTGAACTCAATTCTATCCTTAGTATCACAGGACAGTTCCTTCCTCACTATCCCCCCAACACAAATAACTCTAATACTAGCTTTACCCTCAAAACAGTTTCCACCACTTCAATCAAAAGCATGCTCTCCAAACTAAAAACCTCATCAACAGCAGCCGACCTACTCCCCAGCTATTTCTTGAAACTCACAGCAGATGCTATTGCTATCCCAGTCTCCACTCTCATAAACAAATCAATTGTTGAAAACTATGTGCCCAAACCCTGGAAAATATCCTATGTTACACCCATACATAAAGGCGGGACTTCCACTGAACTTAATAACTACAGACCCATTGCTTTACTCTCCCCCCGGCCAAATTCCTAGAAAAATGCATCCATACCCAGATGCTAAACTATCTCCTAGACAGCAACATCCTGTCACCTTCTCAGCATGGTTTCAGACCTGCCCATAGTACCACTACAACCCTCCTCTGCTTCACAGACACAGTAAACCGTCTCAAAAATGAAGGCCTACAAGTGTCAACTCTTTTTTTGGATATGTCCAAAGCATTTGACACAGTCTCACACCAAATCCTGTTAAACAAACTAAACCAACATTATCTATCAAATTCCACTCTTACCTGGTTCCAAAGCTACTTAACTGACAGGTACCAAGCTGTGAAATGGGAAAATTCTCTCTCTTCTCAGCTGCCCATAACTATAGGAGTCCCACAGGGTTCTATCATAGGACCACTACTGTTCACAGTCTTCACAAATGACCTCCATACCTCCACACAGCATGCATCTATAATTCGGTATGCAGATGACACTACCTTAATCTGTGCTGCACAAAACATTCCCACCCTCCTACAAACAACTCAACTAGCATTCTCTGACATTGAAAACTACCTTACCAAAGCCCAACTTATCCTCAATCCAAAGAAAACTCAGCTTATGATTATAACCAGTTCTAACAAAAACACTAATAGTCAACTCACTATCTACTCCACAAATGCTACTCCAATTGCTCCAGTGGCACAGGCTAAGCTATTGGGAATAACCATAGACTCCCACCTAAAATTTGATAGGCATCTCAACTTAACTATTAAAAAAGTACATGCCAAAGTGGGGTCACTCTACCGTATCAAACCATTTCTTACCAACAACACAAGATCAGCCATTGCTCGCTCCCAACTTCTATCCACCCTACTCTATGCATCTCCCATTCTGACTAATCTCAACAAAACTGAACTAAGCAAAATGGAAGCCTGCTATAAAAGAATTGCCCACTTTGCTGCAAATTGCTCATATAGAACTCATCACTGTACTGCTTTGAGGCAGCTCCAATGGCTTGAACTGCCCAACCTCCTAACCTAAAATCAGTTCTGCCTCTGTCATTCTATCTATTACCTCCCCAAATAAGTGTCCTGCCCTCAAAAACCTAGTACAACATCACTCAGCCAAAAGGCCTCTTAGATCATCAAGCAAACTACTACTAGAAGTCACCAACAGCTATAATAGCTTTGGAGATGCACTATATAGGAGTTCAGTGGCTAAAAAATGGAACTCTGTCCCTACTAGCATTCAAAACACATCATCCAAAGCCTCCTTTAAAGACCTCATCAGGCAACATCTCAAGCAAAGTTGGCAGTGCCATGATTGCTCCCCAGGCTAGTGAAAGCGGATAACATATACATACTAAATCTAGAGCACTTGATAATAGTTTTCAGTCTTACTCACAAACACTGGCTAATCTACAATGTATGTACTGTACCTGTGTACTATGTATGTATTCTACCTATGTTCCAAATTTCAGCTGTACACCACAAATCTATTAATTACCTTTATTTTTAAAATGAATATTTTTTTGTTTGTTCTCTCCGCTGTAACTGTTTATGTGCCGCATACCACTGTAAAAATGTCTCTTGTAATTTGTGTGTATACTGATCATGTCTAAATAACTAAATGTGTCTGTAATTTTTCTTTGTGGAGCTTTTCTCCCCGGGCCTCTGCTGAAAAAGGGCCTTTTCGGCTCAAACACCCCCAGTTAGCAAATGTAAAATAAATAAATAAATAAATGAGGCCTAGTGATTATTAGGGAACACATACTATTGGACTGGGTACCTGTAGTCCCATGTGGATGTTACTTCTGTCCACATAGCCCACTATATTTCCTTGCATAAATGCAGTAGATCGACACATATGATACCTTATTATAGTAATCCTTACAAGTAGTGTGCAGGTTACAGACTTACCTTGCTAATGCAGCAGTTTACAGGACTGCAGTTTAGGGCTGACTCTGTGTGATGCAAGCAGTATACACCCAATACATGGATAGGTATAGGTTGAGTGGGTTGTCAGGGATCAATAATCTTGCTATATGTATGTGAGTAGGAGTAAGGTGTCAGTCCCTAGGGCCCTAGGTTGTCAGTGAATGTGCTATGCATTGTCTTTTAGCCAAAGCTAGGGTGTGCTGGGCATGCCTACATCTGCCTACAGGAACATCATCAGGTGGTTCCTCCTCTGAGTCCTCCTGTGACTGGCTGTAGTGACATAGGCACTGGTGAGGGGCTGTGTATCCCTTCTCTTTGCTGATCCTGCTGCAGCTGTTTCCATAGGATCATATTGTGTAGCATGGCACATACTGTGAATATATGGGAACATGTGGCTGGAGAGTACTGCAGGGCTCCACCAGATATATCGAGGCACCAAAACAATGACTTCAGAAGCCCAAACACATGTTCTATGATGTTCTTAGTTTGTGCACGTGCCTCATAATGATGAGTGTGTGTGCATTTCTGATGGGTGTCATCATCCACGGTTCCCCAGTAAATGGCCGTGTGCAATGTGCCCCCTAGGAAAACATCTGGTACAGCTTTGATGCATGCCAGATATGGGAGTCATGATAGCTGCTACGGCTGCCAGTGCACACATTCATGATAATCCCTTGGGCATTGCACATGACCTGGCAGTTGATGGAGAGGTACCCCTTGCAGTTTTTTATTTTTATTTTTTATTTATTTATCAGAAATTAATTTTAGCCTTTGGTAATGCCAATAAGATTGCTTTACTAGTAGAAACAGCAAAAAAATGTACAAACAAGATTTACCATCAAGGTACATTGCTGTGGTTTCTAACACTACAGGAACAGAAATGTAAGGGCCATGTACCCAAGAGTAAGAAAGACTAGAAAGCTAATGCATTTTACTGGTGCCTTAGAAACAGCACACATCATATACCTAAACATTTCTGCAAATAAATATAAAATTTGGCTGTGTAAAAAAGAGCTTGTTGAAATAAGAAAAATACTTGTTTTATGATGGCATTAAAAGAGCTGAAAAGGAAATTAAATTTAATACTTAATTACTGTCACTATGCTCATGTTCAAAGGAGGAGCAACTAGTATGTAGAGCAGGCATTTTATTTATTCAGCATGTGAAGTCTAAATATAAAGAGATAAAAACACTCCTGGTAGATATGAGAGCAGAATGGAAGCTGGTCATCTATGAGGCTGATACTGGAAACAGTGTCACTATAAGGAGTAAATCCCCATCAATGTCCCCTGAGAATAATGGAAATGTCTTCAATACAATTGAGGGCTTAAATATTCATCCTAATAATTTCTTGCTAGAAGACATCAATTGCCAAAGCATTGACTGGCATGTTTACACCTAAAATGGATACAGTCAGTGTTTCTTAGGCTTCATTAATATCAATGCACTTGAGCAACTTGTTAAACAACCCACTAGAAGTTGTAATATCCTTGACCTGGTCCTTATCAACCAAGCCCCTACTTATACCCCACCACAAATCTCCACATCCTTGGTTAGGTCTGACTACAGATCAGTTACTTTCTCATCAAGCTTATTGGTACCACACCAATACTAAATTAAACCATCTTTAAAGAGTTCTAAAGGGCAACCATACTTCATTTTACAGGGGACCTATGCAAAATTCCCAACATGCTCCTGCAAATCTGAGAGAACTGCTACATTCACCTCCAAATTTTACCAGCATCTAAAGAGTTGCATAGAAAACTCTGTACCTGTCTGCCCTAAATATAATGGTAATTTCCGGAATAAATCTCTCTGTCATATTAATAAACTTGGAAGAAAGAAAATAATGAAAAGCTGTAAACATGCCAGCAAGGACCTTTAGGGCACTATTAGACAATGAAAAGCAGACTATACACTTAATGTCATTACAGATAAAGAAAACTTCCTATCTTTCCTTTCAGTTATATCAGGAAAGTAAAGAATAACATTCAACAATGCACCAAGCTCATTCATAATATGACACATTTGAATCCCAGGGATTTAATCAATATATCAGCAGACACATTTAAAGCAAACTACTGCATCTACCCACATTGTTTCAGTCGTTATCCCTGAAAACTAAGCTTGTCTTGTAATCTCCTAGAACAAATCTTAGAATCCATGCCAAATGCTAAAAATAATGTCTGTGTGGGGCCAGATAATTTACCAGGCTGCATTCTTATCAGTGCCAAGTATGCACTATACAAGCATTTACTCAAACTGTTCAGCCTCAGCCAATCAAAGGTTTTGATACTTGGAAACAGTTAGTGTGAATCCTCTACTCAAGGGTGGCCTCTCTACAGACTCAGGTAATTACAGGCTCATCAGCCTCTCCAGCATTATATGCAAAGCCATGGAACTTATAATAGCAAAACTCATTTATGCAGACATAGGCAGCTTAACTGATCTAGACCCCACTCTGTTTGTTTTTCGTGAAGGGCACGTCCTTTCTCCTGGACTGAGTAAATGTCTTTGAAAAGGCTACAGTAGCTGTGAACAATACTCAATCTGTTTGTGCTACTTTTATTGATCTGTCAAAGGATTTTGACACTACATCCCATTATATTATTACTGAAAAGTTAGACAAAGTTAATGGAATATTTTATGTTACCTATTGGATTACAGGATGGATGTCTAACAGTTCCAAAGTGGTGAGAGTTGCTGGTACCCTCTCTGAACATAAAATTGTAACTAGAGAGGTACAGCATGGATCGGTGCTGGGCTCTCTCCTCTCTGACATTTATTTCACAAACATCCAAGCCAATATCCCTGAAGTGTGGTTGACATTGTTTGCTGATGACTACAAGCTAGACACTGTTATTCACTTGTTCTCTTGTACTAAATTGCTTCAAAAAGTGCTGTAATATACAGATACCTGGAACAGTGAAAAAGAACTCACTTTAAATGCAAAAAGTATAGCATAGTAGCATATGGCCAAAAAAAAAAAAAAAGCTGTTCCTACCTTGTATGTTCTAAGTGGCATTCCTTTTCAAACAGATATAACCATAAGATACCTGAGTACTTAATGTACAACTCTCTGCTGTCTCTCTCAACTGATCACCAAGTTCCCACCATAGTCAGTTATAATCACTAATACAATAATTTATGAATAGTTTTGATTGTTAGGAGTTTTTTGTATGAATTTACTCAGTTTAAGTCACATGAGCTGCAGTATGTATTCAAAAAGCTGTATTTATTAGTAAAGTTTATTTTGACAAAGTACAAGATTCAGGGAAGATGAAAGCTCTTAATAAATATAATATTTTGATCCATTTGCAAGACTATGTGGTGTTTTTAGAGTTATTCATTTTTATTAACTTTAATCTTTATACCACTTTCCTTGGGGGTTCTGTTTTGTGTTATTATAGCAATAACCCATGCCTGGGTTGGGGTAATGCTGGATTTACCCATGGTTGGCATGGTTTGGTCACGAGGGCGAAGCCCGAGGGACCAAACAAAGCCAACCGTGGGTAAATCCAGCATTACCCACACCCAGAAGTGGGTTATTGCTATTATACAATGACATTATTTAAGAAAAAAAAATTATTACTTTTCTTAAATAATGGCATTGTATAATGCCTCCTTGCTGCCCTTCCACAGCTGTCTGGTATTCTGCGGCAGTTCTGATGTACTGCGCATGTGTATGCCCAGACAGTACATCAGAGCTGTGGGCAAAAGCAATGGAGAAAGCAAGATCTCCGTTGCTTTTTACAAACTGTTTCGCTATGTTAAATGGGTTTAACATAGCGAGACAGCTTTAAAAAAAAGCAACGGAGATGCTCTGTTGCTTTTTACAAACTGTTTCGCTATGTTAAACTCGTTTAACATTGCGAGACAGGCTGTAAACAGCAACAGAGATCTTGCATTCTCCATTGCTGTAAAAAAAAAAAAAAGTTATACTAATGGAAAAAGTCTGGGAGACCGGACCTTTTTCCATTACTATAACTCCGATTTACAATGTGCGTTTTGGAATATTAATGGGGGGTCATGGTATAATAGATTATAATTACTGTTAACCAAGTAGTATATTTGGAAGAGTACCCTAAACCTTGAGGGAAGACCTCTTCATGTGCTTAGCAGGGGACCCACTATTTTCTAAATTGTATAGAATCATGTTTAGAACTTAATGGTTTTGAATGGTCATTCCTAGAAATACTTGAGACAGAAATATTAATACAGAAATATTTACAGTGGACTTTTTCATTATGGAGTGAAATCTTCAACTGCTTATTTCAGAAGACTGCATGGTGTTTGCTATAA
This sequence comes from Protopterus annectens, assembly GCF_019279795.1. Classification (NCBI taxonomy): domain Eukaryota; kingdom Metazoa; phylum Chordata; order Ceratodontiformes; family Protopteridae; genus Protopterus; species Protopterus annectens. The sequence goes on from NC_056730.1 coordinate 1,022,953,546, forward strand.
GGAGTGCCACATTTTGTAGTTTATCTAGAAAACATCCTTACTACAGCTACACAAAAGGGACATGCACAGAAGACAGAACATACAGCAAGTGCTGACATGACTGGGTGATGCAGTGTTGTGTCTTAAGAAAAACAACTTAGTTTATTAAACAGAAGTGCAGTATTAGGGTACTTGGTTATAGGAGATGCACTTGCTTTATGCGCTTTAGTGACTAAGTAGAAGCTATTTGAGAGACTGCATACTCAGCATGTTACCCAGCTTAAACCATATTTAGGTTTGAATAATTATTAGAACACGTTCTTACTAAATTTGAGAATCTTGCTGAACTCTTTTGCATTATTTTTATGCAAATATGTGCTATGGACATAGGGAGAAGAACAGGAAATAGTGTTCAAAATTCAACACTCTGCTCTAGTCTGCTGATATGCTAATTCATGGTTCAGGTGACAGAGATGTAATCCCTTTCTGTGCTGCTTATCTTATAGGATAAGGTCTATGGTTGCTCATAGAATGCCTGGTGGTAAAAAGAAAAAAATGGCTTTATATTCATATGCAGACACCTGTTGAGAAAATATATTCATAACTGTACAAAGAAAGGCTACTCATAATTTTAGGTATCTGAAGATTTCATAATTATTTATAAGGTATTTTTTTTTACCATGTACATACATCATAATCAACTGAGTACTTTGTTTAATGAAACAAAAATCTGTTTCGTCACTGCATTTGACAAGAGTGCAGTGCTGAGCTGTGGTGCTGGGAGCATATAAATGATCTACCGACTAGGTCAGTGTAATACTGCTGCTAACATACCTAGTAGGTTAACAATTGAACAGCATACAGACCTGGACACAACTGGATAGGTATGAATGTTAGATGTTATTGGTTATATTCTAGAGAATAATTAAGCAATAACTGATGAAGTGGTATGGCATATTAAAGATTTACCCATGGTTAGTGTGGTTTAATCACGAGGGTGAAGCCCGAGTGTTTAAATAAAGCCAACCGTGGGTAAATTTCAATATACCACAACCACGGAGTCGGTTATTGCTATTATACAATGCCATTATTTAAGAAAAAAAATACTTACTTTTCTTAAATAATGTTTTTGTATAATGGCACATTACTGTTCTTCTGCTGGTTGTGGTATACTGCTTCCTTGTTTTGATGTACTGAGCATGCATATGAGACTTGCGTCCCACCCGCACCCAATACATCAATGCTTTGAAATGGAAGCAACAGAGGAAAGAAAGCCTCCGTTGCTCTGTTTTTTCTTTTTTATTTGTTAAAAAAAATGTTTTTAGCACATTATAGCGACGGGAAAAAGTCCGGGCGACCACACCTTTTTCCGTTGGTATATTGTGGGATTTACCACGGGCACACTGGCCAATTAGCATGCACGTTTTGGAATATTAATGGGGGGTCATTGTATAATATACAAATTACCTAACAGACTGCTAATGAAGTATTGTTATCATAAGTATGATCTGAAAGGTTGGCCAGTAACACCTGAGTGAGAGTTGATGACATTAAATTCTTGGAGGGTAGTCATAAGTACCAAATAGAGGTGTGTATTGTTGAGCTCTAGACACAAAGCACCTCCAATAGGTCACTCTATGCTATTGAAAATGTTGCACTAAACTCATCCTGGAAACTTTAGAATGAAGGGGTTAACCAAATTATATGTCTAGCAGTCTGACATGGATTGGGGTGTGGAAAGGAAAGTGATGATGCCAAACAACTACTGCATCAGAATCTGATGCAAAAATATACCCATGGAATGTTCTAGGTAAGCAGCTCTTCTCAGAGTCCTTACATTTGAGGCACTAAAGTATGTGAATGAAATGAATCTGTACCAGAACAATATTAGATTTGAGCAACCCATACCATTACCTGTTAATTTCTCCAAGTCTTTTGGGTTTCTAATGCCCTGATGGGAATAGACCCCATTCCTAAGTGATGGTAAGATTAAACTTCATAAAATTAGTTTTGCCTCAGTCTTTGATGTTAGGCAAAAGTGTTCTTTGCAGCACTCGCAATACATCCAGAATCGACTCCTGCAATTCATACGGAGTTACACGTATTGGTAGCATATCTAAATATGACTGTAATTTTTTTTGAGATTCATTGTTCCTGCTACAATTGGAACTGTTTGGGCATCTTTCTTCCACATTGCTCTCATTCATACCTCTCAACTGTACAGATCTTTGCAGAATATCCAGATTTTTGCTCCATATTTTTGGTCTGTTTCTCATAAAATTGTGGTTTTCTGGTAAATCACTTGTAAATTATTGAGGGTTGAAATCAGAAAATAATGCCAAGACATTTCAGTTTCAGACTTCATACCCTTCATAAAATTCATGCTAAGGTACAATCTGTTATTCTATCAACTTTCTAAGTTTGTAAGAGCAATATTTAAAAAGTATCCCTATTTTTTGTCCTTTGTCCCTCTATTATTTCTGGCTATGGACAGATTTCTTGCTCTAAGATTGTGAAAGGTATTCTCTCATTTCTGCCAGCATATCTTGATATTTTATGACTTTGTGTCTCTCGGTACATGACACACTGTAAATGCTAGGTGTAGCAATTTCAATGATTATTGCTACTTTTTTTTTTTGGACTACTATATCTAGTTTTCTTGCATCTATTTTTTGAATTGTCTGTAAGGGGTGATCTCATGTGATGTGCATGTCAGCATTCTCTATAATGCTTTGTGGTTCCTGTTTCCAATGCTTTTCAATTAATTTCTATATTGTAATGTTTGTACGATCTCCAATGCAACAATCTTGACACATTATTGTGCCTTACAGTGTACAGGCCATTTGCCATAAGAATATCACACCCAGCAACAAATTGTGCAACCATTTCCAATTATTTTCTTTTCTTTTTTAACTGCATTTGTCAGTTTCTCCTACATATTCAATGGACTTTGTAAACCAACGTGTAGATAGTCCACTATCCTGACCTATCAATTATTCACCTTTCATCCTTTGGTTTCAACTCTCCTTCAATATTCCTGCATCAAATAATGATCAACATGAGGTTGTTCCAGGAGATCTCTGTACTTGCCATTATATTTATGGCTTTTCCACATTTCTTTCCTTCTCATCTGATCCTTCTCTTTATATTCTTTCTTTTTTTTTGCATATTTAGTTGCTGTCTGATGTTTGTCTACTTCTTTTATTTTATTTTCATTCCTGCTTGACACCTGAATGTTTCTGCTGAACTAAGCAGAGAGGTTATCTTAGACTTCCTCTCCTCAATTTGTAAAATGTTCACAATGTTTGGATCTGATGAGGTCAGCAAATATGTATGCAGTCCGATGATCGCAGATCTATACATATAATCAATTTCAAGGAGATCAATACCTCCTTCAGAGAGTGGAATATATCCTTGGTATACACTGATTTTTATAGATCATATAATAAGCGTGAAGCATTTTTCTTGATTTTCTGTCCAACTGATCCAGTACCTTTTGGGGCCAGTCAATAACACCAAAACTCCAAGTTAAAACAGGAAGAACAAATTGGTTTATAGGTCAGACTTTATTCCTAGATGTCAAGGCTGTTTTCAATATTAGTTTTAGTCTTCTGAAGTATACCTTACTAAGTTTTATTCATATTTGTTCATGTTTTATTGCAGATCCTTCATCAATTTCCAAATATTTATACAGTCCTTCCTGCTCAAGTTCCTTTATATCACATTCCTGACCTAGACTAATGTTTTCTTGGTACTGTAACTTTCCTGCTTTAAATGTTGCTTTTGCACATTTATCCATGCCAAATGTCATTCTTGTATAATCTGAGAAAGCTGTAGTCACTTACAGTTTTTCTGTCAACTCCTCATCTGATGAACTCTACAGTTTTAAGTCATCTACAAAAAGTAGATGAGAACTATTTAAGCAATGCTGTTTTCTGGGATCCAAATTGTAGCCAAGCTCTAATCTGTTAAGTAAACAGCTCAGTGAGTTAAAGACAAGACAAAACAACAGCAGAGGGAAAGAATCACCCTGGAATATCCACCTTTATTATTTATTTATTTGACATTTGTTTACCGTGAGGTCCGACTGGGCTAGTAGCACATTTTCAGCAGAGGCCTGGGTAGAAAAGCTCCAAGATACAATTAACAAGCACACATTTTTTTTACATTTTAGTTACACATTAGTTATAAAGTAAACAGTCATGCCTATAGAATTATAGAATGCAGTTACACATAGATACATATTGGTATATAGGCATTTCTACAATGAGTACAAGATAGAAGCTAGATCGGAGAAACAAGGGTAATTTTCAGAAGTTAATGAAATAATAAGAGAGGTAGCATAATAGAGAAGACATGGGTTTACAGAGAAGGGAGAGTATGAGAAGAAGAAAGGAGTTAATTGAATTGATGGTGCCATCAGCCAGGGGCTGTGCAGGAGTAGAGACGGTTGTCTCTTAAGTGAGAAGTTGTTTAAACTTGAATGGGCTGTTGGTATTTTGGATATGTTGAGGGATGGTATTCCAGCTCCTGGATGTATGACTGGAGTAAAGACAATCCCCAAAACTCTTATTAGATTTTGTGACTTTTAATAGGAATTTGTTGGAAGATGTTACGGTTCCTTTACAGGCGTAGGGTTTTAAAAGGTTCTGAAGAGCTGGGCACTTGTCATGTTGGTATATTAAGGTATGGGCAGTTATGAGTTGATTGAAGGACAAAAGATGGGGTAGTTCTAGCCAGTTTAGCTGGCGAAAAACAGCATAGTGGTGGGATCATATGGTGAGTTTGTGGAAAATCTGGCAACTTTGTAGCAGGCTTCAAGCTTAGCTAGGTCTGTTTTGTTAAGATTGGTGAAGATGGGTGAGGTGTACAGTAGGGTAGATATTAAGTGGGTCCTGCCAATAGCTTGTCTTGAATTTTTATCCCCGGGATAATAATTTGCCCTTTGTCATGACTTAATTTCTAAGTGAGTTGCCACTTTTCATGGTTACTTAACTGATTAATGTAGAATGTATTTTACACATCTGTAAGCACTCATTTATTCATGAATGTGGGAGACTGTCAAATCCTTTTTTGCAATCTATCCATGCCATGCTTAGATTCTTCCCCTTTTTACAATTCTCCATTATGGCTTTATGTAGCAACAGATGATCCTTTGTTCCATATAACTTTCATGTGGCAAGTCATAAGATACTTCCCATTCCACCTGTTTCTCTTTAATTTAGGGACTCATTGTTCCTTCACATTGTGAGGTTACATCAGTTGGATTTTCTAAATTAAATCCTTAACATCACAGGGAATCCATAACTTCAATTTCTATTTCTTTAAATTCTCCATCACTAATCCTCTTTTCTTCTTTCCCCTTTCTTTTCTTATTTTTGTATTTTCACATGTCCATATTTCTTCTTCTTTAGCTGTCTCCTGCTCCACTTGTTTCTCCTTAATTTAGGGGTTCACTGTTCCATTATGCTGTGACATGGTACATGTTAGACTTTCTACACTAAATCCTTCACTGTGCAGGTATTCCATAACTTCACTTTCTATTTGTTTAACTTATGCCTTACTAAGTTTTTTGTTCTACATTCCCCTTTGTATTCTTATTTTTTGTACTGTGAAATTTTCCATATCTGGGTGACTTTGTCTGTATTTCTCTTCATATATCTTTGGAGCTGCTTTTTTATATTGATTAGTTTGGCTCACTCCTTTGCATAAATATTGTCCCATACCAGATCTCTTTTTCTTTTCCTTGTTCATCTTTCTTTTTTATACTTTTCAAAAATCTCTGGGTTTTGTTCTTTATATTTTCACACATCCTCTCTCATTTCTTTTTCCAGGCTGCCCAAAGTTTCTGTTTTTTTATTTGAAGCTTTTAACAGTTTTTTCTTGTGCAAGTATTTTTATCTTTTTGAATATCTTCTATCTGGAAATGTTGGGCTTCTTGCATAATAGTAACAATACACAATTTCTTCTTTATCCTCGATAGTCCATTCCATTATCTTTATGGCTCTTTTTCAGCCTTTCCATTTTTGTGATTTTTTTTGTGGGCTATACTTCCTTCTACAACAGGGAGCCATCTTCCCCCTGAGCCTGCCCCAACCCCATTATGGGAATGTTTCCATGTCTTGAGCATTCTATACTGCCATTTCTTCCAGTCCTGGTACCAGTGTGAGCACAAAGACTGGGCACTTTTTTATCCTGGGACTTCCGCACCTGGTTGTGTTTTTTTATTTTTTAACCTGCCTCTGTTTATGATGCATGCTGTATAAAATACAACCTATATAACAGTGTTGTCTTGCTGAATTTTGTGAAAAAGCGTCCACCACATGAAGGTACTCACCAAGACTTGAGGATGACTTCAGTTCCAACAATACTACTCTCCTTTTCTTTCTGATTTCATCATCTGTCCATTTGAACCCTCATTATCTCTCCATTTGAACCCTTATTATCTCTCCATTTGAACCCTTATTATCTCTCCATTTTGATGTGAGAGATGACAGATGCTCTTTGAAATCTTCAGATTTACTGGTTACCACCCCACCTTTTCAAAGGTGCATCTGTATTTGTTTGAAGGACTGCTAGACTGCAATAAATCATTTCTTTAGAATGAGCACAGATGCATTCATTTGTGGCTTGTTAGCATATTTTCTAGTATAGAAAATAATTTTGAAGACTTCAAGTGGAAAAATACTGTATAACACTGAAAAGTAGAATATATGCAGTTAAATTTTTCAAATCAGTGATATTTTAAATTGGATATTGCTGTACTAACATTATAGTCATACATGGAATACAGTATCTTGATATTTGTATTACATTTGTTTCATTATTTTGTTTGCAATACTAAAAAAAACTTGTTAAGGACAAAACACAGCCTCAGTGGGCTGAGACAATATCCTGGGATGCCTTCTAAATAACTTGAAACATGACCTATCAGGACCACTTGAGTCACCTTTCAACCATAGGCCCAAAACAGGGCTTGTACCATGAGAATGGAGGACTGCAATGGCTATCCCACTTCACAAGGCTGGACTATCAACCAACCCCAGAAACTACTGACCTATTTGTCTGACTAGTCTAATATGCCACAAGGCTGGACTATCAACCAACCCCAGAAACTACTGACCTATTTGTCTGACTAGTCTAATATGTCAAATCATGGAACTAATTATCATTGAAATGATCAACAAAAACATAGGCAACCTACAGACACTGGATACAACCCAGTCTGGCTTTGTCCAAGGAAGGTCATGCCTACTAAACCTGTTGGACTTCTTTGAAAAGGTCACCAAGGCATTGGATGAGGGGAAAATGGTGCATACCACCTAGGACCTGGCTAAGGCATACCGTGTAATACCCCCACTCAGGTACAGTTGACAAACTCACTGTCCTGGGCATAACCCCCTGCCTAATTTGCTGGATTGTCAGTTGGCTCACAGACAGGACCTAGGAAATCAGAATTGGTGATAACATCTCCACTAAGAGACCGGTCACTATCAGGGTATGTCACAGCTTTGTGCTGGGACTCCTCCTATATGGCATCTACTTCTTGCAGTTTAGGCTAATGTCAAGGGCTTTTGGATGACTAGGTTTGCAGATTACTACAAATTGGGAGGTATCATGGATTCCCGCCATGATAGAAATATCTTATGATAGAGTCTAACACAGACAAATGACTACTGCCAAAGTCCAGATTAAAACTCAATGCTAAGAAATGCGTTATAGTGCCTTTTGAGAAAACTGTCACCCATGCTAATTACTGTATCAATAAAACACCCCTAAGAGTTGACCTAGTAGTCAGGGATCTGGGAACATATGTAGACAGTAATCTGGCCTTTGACCAACATGTCGCTAAAGTAGTAAGAAAATCACTCTGTGCCACCCAAATTATAAGTAAGGGCATGGTATCAAGATCCAAGGAAGTCACAGTGCCACTTTATTTGGCCCTTATCAGATCCATCATTGAGTATAATGTCCCCTTTGGCATGTACCTGTTCAGATGTATGCAGCAGGTGGAACAAGCACAAGGTTCCTTACCAGAAGAATCCAGTGTAGAAGCACATTGTCCTGTATGTATTTCCTTAAAGCCCTGTCTCTGTACTTGGTCATCTACAGGTTATTGAGAGGTGATGTATGCCTCATCTGCAAAATGAACAGCATCAGACTCACTAGACCCAAGGATTAAATGTTGTTTGTGACATAAATAAGATATATTGATGAGACATATATGTATCTCAGAGGATCCCCATGCTCTGGGCAGGCTCCCCATCTATGTGAAGGAAAGTCAATACCTAATCCTGTTTAAACATAGCCTTGACCGAAAAATGAGAAATCAGAAATTCATGCCAGATCTGGCCCCAATGTCTCTGATAGACAGAGACAGACAGTAATGCCTAAACTAATATACTCCCTAAATAACCTCTGGAAACTTTCTAACTAACTTACCCCCTCCTAATAAATGTCCATTATATACAGGGACACAATTGGGTTGGGTTGCATGGCTGGGTTTATAATGACCCTGGTGGTCATTAGTGTAGTATTTACCTATGAACCTGTGAAAAGGCTTACCTTTACTGGGATTATTTGTTTCACAGCCTGCAACAATAAAGTTGTCTTTGGTTTTATGCAGTTCCTTTCAGAACCTATATAGACTAGTTTAATTGTGCTCACGTTACTGAAACTTATCTTGTAACTGCTTCAATGGAGTGTGAAGTTCATATTAAAATTTCTGAATCTTTACATGTGCTTGACCTTCTGTCAACCAATCCAGAGTGTCCCCAGTGTGATGGAGGCAGTCATAGATGTCAGACTGTGCAGCATCCATAACCCTAAGCATACTTCTTGTGTTCTGTTCAGAACTTGCATGTGCTTCCATGATGGCCCAAAACATGTGCCATGTGACCCGTGATGTGACACCTGCAACAAGTGGTGGATGGACATCAGGCCTCCTACAAGCACCCCTGTCAATCCACCTGTGTGGGACCTTACCAGCTGTCTGGTTATGGCCAGTGTCTACACTCACTGAAGCCATAGTTGCCACATTTTTCTGTTCAATATCCTCACTCTCTGACTGTCCAATGTCTGTGTCCTCCAGGGACTGGGTATGTGAGGGTATACTCCCTGTGTGCAGTGACAATGGAGGCAGAAAAGGGATGTCTACCTCTGGGACAGATTCAACCCCCAACACATGCCTCATTGTGGCCACCATCATCATCAGAGTCCAAACAGACAATGACATCAGATTGTGCAGGGGACAGAGCCCAACCTCCCAGTCACCTATGATAAGAAAGAAAAAGGTGGTACATGAATATCTGCACTATTGTGTACGAAAAATTCACAAACACTCATAATAACAAAGACCCACAATTGGATTAGCTGTCAAATTTTTCCTCTCTGCTTTCGTCCAAAATAGACTTCCTCAGAACAAAATACATATTCAATTCAAGACCATTATAATAATCACTTCAAGTAAATCAAGTAAAACATGACCAGTACAATTTACCTTTTACTTAACTAATATGACACTATACTTGATAAAAAAACACATAAAAACCCAGTACACCTATCATAACAAATAATTATTTGCAGTCTAGATGTTAAACTAATACAATAGTAATAGATGTACACCACTGCCAATATGACTGCTCATAGTAGCAGGTGAAAGATGAGTATCATAGAGGGTGATAAAGTGATTTGTGGGTAAACAATGTGGGTGTACTCTAGCCTGGGGCATTACAAGAGCATTTCCAGTTGTTGGTTAGGTGGACCCTAAGAAGTTGTTTGAACATAGTGGAGTTGGTAGTGTTAAGGATGTTTTGAAGGATAGTGTTCCACACTTTGGAAATGGAAGAAAATTCACTCTAATGACAAATCACAACCCTCTAACATGGTTAAACAGAACCAGTCAGCAAAATGCCAAATTGCTAAGATGGAGCCTGGGGTTGCAAGCATATGATATATCAGTGCAGCACTGCAGTGGGAGTAGCAATGCCAATGCAGATGGGCTCTCAAGACAGGAAATGGGGTGAGGTACACTCAGATAGACCTAACCCTCTCAAGCGGCATTTATCAAGGGTCACTTGAAAAACTAGCTTGAGTTCTCTGGGGGGGCAGAGATGTGAAGACTGGTAGAGAAGGGGTGAAGATTGCCAGCCTAGTCAAATAGAATTTGATACATAATTCTGGCATTTGTAAATATAAATATAAAATACAGGCTTGTTTCTTAAATGAAAGAAAACACTGTAAAATGTGAACTTCAAGATTGTAGCAGCATTGCCATCTGCTGTAAGGAAAACTAAGCCAAGCATTTCGAATGTTCTTTGAAATTAAAATTATGTTTTGTACGTCCTTTGAAGTTAGAATTTGGAGTCGATGAGTCTGGAGTAAGCATCCTGCCTATTGGTTTAAGGCTAAAGTTAATGACCAGAATTTACATGTGTAATGTCCTTTATTGCTCTAAGTGTAAACAATGTAAATGCACTTACCTTTCTTACCACGTTGTAGGGTCCCTCCCAAGCTGCTTGCAGCTTGTTGTGTCTGACAGGAATGAAAACCATTACCTGCTGCCCCACAGCATACTCTCTAGCTTGTGCATGTCTGTCATACCACATCTTTTTCTGTTGTTGAGCTTCTGCCAGGTTCTCCTGGGCCAAGTCCATGAGTTCCCTGAGCCTTGTCCTGAGGTTTAGGACATATGCCACAATAGACTCCTTGTGAGACTCGTACTCACCTTCCCACTCATCTCGAATTAAATCTAGAGGTCCCCTCACCCTATGCCCATACAGCAATTCAAAGGGTGAAAAACCTGTGGATTCCTGGGGAACCTCTCTGTAAGCAAACAACAGATGGGGAAAATATTTGTCCCACTCCCTCTTAAACTGATCTGCAAATGCCTGTAGCATGGACTTGATTGTAGAGCTTAACCTCTCAACAAGATCATTAGTCTGGGGAAAAAAGGGGGTGGTCTTCATGTACTTCACCCCACAGGACTTCGACAGACAAGCAAGCAGATCTGACATGAAACTGGCACCCTGGTCAAACAGTATTTCTTTTAGGAAACCCACCCTGCTGAAAATCTCTAACAAAGCATTTGCCACCTTCTCTGCCTCAATGGAGGACAAAGCCACTGCCTCAGGGTATCGTGTAGCATAATCCACTACTACTAGGATATACTTTTTCCCTGTGAGACTTGGGGTACTCAGAGGACCCACAATATCCATAGCTACCCTCAGAAATGGCTCCTGAGTCACAGGCAAAGGCATCAAAGGAGCTCTCACCTTGTCTCCTGCCTTGCCTACCTTTTGGCACTGCTCACAGGTCTTGCAGTACCCTGTTACATCTCTGGAAATTCCAAGCCAACATAAGTTCTGCATAATACACCTCTTTGTATGTTTTATGCCCATATGACCTGCAAAGGGAATATCATGGGTTATGGCTAGAAGCGACAGATGGTAGGCTCTAGGCACTACCAACTGCTGTACTCTCTCAACTTCTAGCCCTCCCTCAGGGGTCCACTCTCTGTATAGTAACCCTTTGTTCCAGTAGACAGATATCCCCCTTCCCTTGAGAATCAGATGCCTTCCTAGCTACTTGCCTCAGGCCTTGCAATGTAGAGTCTGAGAGCTGAGCCTGTCTCAACTCTCTCCTTGTAACCCTTCCCAGCTCCCCTTCCACAAGAAGTCTAGCATCCTCTGACAGTGGTGCCTCACTGTCAGCCTGGGTAATACTATTCACCTCTACCTTTGCAGTAACCCCGACCAAGGGAACATCAGTACACACAAGCAACTGTGGCTCACTTTCAGTCTCACTGCTACAGTGTAGCTCACTCCCTAAAGTAGCCACCTCACCAGTCCTGGCTGCAAGTATGCTGTCTGTCTGGGTCTCCCCCAGGCTACTACACCCACATGCTTGTCTCCTAGCCTGACCGTGTGTAACTGCATAAGTACATGGTACTGCCTCATCCAAATCCTTCCCTGTCAGGACATCTGCAGGATGGTAGTTTAGTACCCCTGTTGTCTCAAGACAACCTACTATTGCCATTGTGTCTTTCCCACTTACTGGCTCCCTCACCTTTGGTTCCCCACCTTGCCTCCGTGGACACCTGCATGCCACATGGCCCCACTGGTTGCATTCAACACATTTAACCCTAGCTCCTGGACATGTACTTGGACTAGTGGCTTCCCCTGCTACAAGCAGATTCTGTTGTGGCAGTCTGTGCTGCTCACCATGGGTTCCTTTTGTGCATGGCTGCCCTGCTGGCCAGGTATAGGTCTCCCTTCTTCCTCAACTCATCTGAAGTAGCACATTGTCTATCAGCTAACCAGATCCTCATGTCCTCAGGCAAAGTGCTAAGGGCTTGTCGCCTCACCAAAAGGTCTGCCAGCCCTTCAGAAGTGGTGACCTGACATCCACTCACTCAGCTATGCAAATACGTGCTCAGTTCAGCAACATATTCACACAGACTTTCATCTGCCTTGCGTCTATGCTCATTAAACTTTTTCCTATACATTTCAGATGTTAGCTTAAAACATTCCAAAAGACATTTTTTACAGCAGTATAATCAAAACAGACAGAGTCAAGCATTTCTGATAAAAAAGTTACAGCTTTCCCCATGGAGTAAGGGGGTCAGGAACCGTACCCAGAGCCTTTGGTCAACACTATACTGTTTGCATATCCTCTCAAACATATAAATGAAACTATCAAAATTATCCTCTCTTTAAATTGCAGAAGAAATTTACTGACCTGTTGTGCTTTTGGGGTCCAGTTACTCCCTTCCCCATTACCTCCCTGACTCTGGTGAAGAGTCAGCATTTCCCTCTCATGCTTTCTCTGATGCTCTTTATCCTTGGTCTCATTCTACAAACGCCTGGCCTCCAACTCAAGTCTCTTTAGCTCCAGCTGGATTTTTAAGTCCACTTCAGAAAGGTTAAGCTGTCCATTCTCCGAGGATACTGTATCTCCACTGCCAGTCTGATTGTCCTTCATAGAAAGGTTGAGCTGTCCATTCTCTGAGGATATTGTATCTCTACTGCCAGTCTGCTTGTCCTCCTGGATGCTGTTTTCTGATGCAGCTGCAACCAAGGCTGTAATCAGGTTTGCCTTAGTCAGGTTTCCATGTACCATTCCCCTAGCCTGGCACATCTCTACCAGCTGGCTCCTTGTCAGCTTTCCATACTCCTCTGCTGACATGCTGCCTGCTCACCCTGACTAACTAAGCTAACAAAAGAAAGAAAACAATTGTGATCTAAACTCTGAGTATTTACTGTGTGGCTGATTTAGAGTACAAAACACCTTCAGAGATCATTGTACATAAGCTACAGGATTCACTCTACCCACACCACTACAAGCCAATTAGTATTTGCCAACTAATTAATATTTGATGTGGATATCCACCACCACCACCACAAATGTGAAGTGGATCCCACTACTGCAAACCACATGTGATTCCCGTGCCCTGTCCCAGCAATCAAGGAGCCTCAGTCCTCACCACTAACACCAGAGAGGGTGTCTCATATAAGGAGAAAGGATGACAAATACACACAGTAAAGTACAATTTCCCATAAGTGCACACAGAGATCACAGTCAGTCTGAGGCTGGTTGCTCCCTTGCTCTCCAGGTCCCCAATAAGACTCCCCACTAGCACAGCTATAAGGTCCAGATCTCAGCCTAGCTAGAAAGCTAACCTCTAGTACCCTCCCTATCCAACCAGTGCTTCATGTCCCTGCCCAAGTAGCTGACACACTTTGAGATAAGTATTTATCCAGCTTCACAGACACTCCTGGGAAAGGCTGACACAGATTCTCCAGCGGTGCCCCTTTACCCAGACTATAATATAGCAATTACTGCCACCACCAACTAATATTTATCATCTCCTAAAGGGCCCTTAAAAGGGTGTCCAATTATTACTGTGCAATATTTTTATCCAATTGGTAAGTGTGACTAAGTCTATGGATTATTAGAGTGGCCTTGTACAATAAACTCTATAAATATGCAATTTACTCTAGAGCTTAACTTGTCTCTATAAAAACCAGCCACAGTTGAAAAGGGTTTAAAAATATTTAATAATAAATACTAAAAATGCAAGACAATACTACTACACCACAGTGGTATTCAAGAGTTCAGAGATCACACAGAAACTTAAAATAATTCCATAGTACAGTTCTGACATAACAGAAAAACACTTAGTCTAATCTTTATAGTCCTAGCTCTTTCTACAAGAAAACATACTTCTAAAGTAACTAACTTACATAGAGCAAGGCAGTGCTGAGTTGAATAACAAGACCAAAATGCTTACAGTCTCTCTCCGAGCAATAGTTTTAAAATCATTAACAAACATCTCTGCTGGGCCCTCCCAGATTACATCATTTTGACACTTAGGCTTTCCCAATATACACATTACACCATTTTGACACCTAGTCTGGAGTTCCTAGGCCAACACCGAAACTGCATTTACATTCTTCAAAGGGCATACAAAACATAATTAGCCAGGCTAGTGGCAGTGAGCAGATTGTTGGTGAAGACTGTAAATAGCAGTGGGGCTAAGACTGAGCCTTGAGAGACCCCTACTAATACTGGCAGGTAGGAGGATAGGTGATTTTTACACTTGATAGCTTGGTGGTGCTCTGTAAGGTAGCTCTGCAACCAAGATGGTGTAGAGTGGGATAGGTTAAGTGAGGCAAGTTCATGTAACAGTTTTTTTGGTGTGACAGTGTGTGAAAAGCCTTGGACATCTCTAAAAAGATAGATGCTACTTGTTGGCCATTATTTTTTAGCTGGTTAATAGTGTCTGTGAAACTAAGGAGGGCAGTAGTTGCACTATGGTTAGACCTGAAACCATGATGCGAGTTAGTCAGTAGTTTGTGATTAGTTAGGTATCCCATAAGCTGGGTGTGGATGCATTTTTCCAAGATTTTTGACAGGAGAGATAGGATAGCTATTGGTTTGTTATTTGTGAATTTGGTTGACATATGAGATAGAACACTCCACAGGATTATCAGAATTGCTCACTCCCTAGAACCTGACTCTTGCCTCCACTAGAGAACAAATGCACCAGAGTGCTTTTATCCCAATGGAGGAATGAATGGTTCAATAGAGTAGAGTGTAGGAATGGAGAGCCATTTGGCAGATCCTGTGGATCCACAACAACATTATAATTAGAGAAAAGAACAGAGTCTGGAGGACACCAGAAGCAAGAGGTTATGATATAGAAAGTGGATTGTTGACTTTTACCCAGCAATGCAAGTTAGATACATTGCTAAAATTAATGCATTAGTAATAAAGATGTCAAAGGTAGCAAGTTCCTTAACAATAGGAATATATGAGACAGATTCAAATGCTTTGACAAATTCTATGAATATGGGACCAGTAACTATATGAATGCAAAATGTGCAATAAATTGTATTAGCACTGCTTGATAATGAGGGTACAACTTCAGCGGCCAAATTAGACTCACTACTAATGAAAAGTAAAAATGGGAATTATTACCCTACCGTATTATATTGCTATTATCTGGTATTATCTGTTTTAAAATGAAGCATGTTATCTTTTTAAATCAAATACAGCTTATAATGTGATCCAATTAACCAGCTATCTCTTTGATCTGATGAAAATTGGGTGGAACAGGTTTAAGAAGTACAACAGTGATCAACAGACCTGTACACGTCTATGCATTTGCTATATGTTGTTGAAGTCTGCTTGCTTCTGGTGTAAGTGTGGCATCATAAAGCTGTAAATGATGTTTTAACTTGCAAGACAGGCATATTTTATTATATTTTACTTCAGATATATATTTACACATTATTACTACATGCATTTGCAGGGGAGATGTATTACAAAAACAGATTCATTATTGCATTCATTTTACTGCTTTTCAGAGTGAAATAAATGGCAGAAGTAGATTTTAAACTGTTTGACAGCCTGCTCAGATAGGTGTTTCGGTGCAGGCACTAAACTCATTTATGGTGGGTACTGGGGTTAGCTTTCCACTCGAAAACAATGCACTTCAGTGGGACACAAACCTTTTCCCTGGTATGATGAAGCTGTTATTAAAGTGATGTACCCTTCCCTGAAACCAAGCTGCTTGGAACACAGGAATCCATGTGTACAAAAGTAGGCTCAGAAGTGTAGCCCTATTTAACTAAAATTCAACTGCCAACAACCCTGCTCAGTGGGGAATATTAGTGTATAATGCCTTGATATCCAATGTGCACATATACTACATAGTGTCAAGCTGCATATCATTCACAATATTAAGAAACTGTAGAATGTATTGTGTTTAACTGGAGATGTGTTAACCAAGAACGTCTTCTATTTCAATGGTGACTGTTTTTTGCATTTGAAAGG
This sequence comes from Protopterus annectens, assembly GCF_019279795.1. Lineage (NCBI taxonomy): Eukaryota > Metazoa > Chordata > Ceratodontiformes > Protopteridae > Protopterus > Protopterus annectens. The sequence continues at coordinate 1,022,969,863 of NC_056730.1, forward strand.
TACAGCTATGGGGGCATCTTTTGTCCCCATTTATGCTGACCTTTTTATGGGGTATATAGAGGAACATCTAATATATGATATCGGTCACAATATTTATATATCAGAAATTGATGTATGGAGACACTACTTAGATGATTGCTGGTTAATATGGAAATCAGATGAGATATATTTAAATGAGTTTATACAATATTCGAATAACAACAAGTGGGGTTTGCAATTTACAGTCAACTACAATTTGTAAAAGATTTCATTTTTTGTATGTTAAGATAGTTAAAACTGTGGATGGTACACTTGAGACTTCATTATTTAGGAAGGAATTTAGCTATGACTCTTTGTTAGAAGCTAGTAATTGTCATCCTTCATACATTATTGACAAAATTCGTAAGGCTCAGTTTATTCGGGTTAGAAGGATTTGTTCATCTGATGATGAGATGTATAAACAAAGTGAGGATCTTACAGAAAGATTTTGTGTAAGGGAATATAAGCCAAATATAGTGCAGTGGCCCGATAACTATTCTTTTTCAGTTGATAGATATACTTTGTTAATGAATAATGCTAAGAAAAAAGGTGAAACAACTGTTTGTTTGGTTACTAGTTATGGGAGCAATACTAAATTGTTTTGTGAATTAGTGCATCAACATTGGGGGACAGTTATGTTGGATGACAGTGTCGCAGAAATGTTACCACCAAGATGTAGGTTTACCTATCACAGGGGTAAAACTAAAGGAAATTATTTGAATCATTTTAAAAGGAATACTTATAAGAGTGGTAGAAAATAATTGTTCATGGAAGGTAAGCCATTGGTTGGTTGCTTCCCTTGTGGGAATTGCTCGGCATGTAACTTTGTGGTCAAAACTAAATAATTTTCATCTGCTAACACTCCTTGTGTTTTTGATATTTGGTACTTTTCTAATTGTGTTTCAGAATGGGTAATATATCTGGTGGAATATTCTTGTAAAGCATTTTATGTGGGACAAACTTTGAGACAATTTAAATCTCAGATTTATGAACATTTGAGTGATGTACAAAACAAAAGTATGTCTAATGCTTTATATAAACGTGATTGTACATTCTACAGCTAAATATAGATTTACAATAATTGACCGAATAAATATTAGTAGTTGTAATAAAGTGGGGTGGCATAGTTTGTTAGATAAAAAGGAACAAAATTGGATTATTAAACTTGGGGCATTGTTTCCACATGGCCTTAATGATATGTATTAATTGTTTTATTGGAGTGAGGTTTATATACAATGTAACGAAGGGTATTTTGTATTGGTTTAACCAGCACTGAAGAAGGCTTTGCTGACACTGGTATGCTGGTGTGGCTTATTGGTGTTGCAACATTTCCTAAATAAAGGATTTTTTCACTGCTGGATGGTGCTGGCCGTTGTTTTCTAACTAAGCAAAATAACATTAGAAATTTTTTTCAATTTTATTTAAAATTTGTCAAAAGGGTAATGTACTGAAAGAAGATGGACACATTTAAGACAAATCCCAGGTGTGTTGCACAAAACAGTAAAACAGAGTGACAATATACAGACTTTCCGTGAGACATTTTTGATGATAACACGATAAGAAAATTAGCAGGCACAGATTATCACTCAAAATTCATGAGAATATTTGTATTAAAACTACAGCAAGAAAAATAAATATGCACAATATTTTGAGCAGTAATTGTTCTTAGTGACTCATGCTCATAGCCATTACTTGTGTACATTCTTAAAGAGGAAATATTCATGGAATAACAATTTTTACAACAACAGACGATTCCATTACCAAGCTTTGCACTGTGTAAAATCCTGATGAGATGATTGCTATTTGAATAGTTTTGACCTTTGACTGCACTAACAAATTTTCAGAACTTGGTGTTGATAATAACAAGAGGCCTGTCTGTTGTGGAATATGCTGTTTAATTTTTTTAATAGTTTATTACACTTGTTTAATAGATGTTACATGCTATTGAAGGTAGACTGGACTGAGGGAGTTTTGTATATACTTTTGTTCATTGGTTTTCATTAAAGCTCGCATTTGTTTTGCAGTTGATAAATCTGCAGTACTAATAATCATGTGCTGATGAATGGAAGACTTAAATTATAGCCATAATTGTATATTAATAGACTCCAAATATCAATATACTCAAAATATCGATTATAATGACATAAGTGGTTGCATAGTCATTAGTGTGTCATGTGTGGTTGAATAAATGGCTGATCAAGTGGTTAACTGATTAAGTCACAGTTACTCATAGGTATAATGGTGTACTGCAGGAGGTACCTTAAACAGCTGCAAGCATGGAACTGGATAGTGAAATGGGATGGTCAGTTTACTGGGTGAAACAGAACAGATTTCAGCACTGGAAAGGGAAGCATTTGATTGAATTCATGTACTAGTGCAAAAGGGTAGAGTTCCTTCACTTTCACTGTTATGATGTCTCTGAGCTAGTATACAGTTGCAGGGATGTGGGAGTAGAAAGGGGCTTGTCCTCCTGGAAAAACATTATTTATAATACATTTTCTGGAGCTGGTGTAGCTTTTTTGTTGATGTATCAGGCCATGATTTGTACATGGTTTGGACATTTGCTGTGTGTATTAGATACAAATGTTTACAAAATGCTATTCTTATGTGACACCCATCACTGCTACCAATATGTGATGGGCAGCACTATATGTCATTCCCCCTGCTGGGCCAGTAATCAAGGAGTCTGAATCCTCACCACTGACATGTGAAAGGGATGTGCACTTGGAATACAAATGGATACACTCAGTATTTCCAGATGTAGACCTCTCTGCATCAAGCACAATTTCCCTTAAGAGCACACAGGGAACACACTCAGCCCAAGGTCTGGATGTCTCTATATCTGTCTCCCTCCAGGTCCACAATAATACTCCCCCCTGGTACAGCTGTAGGGTTAGGTCCTCAGCTGAGTGCCCAAGCCAAGTCCTCCAGCACTCTCTCTCTCTAAACCCAGTGCTTTGTGTCCCTGTCCCAAGTAGCTGACTTTAAGTTTTAATTTTCACACACACACACACACACACACACACACACACACACACACACACACACACACACACACGAACACACACACCTGGGAAGGCTGGCACAGATTTACTAGCTATGCCCCCTTCTGCCCAGACTATAAGGTAGATTCTCTGCCACCAGGCACTCTACAATCAGCTACTCTAAGGCCCTTAACAAAGGTTGTCCAATTATACTGTGCAATACTAATGTTAATACAAATGGTAGCAGTTCACCAAGATGGCTAAGCCTTCTGGAGTGGCCCACACAGTGTCACCAAATAAATATAGGTACTCTCAAAGGTTAGATACGCTCTACATGAACCAGCCACAATAAACGTTTTAAATGCTTCCCTATATTCCTGACTGAATCTAAGAGAATTTTACTGTTCCCTACTTAAGTTACCTACTTGGGCAAGGCAAGATGAAATACATGAGCAGTCTTTCTAGTCAGGTCCCAAACAGAATACTTTTATATTCTGAGATTACTCCCTGTAAAATATAATATCCAAGATTACTTGCAGAATGACCACATCTGGTCACATGACTCTAGGTTCTCACAGTATTCCCCTTTGAAGCTGAGACAGGAAGTCAGCACAGATGGCCACAATACACATCCCACTGTTTATGGTAGTGCCTGGGGCCTCCCCTCTTTTCACTGAGTTAATGGACAAAGGCTTCTTCCCAGACCTACCAGCGTCCTGTTCATCACAGTAAGGGTGTCGATTTAATGGTTTAACAGCTCTTTTGCATATCTGTTATTTTCTTTAGAATAAGTTAGGTGGTTAGCTGTTTGCTGTCGCAGTGTCCTCTCTTAAAACATATACATTTAATTTAGTTACACTAATACATGTACATTTCTTTTCATTTCAGCAGGGATACACTGTTGATACATTTCAACATGAGCAAAGCTCACAAATACATTTTCAGCACATGCATCTTGTATAAATCAGTTCGCTATACAAATGACATATAATTATTTATAAAATTCCAGCTAGCTGTGCTGGCACAAGTCTTACATCCACTGCCCTACTTCTCCCTGATATCTCTGGCAGTACCTCCTATTGTCACATCTCTCCCCACCTTTGAAGACTCAAGCTAGTTGTTCAAGTGATTCTTGAGAAATGTGGCTTGAGGGAAATAAGCCTATCTGGAAATATGTTACCTCATTCCCTGTCTTGAAAGCCCATCTGTGTTGGCATTGCTGACCCCTCTATGGTGTTGTGCTGTCATATCATATGCCTGCAATCCTAAGCTCCACTATAGTAACATGGGATTTTGCTGGCTGGCTCCCTGCAGCCATAGCTCCCCCTCAGACTCCTCCTGCCTCCTACTGCAAATACTCAGCACAAGTGCCTGTCTATCATAATAATGCTTAATCATGTTAACATGGTACAGTTTGTGCCCCTGCCTTGTGCCTAGCTGTTCTACCATGTAGTTAACATCACTGACTGTCCTTACCACCTTGAAGGATCCCTCCCAAGCTGCCTGCAGTTTATTGTATTTGACATAAATGAGAACCAACATCTGCTGCCCCACAGCATACTCTCTTGCTCAAGCATTCCTGTCATACCAGACCTTTTTCCTGCTGTTGGGCCAAGCCCATGAGCTCCCTAAGCCTTGTCCTTAAGTTTAGGAGATATGTCACAACAGACTCCTTGTGGGATTCACACTCACTCTCCCACTCATCATGAATCAAATCTAGAAGTCCCCTCACCCTATGCCCATATTGCAACTCAAAGGGAGAAAAACCTGTGGATTCCTGGGGTACCTCTCTGTAAGAAAGCAACAGATGGGGCAAATATTTGCCCCAGTCTTTCTTGAACTGGTCTGTGAATGCACATAGCATAGTGTTTAACATAAAGTTTAACCTCTCCACAAGACCATTAGTCTGGGGGTGGTCTTTAGGTGCTTCACCCCACAGTGCTTCCACAGACAAACCAGCAGGTCTGCCATGAAATTAGCACCTCTGTTAGTCAGTATTTCTCTTCAGAAACCTACCCTGCTGAAAACCTCTAGCCAACCATTTGCCACCTTCTCTGCCTCGATGGAGGACAGAGCCACCACCTCAGGGTATCTAGTAGCATAATCTACTACCACTAGGATATATGTATTCCCTGTGGAACTTGGGGTGCTCAGAGGCCCGACAATTTCCATAGCTACCCTCTGAAACAGCTCCTCTATCACAAGCAAAGGCATCAAAGGAGCTTTGACCTTGTCTCTTGCCTTGCCTACGTTCTGGCACTGCTCACAGGTCCTGCAGTACCCTGTTACATCCCTGGAAATCCCAGACCAATAAAAGTTCTGCATAATACGTCTCTTGGTACACTTTATGCCAATATATCATGCAAAGAGAATATCATGGCCTATGGCTAGAAGTGCCAGATGGTAGGATCTGGGCACTACCAACTGCTGTAGTACCTCACATTCTAGCCCTCCCTCAAAGGTCCACTCTTTGTACAGTAACCCATTGTTCCAGTATACAGATTCCCCTTTTCCTTGAGAATCAGGTGCCATCCTAGCTGCATCCCTTAAGCCTTATAATGTAGGGTTTGAGAGATGAGCCTGTCTCAACTTTCTCTTTGTAACCCTTCCCACCTCCCCTTCCACAGGAAGTCTGATGTCTTCTGACAGCAGTGCCTCACTGTCAGCCTGGGTACTACTGCTCACCTCTGCCATTGCACTCACTCTGTCCAAAGGAACATCAGTACCCACCAGCAGCTGTGGCTCACCTTCAGTCTCTCTGCTACAGGGTAGCTTCCTCACTGAAGTAGCTACATCACCAATCCTGGCTTCAGGTGTGCGGTTTGTCTTTGTTCCCCCAGGCTACCAGACCTACATGCCTATCTACAAGCCTAACTGCATGTCACTGCATGCACACAAGGTACTGCATTATCAAAACCATTCCCTATCAAGACATCTGCAGGGATATCACATCTACTTGCTTGATTACTTCCCTTTCCACCTTCCCAGTCAAGGTTAACCCTGGCCAAAGGCATTTGGAATGGGATCCCTCCTAAAGCTCTGACTAGAGTGGACTGCCTAAGCAAGTACTGCTCCTCCTTAATCACTGCAGGCTTTACTATGTTTATATCAGAGGCTGTCTTGGTAGTGGCCTGTTTTTCATCTGTCAAGATCGGATGTAAACTCTGCTGGTAGTTTGGTAGTCCTGTTGTCTCCAGACAACTTATCATTGGCATTCTGTTATTCCCACTTGCTGGCTCCCCCACCTTTTGTTTCCCACCTTGCCTCCATGGACATCTATATGCTACATGGCCCCACTTGTTACATTTAAACATTTAAACCTTGATCCTGGCTGCGTACCTGAACTCGTGGCTTCCCCTGGCCCTTGCAAACTCTGTTGGGACAGTTTAGGCTGGCCACCATGGGTTCCCTTATATCCATGTGCAGCACTGTGTATCCTTTTCCTGTGCAGTGATGCCCTGCTAGCTGGGTATAGGTCTCCTTTTTCCCTCAATTCATCTGGAAAGTTGTACTCCCTGTTTGCCAACCAGATTCTCATGTCCTCAGGCAAAGTGCTAAGGGCTTGTTCCCTTAACAAAAGGTCTTCCAGCTTTTTAAAAGTGGTAGTCTGACATCCATTCACCCACCTATAAAAATAAATGCTTAGTTCAGCAATATAATCACATACACTTTCATCTGCATTGTGACTATGCTCACAAAACATGTTTTTTGTAAGTTTCAGGTGTTAACTTAAAACATTGTAATAAACAGCACTTAACTTGATCGTAATCATATAATCAGTATCAGACAATATAGAAACAACAGTTACAGCTTTTCCATGGAGTAAGGGGGTGAGGAACTATACCCAGAGCCCTCAGTCAACATTATACTGCTTGCATGCTCTTTCAAATATATGAATAAAACTATCAAAATTATCACTATCTTGGTACTGAGGAAGAAATTTACTGACCTTTATTGCTTCTGGAGTACAGTTACTCTCTTCCCAATTACTGTCATGACCCTGGTGAAGAGTCAGCATTTCTTTTTCAAGTTGGCTCTGCCACCCATTTTCTTTGGCTTCCAGACATCTCACTCTCTCTTTTTCTTCAGCCTTCAAATGCTGTATTCAGCCTGTTGATTCTAATTCCACCTATTTGGCCTCCAGTTCAAGTCTTTTTAACTCCAGATGGATTTTTAGTCCTCTGAGGAAAAGTTGAACTGTTCTTTTTTGGAGTGCTAAAAGTCCCCATCAACAGACTGGTTATCCTCCTGGTTGCTGGTCTGTACTGTAGCTATGATTAAGGCTGTAATAATTTTCCCTTTAGTCAGGTTGGCATGTCCCAGTCCTTTGGCTTGGCACATCTCAGCCAACTGGTTCCTTGTCAGCTTGCCATAATCCTCTGCTGACATACTTGCCTGCTCTCCCTGATTAACTAAGCTAACAAAAAGTAAATAAATAAAACTATTGTGATATGAAACTCTGAATGTCTACCATGTGGCTGCCTGAGAGTATAAACACCTTCTTTAGTGACCACTGCTTACAGGCTGTAGGAATTCAATATCCACACCACTGCTCAATAATATGTGAGCATGTGATAATCCCTCCACTGCCAGCCAATTAAAGTGTGACACCCACCACTGCTAACAATATGTAATGGGAACCACTATGTGTCATTCCCATGCTAGGCTAGTAATCAAAAAGCCTGAATCCTCACCTCTGACACTGGAGAGGGACCTGCACTTAGAATACAAATGGATTCACTCAATATTTCCAGATGCAGACCTCTCTGCATCAAGTACAATTTCCCTTAAGAGCACACAGGGAACATTCTCAACCCGGGGTCTGGATGTCTCTATATCTGTCTCCTTCAGGTCCCCAATAAGTCTCCCCACTGGTACAGCTGCAGGGTTAGGTCCTCAGCTGAATGTCCAAGCCAAGTCCTCCAGCACCCTCTCTGTAAATCCAGTGCTTCATGTCCCTGTCCAAGTAGCAGTAGCTGACATACACACATGCACACATACCCTTTAAGATTTAATTTTCACACACACACAGACACACACACACACACACACACACACACACACACACACACACACACACACACACACACACACACACACGCACATGCACACACACATACACACACACACGCACTCAAACCTGAGAAGGCTGGCACAGGTTTACTTCTGCCCAGACTATAAGGTAGATTCACTGCCACCAGATACTCTACAATCAGCTACTATAAGGCCTTAACAAAGGGTATACAATTATACTGTGCAATATTAATATTAATGCAAATAGTAGTAGTTCACCAAGATGGCTAGACCTTCTGGAGTGGCCCACACAATGTCACCAAATAAATATAAGTACTGTCAAAGGTTAGATACTCTCTATAAGAACCAGCCATGATAAAAGTTTTAAATACATTTAATAATAAACAATAAAAGAACAAGAAAACATTGAATATATATTTACAGTAAACCACATAGTTGAAATCACAGGAAATATTGAAAAGAACATTGAAGGACAGACTCAGACAAATAAAGAAAAATAATATCTAAACTAAGCTTCACTATAATTCCTGACTGAATCTAAAATAATTTTAATGTTCCCTAGTTAAGTTACTTGGGCAGGGCAATATGAAATATGTGAGCAGTCTTTTTAGTCAGGTCCCAATCAGAATACTATATATTCTGAGATTACTCCCTGTAAAATATAATATCCAAGATGACTTGCAGAATGACCTCATCTGATCACCTGACTCTAGGTTCAGACAGTATTCCCCTTTGAAGCTGAGACAGGAAGTCAGCACAGATGGCCACAATACACATCCCAATGTTTATAGCAGTGCCTGGGGCCTCCCCTCTTTTCACTGAACTAATGGGCAAAGGCTTGTAGAATAGGGTGTGTGTTGTGCCTTCAAGAAGCACTTCCAAGGACAGCACGTGCATATAAATAGCAAGCATGTGCTAGCTTCAGTGCCATTTTGAGAGTGCAGCCAGAGTGTGAGCATGTATGAGTGTGATAGCTAGTTTGTTTACAAGTTTATGTAAGTTAAAGTTATAAAGCCTCAATCCTGATGTATTTGTACATAATAAAGCTGTCTGAACAGAACTCATGGATGTTCGTCTGTTTAATCCTGATCAGATGAGTGACATGGTGTCAGAGCCGGGATTCCAGAGACTGCTTTTCAGAGCTACGAGGTGCAGAGTTAACAGTGAAGTTAAACTAAATGAATCAACTACAAAAAGGGCCAGAAATGAACTAAAGGTAATGAAAACTTTTACAAATGATTTACTTTATTAAAAAGATAAAATGGAGCATTACAAGGGAACAGAAAGCATTATTAAGCAAATGGAAGGCACAAAAGGCTTATAAATTAAACAAAATGTTTGAAATTAAGATATATGATAAAATGATTATCAGAAAAGCACACAAGTGGTTTGGGATTACCTCAGAATTACAAAATGAGCATGTTTAAAGTATAATGAGCACGTTTAGAGTAAAACAAGCACAAGAAAAGTATAATGGGCATGAAAAAAGATTAAATGAGCAAAACAAATAGAATAAAGGGCAAAAAGGGCACATTAAGCATACATAAAGCAAGGTGATTACATGTTTTTTTTGGCACGTTACTGTGTTTTGGCAGAAACTACTGTTTCACATTAATTGAAGCTATTCAGGGCATAACTGGAGTTATTCAAAGTATCTGAAAGTGTGTAAAAGTATTTACAGTGTATGTTTATTACTGCACATTTATTCTGAAGAGTTTATTGTGTGCAAAGTGCAACTATTTCATAAAGTGCAATCAAAATACAGACATTTTGAAAAGTTTCTTGAGCTGGGTGTGTTTATTTGCAGTATACTGCCATTACAGAGTGTTTCTTGCACTGTACAGAGTTATTTAACAAAGTACAGCCATTATGGGAAAGTTTCAGTGTGCTGTGTGCTGTTTATTCGCAAAGTGTAGTTACTTCGAAATGTTTTTACTCCGAGCTTCTTCTGCCCAGTTTGTTTGCACAGTGCAGTTATTTCAAAATGTTTCTTACACTAAGAGGTGATTTCTAACAGTACAGTGATCTCAAGAGTATTCTTGCACCCAGGAGACTCATTTCGCAAAGTTCAGTTATTCAGAGGCTTGTTGTGCTGTTGGGCATAGTTACAAATACTGGCATAAATTTCTGGCATATGTATATGTGTGTGCATTCATGCATACTTGCAAAGGCCTTCATTGGTATGTGTTAATATGGCAGAGGCATTTCACAGACCAGGTCCACTTGTATTTGATCAGAATATTGCAGAGAATTGGAGAATATTTGAGCAAGAGTACAATATTTTTATACAAGCAACTTATTCTGACAAAGATGCATGCACCAGGGCATTCATTTTGCTAAACCTAGCTGGGTCAGAGACCATTGAAAGAGAGTGTTCATTTCTGTATGCACCATCAGTATATGAAAGAAAAGGGGAAAGCTGTCATATTGTTGTACAGGCTGAATCAAGAGAAGACCCCACATGTTTGAAATGCAAATTCAGGGAAATGTGCAACCCCCAGACAAATGTTACTTTAGAAAGGCATTTGTTTTACACAAAAGATCAAAAGCCAGGAGAAACTTTTGCAGTTTATATTACTGACCTGAGAAACAAAGACAAAATGTGCAAGTCTGGTGATTTAAAAGATGAGTTGATAAAGGACAGGCTTGTGTGTGGTATTAATAGCGCTGCAGTGAGAAAGATTTTGCTTAGTGACAATGACTTAACACTGAGCAAAGCCATAGAGATTTGTCAAATCCATGAATTTATTTTATTTATTGATTTGCATTTGTTTTCTGGGATAGTCTACTGGGCCTGGAAGTACCCATTTTCAGTGAAGGCCCAGTGAGAAAAGCTCCACATATTACATATACATTGATGAGATAAAGTTACATAACAACTGTTAACAGATTCAATTTACTAGTAAGCAACATTATGCAAAACACAAAACTAACAATGATTTACATCCAGGTACCACATATACATGTTGATATATAATTAGAAATAGGCTTTCTTTTCTTTAAATTTCATCTTGTAGCTGAGGATGCATAAAACTGAGAGGGAGAAGAGTTAAATGAAGTGAAGATAGATAGATATTTCAAAGTGTTAAAGTTACAAAAAGGCACATAAGTATGCTTGCAAGTGATAAGAGCATGGTTTCAACAGGCTCCAGAGCAACTGTATACAGAATGTAACACGTGGCTAGCAGAAGCAGGCCTAAGCACATGGCAGCTGTAACCCCTGCAAGTGTGGCAGGTAAAACCCATAGTTTCCAGCAAGTTCTAAGACTATTTCAGTGAGAAGGACATGCTCAGTGCAGTACAAGAGTGAGTCAGCAAAACCCAAATAAAGATTTATTGTTAACTGTCACAATTTTGGTGCCAATCATGAGTCTAAAAGAAAAAAATTCTTAGCATTTGGTCAGCAATCCCACAAGTGTAAAAAATGGAACCATTTTCAAAAGTTTTGCAAATCAAGTAAACCTCACACAGTTATAAAGAAGGGTCACTTAAAAAAGCAAGTTGATCATATAGAAAGCTCCAACCCTACTTTCTATGCAGATGGTATATCAGTAATTGATGAAAAGATTGATGCAGTAAATTTGTTGGCAGGGAATGAAGTATTTTGTACTATCCAGATCAATGGTAAATCCACTGAGCTCAAAGTAGACACTGGTTTAAAGTATAATGTTATGTCAGCAGACACATTTGCTAAGGTGAGAGCTAGTGAGCAACTTAATGTGGTCAGTTGTGTAAAACTTGTTGCTTATGGAGGTGAAGAAATTCAAACCGAAGGCTCAGTAGTGCTTTCATGTTATTTGGCTAGGAACTGTTACAGCTTACTATTCTATGTAGACCGAAAACCTGTGGAGTCATTGAGTCTCAGAAACAGTTTGAGAATGAATCTGCTTTCCTTTACCAAAGAAGTTCATTATATAAGCACATATCTCAGTTCCAGTTTTACTGATGATATTTTCTCAGAGTATGCTGATGTTTTTGATGAAATGTTAGCCAAACTTCCAGTTGTGTATTCTATGAAGTTAGACTGAGAGGTCAGTCCAGTGGTCAGACCATCAAGAAAAGTTCTGATACCTATGCAGAATAAAGTTGAAGTTCAGTTGGATAAAATGGTGCAGCAAGATATAATTTGTCCAGTTACAGAACCAACTGAATGGGTGTTGTCCATGGTAGCAGCCCACAAAAAAGGCTCAGACAAAATCAGAATATACATTGGTCCAAGAGAGTTGAACAAAGCATTAAAGTGACCACATCATCCTATGTGTACAGTTGAGGAAGTCACAGCCCTAATACCAAATGCCACTGTTTTTTCTGTCTTGGATTTAAAAAGTTAATTTTGGCAAGTAATGCTTGATCGCAAATCTTCCCTACTGACTACTTTCAATACCCCGTTTGGAAGATATAGATTCCTCAGGATGCCATTTGGAATAAATTCTGCAAGTAAAGTCTTTCAGCATGCAATGGAGTACATTGTTTCAGGTTATCCTTGCGCCATAATAGTAGATGATTTATTGGTTGGAGGCAATGGTGAAGAAGAGCATGACAGAAACCTTAGGAAAGTTCTAGACAGAGCACATGAAGTGAACTTCAAGCTCAATTCTCTGAAGTGCAAATTCAGACTACCAGAAGTTACATATATAGGTAATTTATTTACTAGCACTGGCTTGCAACCAGACCTGTCCAAGCAAGCAGCCATTCTAGAGATTCCAGCACTGGATAATGTTCAGGCTCTACAACATATTCTTAGTATGGTCAACTATTTAGGCAAGTTTATACCAGGGTTTAGTGAGTTGTCAGGGCCTTTGAGAGGGCTGATGCACAAAAATGTTACATGGTCTTGGTTGGAACAGCACCAGTGAGTATTTGAAGACCATAAGCAGAAAATTGCTGCCCCACCTACATTAAGATACTATGATGTCAATAAACCAGTAACTCTTTCCTGTGATGCTTCAAAATTTGGGCTCGGCACAGTTATTCTTCAAGATGGCAGACCAGTAGCCTATGTATCTAGAACTCTTACCCAAACTGAAATGCAATATGCCCAAATTGAGAAAGGACTTTTGGCAATAGTATTTGCATGTTCAAAGTTTCATGATTATATTTATGGTCAAGCTATTCAGATTGAAACTGATCACCAACCTCTAGTCACTATTTTAAAGAAGCCTATACATTCAGCTCCAGTGAGATTACAATGAATGATGCTCAGATTGCAAAAGTACAAATTCAAAATGGTCTATACAAAAGGCAAACCTCTTTATCTGGCTGATACCTTATCCAGATCACCCAAAAATACAACAGAACAGCTTAATGCAAAGAATGTTGACTTTGATGTCATAGAAGTGCGTAATTTTCTACCACAAGACTTGATGAGCTGAGAGCTCATAAAAAGACTGATCCCATTTTGCAAAAGCTCAACCATTTCATTAATGTCGGATGGCCATCAAAGCAATCTAGTGTACTGCCTGAAGTGCAAATTTATTTTCCTTACAGAGATGAGATGTTGATGGAAGATAGCATTGTTTTCAAAGGTCCTAAAATTGTTGTTCCTGCTTCCTTATAATGTGAATATATCCAGATTTTGCATCATGGTCACCTGGTTCCAAATCTACCAAAATAAGGATGGGAAGACTAGTATTTTGGCCTTCTCTAGCAAAATATATTGCTAAAGTACTTTCTTCTTGTTCAGTATGAAATAGTACTAAACCGCATTTCAAAAAGAACCACTTCAGCTAAGTCAAGTTCCTGAACTACCTTGGTCAATAGTAGCCACTGATATATTCGAGTGGAATAATCAGCATTACTTAGTGTTGGTAGACTGTTATTCGAACTGATTTGAGATCGATTTACTACCTAACCTAACGTCTACTGTTGTTGTCACCAAATTGAAACATCATTTCTCAGTCCATGGGAGTCCACAGAAGCTTAACTCTGACAATGGTACCCGATTTATCAATCAGTTGTTTCAGAAATTTGTAAAAGAAATGGGACTTTGTACATGTTACTAGTAGTCCAGAATACCCACAGTCAAATGGACTAGCTGAACGTGCAGTACAGAGTGCAAAGGAATTACTAGAGATGTCAAAGCATGATAATACCTATGTATTTTTGAATTTACTCAATCTCAGAAACATACCCCGCGAAATATACTTGGCTCGCCTGCTCAGAGACTTCTATCTTGGCAAACCAGAATAACTTTGCCTATTAGTTACAGTTTGTTGAGGACTAAAGCAAAGGAAAACAGAACACTGAAAGCCCAACTATTCAGAAAGCGTTATTTCCAGTAGTCCAGCTATGATAAATTGAGCTGATTTCTTCATCCATTGAAAGAAGGAAAGACTGTGAGGATACAAATGGTGAAAGGTTTCGACCGGATTGGTCAAGTAACAGGTATATGTGCTAAGCTGAGATCCTACTTTGTGGAATCTGAGGGTGTAGAGTACAAGAGAAATTGCAGGCATCTTCTTCTTGTATCAGAATTGATATTGCAGCATTGTTCCTGTGATACAGACTCTAGATCTCAGCGTAATCCAGACAATGTTCCTGTTGCAGAACGTGTCTTAACTCCTGTGTCCATTCCTGATGATGTTTCTGATGTCCTCAAAGTTGAATATTCAGCAGTGACAGTCCCAATTGCCAGACGTAGTTCTAATTTCTATGTCAGACAATTTGGTTATATTTCCAGACCTAGTGTGAAATACACAGCAACCTGGACATCATTGTTTATATGTATTTAATTCTGTATAATTGCATGTCAAATAATTATTTGTATCAACTGCATGTCAATTAATGTTGTCAATAATGCATGACTCATTTCTCCAAGAGGGAGGATGTAGAATGGCGTATGTGTTGTACCTTTAAGAAGCATTTCCAAAGACAGCACGTGCATATAAATAGGAAGCACTTGCTAGCTTCAGTGCCATTTTGAGAGTGCAGCCAGCATGTGAGCATGTATGAGTGTGATAGCTAGCTTGTTTACAAGTTTATCTAACTTAAAAGTTATTAAGCCTCAATCCTGATGTGTTTGTACATAATAAAGCAGCTTCAACAGAACCCACGGATGTTCATCTGTTTTATCCTGACCAGGTGAGTGACAGGCTTCTTCCAAGACCTACCAGCTCCAGTCCTAGTCATCACAGTGGGGTGACGATTCAATGGTTTAACAGCTCATTTACATTTCTCTTATTTTCTTTAAAATAAGTTAGCTGGTTGACAGTTTGCTGTCCCAGTGTCATCTATTAAAACATATACATTTAATTCAGTTACAATAATACATGTACATTTCTTTTCATTTCAGCAGGGTGCACTGTTAATACATTTCAACACAAGCAAAGCTCACAAATACATTTTCAGTACAAGCATCTTGTATAAATCAGTTTGCTATACAAATGGCATATAATTATTTATAAAATTCCAGCTAGCTATGCTGGCACAAGTTATACATCCACTGCCATACTTCTCCCTGGCATGGTTGGGAGTACCTTCTATTGTCACAATTTACTTTGGTGTGTTTCAAAAAGGTGTGCATCGGGCTCAGTTACATGTGCTTATGATCATTTTTTTACAGTGATATGTGATCTAATAGGTTGTGCATTCTGTTGAGTGTCATGTTGTCATGCTGTGTATGTAAGTAACTTTATTGAATCACTTACTCCTACACTTTTGCTTTAAATGTTTCAACTCAGCTGCTAATTTTAATTAAACGGATTTCAATACTTCATTGGTTGTATGCTAATTATAGTTGTTTGTTACCTGCAGAGAAATGACACTATTCTTCTTTTCCCATTCTTTGTTCATCTTCCACGTGATATGTTATTTATTTTAGTCTGTGTGTACATTTTGTCAAATAGAAGTCAGTTTATATATACTTATCTTAGTAATATTTCTTATTATTTTGCTGTTTCAAGAGACTACCTGTAGTTTATTGACCATTATACCATGACCCCCCATTAATATTCCAAAACGTGCACGCTGATTGGCCAGCGTGCACGTTGTAAATCGACTTATACGAATGGAAAAAGGTCCGGTCGCCCGGACTTTTTCCATTAGTATAAGTCTTTTTAAAAACACTGTCTCGCTATGTTAAAGTAGTTTAACATAGCGACACAGGTTTAAAAAAAGCAACAGAGATCTCTGTTGCTTTTTTTAAAGCTGTCTCGCTATGTTAAACTCCTTTAACATAGCGACACAATGTGTAAAAAGCAACAGAGATCTTGCTTTCTCCGTTGCTTTTTTTTTAAACCTGTCTCGCTATGTTAAATGGGTTTAACATAGAGAGACAGCTTTAAAATAAGCAACGGAGATCTCCGTTGCTTATTTTAAACTGTCTCGCTATGTTAAACCCATTTAACATAGCGAGACAGGTTTAAAGCAACGGAGAAAGCAAGATCTCCATTGCTTTACTGTTTATGTTAAATGGGCTTAACATGGCGAGACAGCTTTAAAATAAGCAGCGGACATCTCTGTTGCTTATTTTAAAGCTGTCTCATGTTAAACCCATTTAACATAGCGAACAGTAAAAGCAACGGAGATCTTGCTTTCTCCGTTGCTTTTGGCCACAGCTCTGATGTACTGCGTAGGCATCGCAGTACATCAGAACTGCTGCGGATACCAGACAGCTGCGGAAGGGCAGCAAAGAGGCATTATACAATGCCATTATTTAAGAAAAGTAATTATTTCTTTTCTTAAATAATGTCATAGTATAATAGCAATAACCCACTTCTGGGTGTGGGTAATGCAGGATTTACCCACGGTTGTCTTTGTTTGCTCCTAGGGCTCCCCTCGGGACCAAAACACGCCAACCGTGGGTAAATCCCGTATTACCCACACCCAGGCATGGGTTATTGCTATACTGTCTAAAACTAACAGAACGTAAATTCTTTCAAAAGCTGTTCATCACTACAATGTGGTGTTTTGATATGAATCCATGTAATACAAATTAATTCATTTAGTAACAAAGCATCTATTACTTAGTTAATGCACCTGTGACAAAACTGAAGCATGACATTGAAGCAGTAACCACAACTGAAATGAAGTTGGCACTTGACAGAGCAATTGATGAGTACAACAGTATGTTTGTGGGATTAGACAACTAGACCAGAAATAGCAAAAAGTACTCTTACTAATGGTAACTCTTATAAGAACAATATCTAGGTACTGGAAGCAGTTCTAGAGGTAACACTTTGAGAAGAATATAGAAATAAATTAAATCATTAAACAACGTGATACAGGACATGCAGTATACATCACAGTAAGACAGGCAATAATTTTGAATATATGTATCTTCTATGGCTCTGGGGTGAAGAAAAGGGGAATGGTATCTGCAATCATTTTTATGTAAGGGAATAAAGTACACATAAATCATGGTGATGGAGTAAGGGTGATGCAAAGGTGGTAGAGTTGTCTTAGAATTAACGTCAGCAAATAATGAAGAAGAAAAGGCAGTGTATGCTCTAAGAGGGTGCTAAACTCATTTGATAGAAATTAACTGGTGACAAATGTTTAGGGGCACGGGGCAGACACCGTGAAATACATGCTTTAAATCATCAGAGGAGAACAGAAAAAAATCAAAACACTGCTATGTACATGAAGTGGAGAAATATTGTAGTTTAATTGAGCAGGTGGTCTTCTCAGTACCTCAACAGGAAATATCTGTGAAATTCCATTTACATACATAGTACGTCATCAGATACTAATTAATGCCTTATCTAGCAAATGCAGGGTGAAACTAAAAAAATATGCATTCCTTCCAGTTCTTTTATTAAGAAGAAGCAGGTTTGTATGCAAGTTCTACTTCACGGGGAGCAATTATGGGGCTGACATCAGGTCAAATAGGGAGCACTTGAGACTACCACTGTTTTTCTCATGCCAGTGTTTAAATCCTTCTTTCTGTCATATAGTGCTTAAATCTTAAACATCCATTAAACTATCTTTGAGTGCTGTTTTGTCTTTGTAGTAACACATGCCCCAGTATATACATGATATTTTGGTTTACTATTAGATTTTCGAACACAGAAGTTCGAAAACAGTAATATCGAACACCAAAAGCCAACCTAGGAATGGGTTTTAACATGGGTCGAGATAGGGGAGAGGTTTGTAGTTCGGCAATAACACTGAAAACCTATCTCGAGCCATGTTAAAACCGTTCCTAGGTTGGCTTTTGGTGTTCAATATTACCATTTTCAAACTTCCGTGTTCGACAACAGTACAGTCGACAGAGTTTGCTTCGAAAATCTAATAGTAAACCAATATTTTGTGTAGTAAGTAGCAGATAAAGATTTAATGGGAAAAAAAATCTTTGTAGTTCATGTTTTTGACTTTTTATCATCAGTAGGATGATCACAATGAAGTTTAGCTGCTTTATTACATTGACTGCTCTACTTATCATTTCATGTTCCACTCTTTGGCTCTCTTTTGTTTAACCCAAGTGCACTTTGCATCCATTAAAGACCATAAATCTTAGCTACATTATATTTTTTGTCATGTCAGTTACAGCTGTGACACATGCTACTAGCTGTTAAGCTATTCAGGATATCTCATGGGTCACAGAAAATTCATGTATTGCTGCTTATAGATGCCTAATCCCCCTTCCTCGTAAGATTACCAAGAGACCTGTTATAGCCTTTGTGTTAATGTACCTGATTCTGAGAAGCACATTTTCCTTTTGTGTTAGCTTATTTCTTTGCTTTAAACTTCAGATTTACAAGAAATCTGTTTGTTGAACAAAGATATAGAAAATACATTTGCAGCCATCAGAAAGGTGCAAAAAGCTTTTAAGGCATAATAAATGAGGAAAGACTTCACCCTGCCAAAGGCATTTTGTAATCCCTAGAAGTATTGGTGGGCACATTGTCAATAAATTCATTTTTACAGCATTTGTGTTAAATATTCAACATTAATGTTTGAAAACAAAGTGTGAATGGATTTCTGTTCTCAGTATGTTTGCTTCTGTCAGTACTTATGAAGTTCTCTCTCTCTCTCAACAAATGTTCTGGAGTTTCACTGATGGTGAAGACTAAAGATTGAAACAAATGCTCAAAGGTCACTTAAAATGCACAATAATTAAGTAAGAAATACTTATATATGCATAATGTGTCTATGCTATTTAAGTTCTAAGATTTGACAAGTTGGTAATTTACTGTCGTAGACAATGATCTCTGGGACAAAGTACAATTTAAAGTACAACACACTCTCATTTAAATTTATTTTCTTTTGCTACTGAATAATTGACTGCCATTGTGTATTTAGGCACAACACCACAATGAAAGAAGCTGCCATATATTTTTTAGCTCCTACCATAATATTTTAGTAATTTTTCTTCTTTAATGCTCATGGATTTTTTATTTTATTTTACCTTTGATTGGATTTCTCAGCTCAACATCTCACTGAAGTTAGAAATCTGCATTCTCTCTTACATTAGCTATTGTTAATGTTAGGTAGGCATTCTGAAGGTATTACACAAACACAGTAATGCTGTTGGCATTTGAACCTATGGACAACCATTGCAGCTTTCATATTGAAACTGGCACCTTTGCATTTTCTCCATGATTATTTCATTTTGAAGCTTTGACTTGTCACATATAAAAGCTAGCAATGTGTAGTTCTCAAAAAAAGTTTAAATAAGATCAGACTGATACCCATTATGATACACTTGTAAAAATGAAAAGCAATTAAAAGTGCAGTCCTAGTTTTACAGTGGATAAATATACTTTGATATAAAACACACATTAGAACTTGAGGTAATCTAAATTTTATAACTAAAATTACTGGTGTTCCTTTGTATTATGTATACAGCTTTACTATCTGTGCGTACACACACACACACACACACATATATATATATATATATATATATATATATACATATACATATATATATATATACATACATATATATATATATATATATATATATATATATATATATATATACATATATATATATATATATATATATATATATAGATATATATATTTTACATAGACAGATATACCCTCTTAAAATTATAAAAAGCACAGATGCATATATAATATATGTATGTATATATATATATATATATATATATATATATGTTTATATATGTTTATTTAGATATTTAGATTTTGGTTATCTTAAGTTAGTTGTTTATAAAATATTACAATGTTATTGGGCACTGTGTTTATTGTGACTTATAAACTCCAGTGTAAGACCTAAAACCTAAAAAATACAACCACTATAAATATAGTTTATACTGAAGAGTTTGCCATTAATAGTTTCATAGAATCATAGATTGTTACGAAGCTAACGACCCAGTGTGTGTGTGGGGTGCTTCCTAAGCCTAGCCAATGTCAGTTTTAATCAAGTTTGTTATGATGTGATATAATGTGTTCTATGGCCTGCAAAATGAGACTCATCAGGCTGAAGGGCCTATAATTTCCACATTCATGGAGTAGCATTACCAGTGCCGTGCAACCATACTTCCAGGACTGAGCCTGCAGCCAGGCTCAGCTTAAATAGCTTATGTAGAGGATTCACATGGCTATGACAAGAAGTGTGTGCTTCGTCTATAGCACAAGTGCTCTGTTTTTCATTTGCTTGTGATTTAGTAGCAATTCATCCATTTATGGATGCACCATACTAACTACAAAGCAGTGTGTTAGATTCATTATTATATTCACAGTGACAGAATCTTTACACAAAGATCCTCCAGTCAAAGTACTTCAATAACTTTGCATCATATCAAAAATAATTTTAGTGCTGTTTTGTGCAGCATTAAATAATCTGTCTTCAACATAATGGACAACATAGAAGCCATAACTTCTGAAAGTTTGCCCAGCTGTGAGTTACTGTTATGTTACCTTTCACTGCACTGGCAAATAGCATGCTTCATCCCATATAATGCTTTTTAGTTCTGTTGTAGCACTTTCATTCAAAGAATTTATTTCAGATCATATTTTGCAGTGCTATTTTTATAACTGATCGCTGTCTTGACTTCAGGCAATGCTGCTTTTATTTTATGTAAAAGGCCTAGAGCTCTACATGGCCTCCACAGTTTTGTTAGCATTAAATAGCTGCTTCATTCTTACTTCTGTGAAAGTAAAACTTTGTAAGGAACTTGCCACAGCAGTAAGGTCACCATTGCAGTTACCATCATCATATGTGGAAGTCTAACGTTCTAAACTTTGCATCTTTCTCCCCAACACTGATAGGGCTTGCTCCACCTTCCCAGAGACATTAGTGTGCACCTAGTATTAAGACAGCACCAGTCTGCACTTTCTTTGGTTCTTTTTTGCCTAAGGAGATCTAGGTAAATGGCGTTACTGTGTTGCCCTTTGGGCAGATTCCAAGGCTATAAGGTGCTCCAACTCATGGCTTTCCCTTTGTGGTCCCATGCAAGGAAAGCCCACAGATACACCCTCACTAAGAAGTACCATGACCAGGGAAAACTACAGCCTATCTAACTATTGCATGTATAATTGGAAAGGGGGGGTTCATGACCTAGTACCCTCCATAATCACTGGATACTTCAAGTAAGTTAGAGGGAGTAGAGGGAAAGAAACACTTACTACAACAGCAATCCTACACAAAATCTAGTTTCATGTTAGGTTCTTTACACAGCTGCATTATGTTCTTCATATTGATCACCATTGCAGTAATCACCACTGCAGAGATTTCCAAAGCTTATTTGTTTTCAGTAGCTAGTTTGTGTCATGAAGCAAGTTGTAGGAACCCCAGAAACATAGCAGTTGTGAAACCTGTCTTTGCTCTGTACAGCATGTCCAGTTTGTAGTGTTTGGAGAAAATGTATAAAAAAGTCCAGGCAACTGCATCCAGGATGTCACAAGTACTCACTCCTCTGAAGAAGACAGTAGAAGCCGCTATGACTCTCTGCTCTAAAACATATCTGTAGAACCTTATCATAGTAGTGTAACAAAGTGTAATACAGAGGGCCAGTCATTCAGAAAAAATATTTTAAAATTGGGTTCCCTTCCTTATAAGTTGCAAAAGAGACAAAAACTGCTGTTTCACTTATGTCCTTGCTTTTGTGAAGGTGATATCTTAATTGCCCATGTACATAATGTAATATTCTTTCTACATTTTAATCTTGAGGTTAGGAAAATATGCTAGCAACTGAACAAACCGATTCAAAGTCAATGTTGTAACTATCCAGGGCATAAAGGAAGAAGAGTTCCTAATTGTATCCTGTCTTTGTGGAACACTAAACAGATCTCTTTGCACACCAGGGCATGAAGCTCTGAAATTCTCCTGGCCAAAATGACAGCAAGTAAACAGACTGTTTCCATGTTAGAAGTTTGAAGGGCACAGTTGCAGGCAGTTCAAAAGGGGACTGAGAAAATTTTTGCAGAGCAAAGTTGAAGTCCCATATGATACCAGCACTGTCATATAAGCCTCAGATAGAAGGCTTCTTTAAGAAAGCATTTATTTAGAAACTATAAGGCTAAAGATGGTCCATAGGGAGGCATGCTGAGAAAGCAGACACATTTACCTTTTCTGAGGCATAGGTTAGTGATGTGTTTAAAGTTCAGACAGGTATTGTAGAGTCATAGACAATCATGTTAAGTTGAGGTATTTTGGTGTCTTGATTCCTCCTTTGGCACCAAAGAGAGCAAGTGACAGTGAGAGAGAGAGAGAGAGAAAATCTCTAATTTGGCTAAGTAAGATTTCTTGGTACTAGGATTCTTACCTTCCCTCAGGAGGCAAAGCACATCCTCTGAAAATTAGTGGCTAAATGTTAACAAGTTCATATGATCCATGCTGTTATTCTAAATGTGCTCAGATTTGATTGTATCAAAGACCAAAGTCAAGAAGTTCACATGCAGGGTCATTAGTATCTCTTTCCTTACCATCTCCATCAAGAGAGATAGCAATGCTGCTTCGCCAAAAGGGTGCTATCAATAAAATTTTGACCTCATCTCCCTCATCTTATGAATCATACTGAGATGAAGAAGCATAGGAGATTATGCATATAAAATGGACCAGCCCAATTGAAGGAGTCCAGTGTCCAAGTGTTCTTGTGTGATGCTCTGGAGCACAGTTTCTTTAGTTAACTGTTGCTTGAAGAAGCAAAAAGGTCTATTTCTGGTATACCACACCTGTGGAGCAGGTTGAGAAAGGTGTCCCTATTTAACATCAGTTCATAGGGAGCCACAAGTACCCTGCTCTAAGGATCTGCAAATGTATTCTGTTACAGACATGAGGCCCTTAAGATCATCCTTATTTCCAATACTTGTGTAGCCAGACTACTTAGGGAAAATGAATGAATGAGGTAATGTGCAGTGATAATAGTGTGGAGTATAGGTAAATTTTGATGTGTAGGGAGGAGAGTGAGTTCTGAGAAGGAACTTTGAACAGATGTGGGTGGGGATGGTATAATGAGAACAGTTTGTGATTGAATAGTGCAGTTAAGCACAGGATAGGAGGATCAGTAGAGTAGGCCAAGTTAGTGAGGTATAAAGCTGGAGGTAGTGGGGGTGGGTGGGCGGGCATTGGGGGTAGAGTAGGGTAGGCGAATGAATCCTGAGCATAGCGAGGGCTGAACAGAGTGGGTTGGCCAACGGTGGTCTAAGTGCCAGAAAAACAATTGGTAAAACTACAGTGAAACAGGAGGTAAGGCAAGTGCTGATACTTTTAAAGACAGTAACACAAGCTGCTAGATTACTGTCAACATACACCTAAGTTAACTGCAACAGGCAGTAGTGCAGTGACTTTGGCTTGAAATGAAGGTATAGTAGCTGGAGAATAACTGAGATGAAGGGAGGGTCAATCAGATATTTCAATTGGATACAGTCCCCACAAATGTTTTCCACCAAATGCAATGAATGAGGTAGAATGTTTATGGATACAAAGGCAAGGTCTTTGAACTCTAAATACTTGATGTGAGTCACAGCACTTAATGTTATTGTTATGGGCTTTTATTGCTTTTCCAGGGAAATTTTTCACTGCTAGAGTAAAGTATTCTAAAGTGTTAATTTAGCTTCAGCTTCAGCAGTATAAGGCCTCCAGCAGATTCAACACTACAGTGCAGAACACACTGATGCAGAAATGAGGCAAAACAAGATATTTCATTAAGTTTAATTTGATTCCTGGAAATTGACTTACATAGGTTTAAATGAGGGCAATGCTTTTTTTATACTTTTGTAACTTTTGCAGCAGGAATTCTCAGACATACTATATGGTCAGTACATGTAGAGTAAAGCAGTTGGATATAGAGAGAGGAGTTCACCTGTGTCATGAGGCAGAAAAGTGTTTTTTGAATTTGGAGCTATGTTTTGTAGTGTAGCATGATACTTTGTGATTTAAAATATCTGTAATTGATTTTTGAAAGACTGATCGCAGAGCTTTTCTCCTCAGGCCTCCTCTAAAAATGAACACTTTCTGGCTCAGTTGAACTTGCTGGTAAACAAATGTCAAACAAATAAATAAATAAAGCTTGTTCATAATTTGCAGTGCAGCAACCTTTTTGTCATTAATAAGATGTCATCACCACCACCACTCCATTGTACTGACCAGACATTATGGCTAGGCTAGCGTCATCATCCACCTAAATTTGGATTCTTAAGGTGTAATTACAGTCTTGAATATATTTTGTATCTGGGTCCAATTATAACTCTCTGAAAAGTTTTATTAAGAATTGTTGGAATGGGATTGATATACTTTTTTGTAATACAAAGTTTTTAAATAATGAGTTTGCAGTGTTTCACAGCTACAGACTAGCCTGCTGCTTTATATCTGCTTTCCATTAAAAGTGAATATATATTTTTTTTGGGGGGTGGGGTGGGAAATACACTGCTCTCCAGAACATATCCATGCTGAGGTGGCATTACACCAGAAGTAAAATTTAAATATGTTTAAGTGGAAGAGTGGCATTTTCAGTCACTCTCATATCTCCCAACCATACTGAATTACTCATTTTTTACCAAGTTTTGGGGTCCAAATGAATGTGTTCCATGATTCCCAAGTGGCACCCCTTCATTTCAGATTTTTTTAAAAATTTTTTCGACTTGGAGCTGACATCATCATGTGCGCGATGATATCAGCTCCGTCAGGGCTACCAGCAAGTCAGAATTGAGCTCAAGTCATGTACACATCATTTCCTGCTGGCCTGGCTGCAAATGCGAGCGGGAATGGATAATGGATTAATGGCAGCAGCACTCGTTTTGTTCAGAGGAATCAAGACTTTGTGTGTGTGTGTGTGTGTGTGTGTGTGTGTGTGTGTGTGTGTGAATGCCCCTATGTAATACACCTGGTGGCTAGAGGCATTCAGGCTCAAACCCTGTACCTTCGGTACAGGGTAAAAAGAGCCTAAAGTCCCTAGCCACCACCATTTATGAGCTTTGTCCAGATTTTTTGTGCTGAGAGTTGAGAGTCATGTTGAGAAGTGAGAACAAAATTTATATTCCACAATTATTGGCTTTGTCCAGTTTTTTTTTGTGCTAAGAGGTTGAGAGCTATGGAAGTGAGAACTGAATTCACTAAAATGATAGCCTTAAGTTTCAGTCTTCCTATTTTTTAGGAAACTGCTGATTTGGCATAGTGGTATGTTTCACTGACTGTAGTGCATAAGGTCCTGGGTTAAAGACTTGCCAGTGCAATGCATGGTGGTAACACAGCATTTCATTCTAGCAACTTTCCAAAATTATAAAGCAATGTTTAAAATGTGTCCCTGGTAAGTCCCTAGCCACCACCACTTGTGAGCTTTGTCCAGGTGTTTTGTTCTAAGAGTTGAGAGCTATGGTGAGAAGTGAGAACTGAATTTGTACTCCTCCATTATTGGCTTTGTTTGTCCAGGTTTTTTGTGCTAAGAGGTTGAGAGCTATGGTGAGTGAGAAGTGAGAAATTAATTTGTATTCCCCATTATTGGCTTTCTCCAGGGTTTTTGTGCTAAGAGGTTGACAGCTATGGTGAGAAGTGAGAACTGAATTAACTAAATGATAGCCATTAAGTTTCAGTCTTCCTATTTTTCAGGAAGCTGCTGATTTGGCATAGTGTTATGTTGCTCTGAGTGTAGTGCATAGGGTCCTGTGTTCAAGACTTGCCAGTGACATACATGGTGATAACACAACATTTTATTCTAGCAACTTTCTAAAATTATACTAGCAATGTTTAAAATGTGTCCCTGGTTTTTGACCCCCCCCAAAAAAAAAAAAAAAACTGAAATTGAAAATAAGTGGGAGAAGCTGTGCAAGATGCATATGATTTACACTACTGTCATTCTATTTATAGTGTGGGTGTGGAAGTAGACTTTTATGATGGAAATGTTCTGAATTGGGCAGTTTTGTCATTATTAGTTCATGCATTTTGTTTCATTGCCTACAGTACAGCCTACTGGAAAAATGTTCAAACAATAAATTTAAAATGCACTCTGTCTAACAAGTGTACTGTATTATACAAGGAATATAACTTAATAAAGTCAGGAAGGTGCATCAAAGAAAAGAACACATGTATGTTTCTTGTTTTTTGTGCAAGAGGCCAATGATTTGAAAACAGCCCAAAGGTAATCTTTATCCACCACTAGCCAGATGCATTTTCTTTGGATGTGGTGTGGGTTTCAATACTGTTTCAATGAATGTGAGTTTCAACGGCAGAGAAGTTTTAATGCTAAGTCTATTTTCATTGTGAGACAGTATTGCTTTGTTTAACAGATGTCTGTTAATGTTTGTGCATTGTTGTGCTGCAAAATGTAAAAAGAAAATCCAAATAATCATTGTAGAAGTAAAGCAGTATGCACACATTAGTGTTTATGGTAAATGGGGTGAAATAGACAGGTAATGGGACACTGGAATGGCTGCAGGGGGGAATCTGGTGCCATATTTTGGTTGTCTGTTCTTCAGTTAGCGTTTGAAAGTTGGTATCCCACATTCCCATCGGAGTGGGTGGGTTACATAATTATGTATGCAAATTAGATGTTAATCAGCGTACAGATTTGTACCTACTTTTCATGGGCCTTGTCCAGATTTTTGATGTTTCCAGGTTGAGAGGTATGGTCACTGTAAATATTCTACCACCTAGACTTTTGTACTGATCTGGAAAATATGCGAAACCAACTTCAGTGTTGCAGTGTGTTTAAGTCATTAAAGCTCGAATGAAACTCCTTGATATGTGTTAAACCTGATTGCCAAAGTAAAACTTAATGAAAGTGTTATTAGGAATCTGCAAAGGAAGAATGAGATATGTTGTGTATGTATTGTAACATAGTGTAGTCATTCTTCTCAAAATGATGTCTTAAATTATGTAAATATTGTGTTTAGGTGTTGTAAATAGAACTGTTTCTTTAAATTATGTAAATTATATGTGTCTGGCAGTAAGAAGAGCAATTGCTTTAAATTGTCAAGTTCCGTTATAGACACAGAGGATTTCTGCATGGTTCAGTTAAAAGAACCATTTATTAAATTAAGTGAAGTATAAGAAAAAGGCTATAATCTCACCATTTCAGAGTGAAGCTGTCTTTTCCCAAGAACTATACACCTGGAACAACAGAATTTAGTTCGTAGTGCATCACAATAAGAAGAACTGCTGGGGATTTTATGATAGGAAACCTGGGCATCTTCCAACAAAGGAATCCAAATAAAAGATAATTTACTTGAAAGCACTTTGTGTTGCGGACATTAATTCCTCTCTATGAATTAATGGACTTTGAATGATGTTTGTGGGATTATTTGATTTTGAAAGACAAAAGGCATTTTGTATGTTTTCCTTCGGTTGCCATTACAGAAAGCTATTTCCTTTGGTACACTCATTTGTCTGAGAACTGCTTACACAACTGACTTTCATTTGACTGTACAATAAAACTACTTTTGTTTTATAAACTTGTAGAGTTTGGTGCATTAATATACTACACTGCTGGATTTCAGCAGATATTTTTTGGTATCAATGTTTATGCCAAAAGTCCTGATTTTACTTTCACTACGTGCACAAATCATACCACATGAAGACAACTTACTCCATCCCAAGAGGAAACATCCTAATGGTATTGCTAACTGATCAAGCTAGAACACCTCGAGGAATATCTAGTGGTCTTTGAACATTATGCCCACTATCAGGGATAAGACCAGTCACAAGGTAGGATTTTCGTACCTCATCTTAGTGGAGAGCCTTCAAAAGTCTTCTTGGACTATGTTAAAGCAAAGACGCCATTGTTATCCTGAGATGATGGAACCTCAGAGAAGCAAAGTTTCATAGCTGAACATTTTCCCCTAACAAAATTATGAGCTCTTAGTTACATGATCTAAAACACGTACTTAAGGTGTGGCTAGGCCCTGAGGGTCAACATACTAAATGTAAATGATAAATTTCAGCCAATGAAAATTTTAAAATAGCTCTGCTACTTCTTTATAGGTTCATAGGTTCATAGGTATTTGGTCTGCAGACCATTTTAAGCCTAGCCAAAAAAGTATTCAAAATTTTCCTCTGGCCTCAAGAAGGGCAAGACAAGATAGACTGGGAAAGAATATGAGGCTGCCTATCAGATTATCTAGGTTTACCTTGAAGATGGCAAGGGTGCTACTCCGATTGACATGTAGTGCATGTTTGTTCCAGAGGTGAGGGATATGGTGGGATATGAATCTATCTTGTCAAAGTGTTGTATTAATCTGCTGATGAAGGTTTAGTTCCTTTAACTAAGTATTTGGGGAACAATCAGTTCTGCAAAGGAATAGGAGATCAAATAGGGTTGGATCTTTCATGGCATGAAAGGCTAAACATAGATCTCCACAGAGGAGTCTGTAAGAGACTGAGTACAGAAAAAAGGGCTGCCAATCTCTCCTGATAACTCTAAGATTTTTTAGGCCACTGATCGTTTTAATCTGTTAGGTGTCTCATGTTGTGTGATATATTTAGATTAAAAAACTACCAAAATGTGTGTTACATTAAGTAAAGGGGCTGATAAGATACGAGTAAAGGGAAAATAAATAATTTTTGGATCTTGTAGAGATGATTTTGGAAATTAGAAGGGCCAGGTAAAAGGCTTTCTTAACCACTGTGGAGACATGATGGTCAAAAGATAAGGAATTATGAACAAGTGTACTCAGATGCCTTACAACAGTGTCTGATTAGAGGGATGCATCTCCTATAATGTAAGTGAAATTATATAATTTATTTATACAAGATTTCACCACAGGGGTTTGTTTTTAACTTCTCGTTATATTTGTTCTGGATAGGGGTTGCCTCATAAATGCATCTATTTAAGTGGGAATAGAAGTCTGAGGCATAGTTAGCAGCTTTAGCACTAGGATCATTCAGGTGTGGATTACAGCAGAATTTATTTAAGTCATCAAGTTACTAAAGATGGTTCACTTTTGAGAAGTTCCTAAACACACATCTATTTACAGAGGAAGTACCACCAATTTTAAAGGAAAAGTTTACTAACTAAATTATGGTCAAATTTAGCAATACATGAAGATACATATGGATCTCTGCAAGAAGTGACCATATTTGTGAGGACTAGATCTGGGATATTGGGACTCCTAGTGGGATGGTTAACTATCTGTGAAAAAGAATTAGAATTTATAATAAAGCGCCGGGCTTGCCATCCTTTGGCAGACTAGTTCAGCCAGTTTATTGATGGGTAGTTGAAGTCTCCCAGTAGAAAGGTCTTGTGTTTAATGTGAATTTCAGCTAATGTGTTAAAGCAGTTATTGTGCTCAAAGGAGGACATGAATAGTGTTCCATACTTAGCAATGAAGTGGTAATTAGTCTTCTTTAGAGTGATTTGGAGTTTTAGGAGTTCACATGTGGTGTCCCAAGGAATCTGTTGTGAGGTGATGCTATCCTTGACAGATACTGATACTTCACCACAATTGCCAGTGGGTCTGAAGACATGATAGGCATTATACCCAGGAAGAGAGAGAGAGAACTTTTCATTGCTCTGAAACCATGTTTCTGTAACTATTCATGTATGTGTGTGTTCAAGTTGCAGGAAAGCCTCAAGTTTGGGCATTTTTTAAGACTTTTAACTTATGAAAGTGAATGCTTCAACCTGGCCCTAAAGAGGTTGAATATGAATTTGTAGATAGAACTGTATGCAATGAAACTATGTTTAAAACTGGAAAGTCTAAAAAATACATTTGACAAATTCTGGTAACAAAGTATCAGCTGTAGACATACTTTGTTTTAAGCATGGGAAAGGGGTACATGTAGCTATTTTTCAGTAGTAATGTTAACACTGTTGAACATGGGAAACTGCAGCCAGTGAAAGCATAGTAAATATGTTGTGTACATTGAATGTAAATAATTGCCTGCAAGGACAGTAGACAGTATAATTTTTCAATATTGTGCTATGGCAAAGTTAATTAAGAACAATATCTTTATCTGATGACAGCGAGCTGCAGGGAGTCCTAGAGGCAGCATGATCACACTTATAAAGTCATAGTATGTGTGTAAAAAGAAGATCCTAATTAAAAAGCAGTTGAAGTAGTCTGTATTCACTGAGACAGAAAACAGTATCTGATTATTAAATAAAGATACAAACTATGTTTGGGAAGATGCTTCATCTGGTTATTATAGTAACCAGTTTAACACATGATATGATCATAGGAAAAGATGTTCACCACTTTAAGGATTTATGGATGAAACTGAAGGAAGGTATTCCTTTTGACAGGCCACTTTATTAGCATGAGGAGTGGAACCAGTAAGAAAATAAAGTCACAGATGCACATTTACCTCAGTGGAAAAGAAGGAGAGTAGGCACCAGACATATTTACAGATATACAAGTCTAACAACGATCAAAGAAAAGTGTCAGAAAGCTCCAAAGGTACTTAATTGTAGATAAGAATACAGGCAGAACAATCTACACATTTGTAAAAGCAACACATTCATGACTGAGCAGCCTGCAGGAACAGTGTCAGTAGAAGGAATGGAGTTACAAAGAAAAAATAGAGAGGAAATCACTCAGTGAAAGACTGTATTCCAAGGAAATGAAATAAGGAAGTATGGAAAGCACATAAACTGAAAATAAGTCTACACTTTCAGTCAAGCTAAAACAGAAAGCCAGAGAAACTGATAAGTCTAAGTAAAAGATGAGTGCTAAAGAGGAAAACCTATTAATAAAAGATATTCACTGTTGCAATAAAAGAGAAAGAAATAACATCTGGTCAGAGTTCTAAACCCACCTTTGTCAGTGTAAAAAAAGTAAGGGAAGACTCT
Source organism: Protopterus annectens (assembly GCF_019279795.1). Lineage (NCBI taxonomy): Eukaryota > Metazoa > Chordata > Ceratodontiformes > Protopteridae > Protopterus > Protopterus annectens. Next base: position 1,023,001,034 of record NC_056730.1, read on the forward strand.
AGGCAAGTGCTATTATGCTATTATGCTATTACTATTTGTAAATATAAAGGAAGGTAAATATGAAGATAAACTTTGTTTTGAGATATCTTTAGCAGAGGGAGAATGACCTAAAGAAGAAAAGAAAAAAAGAAGATAATATATACTGACAGAAAAAGAATTTGTTCAAAACCTCAATGCTGTTTCTGTCGTATTAAAGTACAAGAACATTAAACAGAAGAAAGAGGGTTCTCTGCATTATAAAGAAAAAAGAACACGACAAAATGAGTAAGGTAGTGGCAGCAACTGACACTAAAGTATACTGGCATGAGCTTCCTTTCTAAGAAGAGCTAGTCTCTGATGCTCCGTGTCTTTAATGACCAGACAAGAAGCAATGCCTTCTTCCTTGTGACAGGCTGATCCTGAGGAAACTTTAGAAATGTCCAACCTCCAGGTAAGACCAATGAACTTCATAAAGGGAGAGTGGGAACTGTACACTTTGGGCTTATCAAGGGAAAATATAGCTAGAATTCTATGGGGAAAGGGATGAACAAAATTTTCCCACTTCTTATCCATACTTTGAGCCATAAAATTATTTTTGTACAGAGTATATAAACACAAAATAGAGTGATTTGTGAATAATTCTTATCCAAGCATTTCAGGAACCTAATACTGAGCATAACACCTAACGTATGCTATGGTGACACCTAGGAATAGATAAGATGAAAGCACAGATTCTAGCATGGTTTTACTGGCTGAGAAAAATGAAAGAAGTTGAAAACTTCTGTGCTGGATGCCCTGAAGTCCAAAAGACAATCTCTCACCCAGTCTTCAAAAATTCTTTAATTCCATTGCCTGTCATAGAGATGCCATTTGAATGTATTACTTCTTGCATTATCAGGCCATTAGTACGCTCTAGCAATGGATTCCAATACATTTTGTTCAGTTTTGGACTATGCAGCCAAGTATCCTGAAACCATTCCCCGTAGGTAAGGCTAATGCTAACATTAAAGCCAGGGAGTTAGTACTATTATTTTCCAGAGTAAGAATACTTAAGGAAATACTCACCAAACATGAGATTCCATTCATGCCTAGAATAATGCATCAAATGTGCCAATGTCAAGCAATTAAAAACCTCAGTGTAGCATCCCAGACAGATGGTTTTGGTACAGCATTTAAAACAGATATTAATGGCCAGGTTGAGAAAACTCACTGAGTAAGATAGCAGAGATTGGAAACAGTGAATTCCATTCTGCCTATTTGCATTAGAGAAGTAGCTAAATCTATTTTTCTATGGCAGTTAGATGTTCCAGAGACACTTGGAAAGAAGAGGAATCCCGTTTGAAAGTGTCACTGAACATGGTTCTAACTTACAAGACGAGCTGAATGTGGTCATGTCCGTAGCACAGGGCCACATATAAAGAGCCCAGACTACATAACAAGGAGTGTATAATAGAAAAAATAAGGACTCTGGATTTCAGCATAGAGATTGGCTATTAGTTTTATTCCCCTCCACAGAAAACAAATTGTTGGACTGATAAGAGAAGACCAGAATAAATATATCATATATAGGAAATGACAAGGCATAATGGTAAGAAGACTCAATAACTTTGAATTTCTTATGATTCCTATATTAGTATTATGAAACCTTGGAATGAAACACAGACCTCTGTAGTTAGTTTAGCAGCAGAGGCTAGTTGATTTGGTAAAGAAAAATGAAACTGACTTCTGTGCCTGCTGTTCAGTGAGATGACATGCTATCTAAGCCACATAAACATGAAATAAAGGAGTTTCTGCAAAGGAAAAAAACATGCTTTCAGAACTACCTGCAAGAACCCAACTGATTCAACTCCATGGTTACACCTTCCCTGGGAAAGGTTGACTAAAATCCTTATAGAATATTGTGAAAGAGGAGGTACAAACGCTTCAGGTTGTGCTTATTGAGGAATCAAAAGCTGAAAGGAACAGCCCCATAGTGTTAGCTGCAATGCCTGATGCAACAGTCAGGCTGATTTTTAGGAAGCTGAGCAGCATTTCAACATTTGACAGCTACCCAATGTCCAGGGTTGATAAACTAATGGAAAGGTTGACATAGGCAAGATTCTTGACCACATTAGCCCTAAAAGTGGAGTACTGGCAAACCCGCCAAATGGCTAACGCTAGAGAAAAGCCTCTTCATCACTAGACAGCTTGTTCCAGTATACTGTTCTTCTTTTTGGTCTATGTGGTGGAATATTAAGCAGTGATTAATGGATTGAGTCCTAAAACCCCATGTCATTGATGGTGCTACTTACAGATGATGTAATAGCATACTTAGAGGAATAGTATTCTAATCTAGCTAAGGTACGGGCTGTACTAGGCTCTCTCAAACAAGTCAATTTAGCCTTCAACACCTCCAAGAACAAGTAAGGCATGACAAAGGTGAAATATGTAGGTTTTGCCATTGGTAGTACAATTGTTAAACTTTGAAAGAAAAGCTTGTAGTTGTGAAAAACTGGCTTATTGTTAGCACCAAGAAACAAATGAGAACATTCTCAGAGTTACCTAAGTAACATCAAAAGTTTGTATCCCATTTTGAATTTGCCTTCCAACAGGTATGACCACAAGGAATTCCTTGAGGTGAAGTGGACACTATAGGCAGAAAATGCTTTTAATCAGCTGAATAGAATCCTAAATTCAAAGCAGGCATTATCATCTCCATATTTCAGTAGTCATTTTATAGTATACACACTGATGCATCAGGAATAGGCCTAGGGACAGCATTATCGCAGACCGCTGGTGGGGATGAATGTGCTATATATATTTTTGAATTGAAAACCGAGTAGAGCAAAAACCTGGTATTCAGCTTCCAAAAGGAAATGCTTTGAAGTCAAGTAGACACTATCTTAATTGAAGTATTACATTCTTGCCTTAGAATTTACATTGGTTGTAGACCATGCCTCACCATTGTGCCTGAATGGAAAGCACAATAGGGACACATAGTTGTTTAAATGGATACTTTCCCAGCAAATATTTAAATTCATGGTGAAATACAAGCCAGCCTTGACTCACCATATGCTGAGAATAACATAGAGGGTTTTAAGATGCAGAGGTCATTGATACATAGTTTGGGGGGGGGTTGCCAAATAGTGTCTAAAAATTATTTAAATACTGTGTGGGGGGTTATTGATACATAGTTTGGGGGGTTGCCAAACGGTGTCTTAAAATGATCTAAATTCTGGATACAAATGTAAATAGAATTGTTACTTTAAAATGTATGTAAAATTATCCCACTTCTGGGACAGATGGAACAAGTCCTGAGTAAAATCCATACAACTATGCATACAAACATTAATTTCAGCAAACTTCCAAACCACATCAACAAACAGGCACAAAGACTGGAACATCACTGACAGGACAAAAAACTTCTTTAATTGTTACACGTTGTGGTACCTTGGCTTCTTGCCTTCTGTTGGAACATTTTTACACTGCAAGTATGTCCCTATATATACTATTCATCTCTCTAATTATTCAATTAATTTCACACAATTACAAAATTAAATAATTAAACTATTGTATTACTGCTAAGCCAGCTTTTAAAATCCATTTCATTCTCTTCAAACAGACTGATATACTATGATTTAAAGACACATTCATTAAATCCATATATTGTGTTAATATTCCTTCCTTCAGTAACAAACATACATACATACATAAATAAACTTTATATTTCTTATGATGTTTAAATCTTTTTAAATACATCTATAGTACAAAATTAATTATGTTTTACTTGTTATCAGCATGTATTTTTTCATATATCAACTTTGTCAATGTAATGCTTTATACAACAAAGTTTAAAGTGAGATGTGCTTCAGTAAACATCAGACCTTCAGTTTCTTCAGTAACAAATAAACATACATAAACTTTACATTTCTTATGATGTTTAAATCTTTTTAATACAGCTATAGTACAAAATTAATTAAATATGTTTTACTTGTTATCAGCATGCATTTTTCCATATATCAAGTTTGTCAATGCAATTCTCTATACAACAAAGTTTAAAATGAAATTTGCTTCAGTAAACATCAGATGTTCAATGGGGTGCTTATAAAAACAAATTGTGCTATCATTTCTTCAATCAACACCAGATTATATGTATTACTAAACTCGTCTGTTGAATTATTTCTGCAATTGTATCCTTCCTTCATAATTTTTATAGCTGTGTTGAAATTGTAAATACGAAACATCTATTCCTAACACATTCATAAGTGCAATATTTATTTTCTTTCCCCATTGTACATATCTTTTCTCTCATAACCAACAATATGAATCAACTCATAACTGTTTGCATGTTCATCTTCCATCTACCTATAGTCACTATTATTTGTCATTAAAAATTCTTGCAATATTGTACTACAATGTGTTCAAATTTCCCTCAATTTAATTTATATTTATGAATGTTAAAGGTCTTAACTGTAATGTGCCCATATATAAAGTTTCAATATTACATGATTTTACACTTTATTCACTAATTTTATATGTTCAGATTATTTTCCAAATTCATTCCCTGAGGACATAACGTATGACAATTAATAATCATTCTACTCGCTAGTCTGTTTAATTGTTTTTTTGAAATTCCCATCACTGACAATCAGACATGCTAAAATACTAAAAAATAAACTCTTATCCAAACCCTGATGTTCAGATAAGAAATGCATGGCAACGGGACTCTCAGGCGTCTGTCTTCTCACATCCCCCAAGTGCTTCATGATTCGTACTTTGGCCTTCCTGGTAGTTTGACCAATATACCAGTAAGTTGGATCACAGTCACAACCTATTGTGTAAATAACTCCACAGCTGTCACAGTTATAATATTCTCTGTCCCTATACAACTTGCCATTGATCTTTGTACCATGTAAATTTTAACACGATTATATATAGAGCATTTTCCACAATAGGTCCCAACAGTTTTACCTGTTGTATCCAGGCAGTTTAATTTTAAGCCTTTTCTGTTTAACAATTCCTTTAAATTATTCTGCCTACTGTAAGAGAACACTATACGTTTGTGAAACAAATAGCGAATGGAATTGTCCTCACAGACAATTTCCCAGGCCTGCCTAACAATTCTCTCCAAAATGCAAGAAAAATCAGAGTATCTAGTAACAAAGAACAATTTTTCTTCTTCACACCTACTATCCTCTGTACCATTTCTGACTGTTCTTCCATAGTGTCTAGGACCAACCCTCTCTCTGATTCCACCAATATCTGTAACCTTATTCTTTGCTTTCTATAATGTACGATCATCATAACCTCTGTTCTTTAACCTGATGTATACTTCATCCAATTTAGTTTCTTTTAAATCAACTTCAGAGGTATTCATGAAAATTATCTTAAGTTCACCATATGGTAATGACTCAATCAAATGGGGGGGTGTACTGGTCGCATGCAAAAAAGTTATTGACTGCTGTGGGTTTTCTTTATGGTTTATGCTGTACCTTTTTGTCATTGTTTATGTAAAACATGACATCCAAAAATGAAATACTCTCTCTACCAATGTCCTGAGTTAACCTCAATCCATGTGGGTTATTATTTAAGATTTCCATAAATTCCACAAATTCAGCCTGATCACCTTTACAAATAAATAATAAATCATCTATATATCTCTTGTAGTATACTACATTTTTCACATAGTAATCTTGTAATGTCATGAACTGATTTTCAAAATCCCCATATAGACGATAGCATACGATGGGGCAAAAGCTGCCGCCATTGCTGTTCCCCTTGTTTGCAGGAAAAATTCATTTTTCCATGTGAAATAGTTCTGAGTAAGACAAAATTCAAGTAAGTTCAGCAAAAATATAGAGCGTGGTCCTTCCCCTAATTTTCTAGCTTTTGCTTCCATACCCTATCTTCTGTTAATATTAGAATACAAACCAGAAACACCCACTGTTGCCCAAAAATAATTATCTTTCTATTCCAAATTGAACAGTTCTTGACAAATCTGTTGAATATTCTTAACATGTGAGGGTATGGTTGTCAAATGTTTCTTGAAATGAAAATAAAAAAAAAATGTTAACGTTTTCAAGAAAAGATCCTATTCCTGAAAGGATTGGTCTCCCCGGAGGGTTGAACATGTTCTTATGAATTTTAGGGATGGCATACATAAACGGGTGTCTAGGTGTATTGACAATCACTTTTTTAACATCCTTGTGTTTCAAAAAAACCAAACCTTTCTCCACGTTCCAATATCTTCTCTAACTCGGATGAAAATATATGTAAAGGATTATATTGTAATTTAACATAATATCCTTCTTGAGATAGTATATTTGAAACCATTTCATCATATTGTGCAATACTCATGATTACCCAGTTACCTCCCTTGTCAGCCATTTTGTATACCAACCCATTCAAATTTGATCTAAGTTCCTGCAAGGCCAACCATTCTTCCTTACTCAAATTATGGGATTCAAATTTCTTTACAAACTGACCATAACTATTTTCCACTTTTCCACACTAAATTAACAAAAACATTAATAGCTTGACTATTCCTGGGGGGCATAAAATTGCTATCTAAAGTCAAGTTGGGCATTTCCAGACATCCATATCCTGTAATAAATGGCTCAGATGAGATATTACTTTGTAAATCATCACTTTGATTCCCTTCATCCAAACCCACACATATTTCAAACATTTCATTTTCATAAATACTCAAGTTCAGTAAATCATCTTCATCAGAAGATTCACTAATATTTTCTATAGCTGCAAAAGACATTTCTTGTCTGGTTTGAAGAAACACTTTAAGGTTTAACTTGTGACAAAATTTCTTAACATCAGTAATCATGTCTGCCAAAGATGGAATTCTGGTGGGTAAGATTTTGTACCTCTAAGCAAAACCTTTTCAGCAGCATCAGAAATACTAACATCAGTGAGAGTAATGATTTTCATAGCATTATTTTCAACTTCACAATCTTGAGCATTTGTGAGTAATTCAAAATTCACATCATCTTGAACTTTGAATTATTTTCATTGCCCTCTGTGCTATGAGAAGTATAAAACTCATTTAAACATCTACCATTTACATCTTCATTTAAATTAAACAATCCCTTTTCCCTATATATATATATATATATATATATATATATATATATATATATATATATTAATTACACACTTCATGCATCCCTTCAGATGTCCCAGGGATTAAATGCACACTATTTGGTTCACCAGAAATATCAAGAACACTGTGAGAAACATAAAAGTCATGAGAGTCATTTACGAGTGTATTATTCATGCATTCATTTAAATCAAACAGTCTTACTTCTTCCTGTTTCTTCTTTTGCCTTTTCCCCTTGCCGGTTTTACTCTGAGCTATTGTTGAGCTTGTTCTTGCCCTTCTGTCATGTTTTTTGAAGTCAGCGACTCTTCTGAATTAACTTCCTCAAAGGAGATGCTTTTTCTCCCTGAAACCTGTTCACCTGAAGATACTGATGAATCACGAACATCAGACACTGACCTCTGGCTCTTCCAATACATGTTAGCACGCCCTCTGTGTGAACATATATAGATTTTATTCCACTTTCAAAGTCTTTAATGTCTCTGTTGAGTTTTTTCTTTTTTCGCTCAATGATATTAATTTCTGCTTTCTGCACATTACAATTAATTTGGTCAAACAGTTTATACCTTTGTGTGGAGATTTCATTCTGAAGTGCTTCTTGTAACATTGTAATTTCCCTCTGCAGTTTCTTCATATTTTGAGCGCTCCTTTTAATCAAGCCCAGCAACCAAGCAATGGTACATTGCAATGAGGCAAATGGTGTCTTAAAATGATCTAAATTCTGGATACAAATGTAAATAGAATGGTTACTTTAAAATGTATGTAAAATTATCCCAGTTCTGGGACAGAGGGAAAAAGTCCTGAGTAAAACCCATACAACCCAATATTGATCAGTGACTCAGGAATATGGAAGGGCTAGGGAGGGGCAGGAGAGAGATATGCAACTTATGCCACCATGCTTCCTGTGAGGGTGGGTTGTGGTGGCTCCTACCCCTGTAGTAACCCAGTGCTCCAGGAGAGTAGTGAAGGCAATTTCCCTGAGAACAGGCCCTGTGATGGAAGGAGGGATGTGGGTAGGTCTGCCCAAGCCAGTATGTTAGCCCTCGAGGAGAATATTCAGTGAGCAGTCATGCCTCTATATCAAGGGCATAGATGATCCCTCTGCAGTGATGTTGGCACAAGGGGGTGGGGTTAGGCCATATACATAAAACTGCCTTAATGGCTGCCAGAATGATATTCATGTGATTCCCTCTTATCTCACAGGGAATGCAAGGGATTCTCCATGAGGACTGATTGGGCCAATGAATTGCAGCGATCTAATAGTCATGAGTCTGTGGGACACAGAAAAATCGTAAATAAAACATATATGTAAATATTGTATATGAGGCTGTAAACAAAACCATTGCTATAAATAGTCAAGTACCATTTGCCTTGAAAACTTTATGGTTACAAGTGGTTATCTGCAGGGTCACTCTAGGAGTTGGATGCAATTTGTAAGAGAGCAAGTGACTGACTATTGTATGTTAGACACAGAGGATTTTTGCAATTTTCAATTAATAGAATCAGTTCTGCAATTAAGTTATGCATTAGAAGAAGGCTATAGCTATATCAGTTCAGAGTGAAATTAAACTTTCTTAGAAGGGGATTGGGTTACTGGAACAATGGTACTGGTAGGTAAGAAGAATTGCTTTGATTTTAACTGTAGAAACCTGGACATTGTTCTACAAAGGAGTCCAGAGAGAAGGACATTTACTTAGAAGCACTTATGTGATACAGACTCTATCCATTTCCATAAGGGAAATGCTGAACTTTGTGTGAGACACTACATCCATTTGTTTGTGAGACCCTGAGACTTTGAAAGAAGAAATGGATTTTGCTTGCTTTTCCTGTGATCACTGTTCCAGAAAGTTATTTCTTTGGTGCACTTCTTTGTTTGACGACAGCCTGCACCTCTGACTTTTGTGTGACTTTACAGTAAAGCTATGTTTATTTTTATAAACGTACAGACTTTGGTGCATTAATGTACCACTATATATTTTTTTTCTTTACTGCTTGTCCTGATGTGTGTCACAGTGTTAGTAACATCAGCAGGTAGACCAGCATCCACAGCAACAGATTCCTTCTCATCCCTTGTGATCCACAAGTGTTTGTAGGCAAGATAAGAGTCACGATCTGTCCAGTGTACCACAGATCTCTTTCACCCCTTCCTCCATCATGGGTCATGCTTGCTATACTTCTTATGGGAGATGTCCAAAGGGCATCCAGTCAAGATGTCCATGCTGCCTAGAATTAGCCAAGGCTTTTGACACTATCCCCCATGCAGGCATAATTGATAAACTCACCCAGCTAGGTATCAACACATATATTATTAGATGGGTTGCTAAATAGGGGAATTCACCTCCAATAGCAGACCTGTAACCAGTGGTGTTCTACAGGGATCAGTCCCGGGACCTCTACTGTTTGGAATCTATTTTTCCGAAGTGCAAGGTAAAAGTAAAGGTCTGTGACTGACAAAGTTTGCTGATGACTGCAAACTGGGAGCAGTCATAGAATCTCCAAATGGTCAACATCCTACAAGAGGGTCTTATGCAAACAAACGACTGGTGGCAAAGTCATGGCCTTAAACTCAATGCAAAAAAATGTGTTATCATCCCTTTCAGTAAGGGTGATGTTCATGCTAACTGCCACATCAATAACAACACCCTAAGTACACATTCAGTGGTGAGAGATCTGGACACACAGGTTGACAGCAACCTTACCTTTGATCACCATGTCTCCACAGTGTTAAGAAGGGCATTCTGTATTGCTCATCTCATAAGTAAGGGCACTGCCTCCAGAAAAAAAAAAGAAATTATAACTTCTCTGTATTCTTCCCTCATCAGGCTAATATTTGAGTACAGTGCCCCTTTTGGTATGTAACTTTCCTAGCACCTGCAGCAACTGGAGAGACCACAAAGGTTCTTCACAAGGAAAATTCAAGGTCTTCAGCATCTGTCCTATGAGGATCATCTGAAATCACTGTCACTTTATTCTGTTTCATACAGACTACTCAGAGGTGATCTCTGCCTTGCATATAAGGAAATCATTGACCCTGCTTTATTGGAAATGCTGCATATCTTTAAGTCAAATGGTATATGGGTTGCTCACTCTAATGGCCTTAACCTGGTATGTGACATTAATAGAACCTGCTGGAGGGACAGATTTGTCTTCCAGAGGTTACCACGCCTTTGGAATAGACTCCCGCTTCATGTCAAGCAGAGCACCTCAACGGCCCTCTTCAAAAGGAATCTGGATGATTGGATGGCTAACCATTAGTTCACCCCAGGAGTTCTACCTATGTTCCTCTTGGACAGGGATGATAGGTGTTGAGCGTGGAAATAAGGGTAAAACTTGGCTAGGCTTGTAAGGCCCCTAGGGTCATTAGCCTAGTAACCTTCTATGATCCAATGATCCTATTTCAACTGACTTTCTCAATGGAAAGGAGCAGTGGCTATGATCTAGGACCCTTCAAGTCCATATGACTTGACTAGAAATAGTCAAGTGATAAAAATTAATTAATTGTTAAAAAATGACTGCAACATCATAAATAAATCTAAATGACTGATTTCTGTTGAGAAAATGGTATATATGTGGCATTATACAGTAATAGCCTGTATTATGCTTTAATTATAATTTTAAGTAAATAAAACACAGGCAAGTATACAATAAGCTAAACCAAAACATCTAAAAATCTTAGGTACTGAAGTTCACTGCTAAAGCCTTTAGTAAACACAGTGATGTCTAAGATCCCTGGGTTTACAAAGTGCAGTTGATATGCAAAAGTAGAGTATTAGCAATTAGCAACACTGTGAAAGTGATGCCATAATGAGGTCTGAATGGAGAGATGATGAAACCAGCAAGAAAAGGAAAGTAGTATTGCTGGAACTGAATTCATTCTCAAGTCTTGCAAGCATTTTATACAGCATATATTATGGGGAGCGGTAGGTTAAAAATAAAAACAACAGATGAGCGTACAAGTCCCAGTATAAAAAAGTACCCAATCTTTGTAAGCACACTGGTGTCAGGACTGGAAAAAAATGGCAGTGTAGAATCCTCAAGACATGGAAACATTCCTACAATGAGGTTAGGCTAGATTCAGCGGGAGAATGCCCCCCCCCCCCATTGTGGAAGGAAGTAGTAGTAGTAGTAGTCCACAAAAACAAAAAACTAACAGGCCATAAAAGAGCCACAACGATGACAGAATGGACTATTGCGGATAAGGAAGAAATTATGTGTTATTGCTATTCTGCAAGAAGCCTAGAAGTTCCAGATAGAAGATATTCAGAAAGATTAAATAAGAAATTAGAGGAAAGAAAACAATGAACAAGAAAAAATGTAAAAAGCTTAAAATGCAAACTTGCGTCCATTAATATAACAGACCTATGAAAAACATTACATAGACAAAAAAACTTTGGGCCACCTGGAAAAAGACGCATCAGAGGAAATTTGAAAATATAAAGAACAAAATGCAGAGATTTTTGAAAGGTATAAAAAAGAAACATGGACATGGGAAAGAAGAAAGAGTTCTGATATGGTGCAATATTCATGCAGAGGAGAAAGCCAAACTAATAGATACAAAAAAGAAGCTCCAAAGATATTAGAAGAGAAATACAGGAAAAGGCACCCAGATATGGAAAATTTCAGAACAAAAATAAGAAAACAAAGGGGAACATAGAGCAAAGGATTAGTAAGGCAGAAGTTAAACAAGTAGAAACTGAATTAAAGTGGAGGATTTAGTGTAGAAAATTCATCACAGGTATTGTCATAGCATAATGGAATGAGGAGTCCCCAAAATAAGAAGAAGCTGGTAGAACGAGAAACGTCTGAAGAAGAAATATGGACATAGGAAAGAAGAAGAGATTTGATATAGTTCAATATTTATGCAAGTGAGAAAGAAAGGATAATCAATACAAAAAAACAACACCAAAGATATTTGCAGAGAAATACAGGCAATGTCACTCAGATATGGAAATTTTCATATTACAAAACATAAGAAAACAAAGGAGAAAAGTAGAAAAGAGGATTAGTAATAGAGATGTCAAAGAAATAGCTACTGAAGTTGTAGATTACCTGCAAAGTGAAGGATTTCATGTAGAAAATCTAACACAGGTAATGTCACAGCATGATGAAACAACGAGTCTCCAAACTGAGGAGAAAAAGGTGGAATGAGAGACATCTGATGACTTGCTACATGATGATGTTCTGGAACTGTCAGTAGGAAGCCAGTACAAAACTTCAGCTGGAGTTACACAGCAAAGGAATAGAAATACCACCAAAAAAGAAGAAATAGACACTTTTTGGATACATTTTTATGAAGATGGCTATGGACCATAACAAAGATGCTGAATGGATAGAAAAATCAAAATAGACAATAAGGAGTTCAAATGTATAGAATGTGAAATGAGATGAAGTAATGGCCAGAGAAAACGAAACAAAATTAATAAAAGCTCCTAATTGGAACCCCCCAGGCCTAGATGCAGTACCTAACTTCTGGCTAAGATGACTTAAGTAAGAGTAAGATTTACTTATATGAGCATCCCAAACAAACACGAACTTGGTTAACAACAGGAAAAATAATACTCCTCCTGAAGAGTGAGCCTATAAGCCATGCTAAAATCTATAGACCTATAACTTGCCTTCTGATGATGTACAAACTATACACTGGAATTGGTGGAGACAAGGTTTAGCCATTTAGAAAAAAAATCAATCATGGCAATAGAACCAAAGGAGAACAAAAGGAATTCATATGTATCAAAGGATCATTTGTTGCTAAATAAAGCCATAACAGAGAATTATAAAACTGGAAGACTCTAAGTATGGCACGGATAGATTGCAAAAAAAAAAAAAAAAAACATTTGACAGCATTCTACATGCATGGATTAAGGAATAAAGGAGTTCTTACAGATGTATAAGATACATCCCACATTGACAATTATATTACAGTCACCATGAAACAGTGGCAAATCACTTTGTGGTTAAGCCATGACAAATGGCAAATTATCCCAGCGATAAAAATTAAAAGGGGGATATTTCAGGGTGATTCTTTGTCACCATTGTTGTTTTGTGTGGCCCTTAATCCATTAACTGTTTATGTAACAGATTAGGCTAAGGTTACAATTTGGCTCCCAGAAAACAACATTGTTTAAAGACTTTTCATCTACTTTTTGAAACTGTGTAGTTCATCAGAGGTGGAGTTGGAAGTACAACTGCAAATGGTTAAACTTTCTCAGATAATGTAAGAATGTCGTTTTCTCTTGACAGATGTGCAAAAGCAATATTTAAATCAAGAAACTTGCAGTACCAAGAAAATATCAATCTGGGACAAGAATCGATATAAAGGAACTTGTGCAAGAAGAACTGTATAAATATTTGGGAACTGATGATGGATCAGCAATAAAACATGAACAAATGAGAATAAAACTCATTAAGGAATACTTCAGAAAACTAAAACTAATACTGAAAACAGCCCTGACATTTAAGAATAAAGTCCAGGCTATAAACCAATTTCCTCCTCTTGTTCTAACTTACAATTTTGATGTGATTAACTGGTCCCAGAAGGTACTAGATCAGTTGTGCAGGAAAAGAAGAAAAATGCTTCATGCTTATCAGATGATATATAAAAGCCAGTGTATACCAAGATAATATATTCCTCAGTTTGAAGGAGGTATGGGTGTCCTCGAAACTGATTACATGTATAGATCTATAGTCATGGGAATATATACATATCTGCTGACCTCATCAGATCTAAACATAGCAAAATTTTTAAAATATGAGTGGAGGAAGTCTATGATGACCGCTCTGCTTAGTTTAGCAGGAGCAATGTGGAAGAAAGATACCCAGACAGTTTCAATAGTACTAGGAACAATGGGTCTACTATAACAGAATCTACAGTCATACTTAGATATGCTACCAATATGTGTAACTCCATATGAATTTTAGAAGGGGTGAGTTCTGGGAACATTATGGGTGCTTCAAACAGCACTTTTGGCTCTCATTAAAGATTGAAGCAATACTAATTTCATACACTTTAATTATACCCTGACTTAGGAATGGGATCCAAGACTTAGATGACTTCCAAATTATAATGTGTCCATGTTTAAATGTTGCTCATACGTTTGAAATACAGTCTTCAAGTCCGAAGACTGTTGAGGGTCACTGACACATTAAACATGGCATTATAAACATTAACCATCCAGTGATCAAAATTAGATTTAGAAGCAAAGATTAATGTTTTGCAGGAGAAGGGGAATTTCACAGAAGAAGAAGAGGTGCAACTGCAGAGTGCTAAAGAAGAAAATAAGAGAGTACCTGGACAATATGCATGAGTTTAGAAAGACTGGTATTAACCAACTGTTTTTTTAATAACTCCATAGCACAAAAACTTTTAGCACAATGACTTAGGGAAGAGAAAGTAGAAAGGGCTGTTGCCAAACTTAAGGAGGCTATAACAAGAAAAGTAACCAGATATTCTGTAGAAGGTACTAGAGAGATTTTGGAAATTTCATGACAATTTGTATAAAGCAGAGAGATGGGGAAATCAAGAAAAAGCACAAATGGAAATATATATGGAAGACTTAAATATACCATGGTTAGATGTAGATGAGGCTCAACAATAAACAGTTAAGATTCAACAATAAACAATTAAGATAGGAGGAGGTAAAATAAAAATGGTGATGTATATCCAATCTGCAGGAACTTCTCCAGAAACAGATGGTATTCTGGTGGAGGTTTGGAAACCAGGAGGGAAAAAAATGGTAACGAGTTGGAAGGTTTTGTTTAACGGTATTTTAAAAGGAGGGGAAGCACCAACATCTTGGAAAAAACTGTGGTGGCTGTAATACCTAAAGACAGTAAAGATCCATCAGATTCAAATTCATATAGGCCCATTTCAATTTTAAACCATGATTATATAGTGTTTATGTCTATAATGGCCAAAAGAATGGCAAAAGTGTTGCCGAAATTGAAAGATATGGATCAGTGTGGTTTTATGGAGGGGAAACAGACATTTGATAACATTAATAGAATGATGAAGATCCAGCGGGAAGCAGAATGTAAGAATATACTGCTGTTGTTGGTGGGTCTTGATGCAGAGAAAGCATTCAGTAGAGTAATCTGGCATTTTATGACTGGGGCAATGGAAGCATTTGCATTCCCTGATACAATAATAAAGTTAATTACATGGATAGATGAGGGATCTGAGGCAAAAATCAAAGTAAGAGGGGTTCTCTCTGATAATCTGTGAGGTAGGGGTGTCCTCTTTCCCCTTTATTTGTGTTATATATCCCACACCCGAATCTCACCCACCCCAAGTATCCTCAAATTTATACTTTCACCTCATTATCTGGTCACTCCACAGCCCCCTCCCACCACCATAACTTGTGCTCTCTCCCTTTCACTCCACCCACCTTGTCTCCAATCTTCCTCTTTTCCCCGGCCACCTTGGGCTGCCTGCTCTGTGGCTTGCCTCTCTCACACTTAACTCTTTCACTCCCTAGCACACGTACTATCTCCTAACATACTCACTATTTCCACCCCTCAATACTGTTCCTAACCTCTCACTGCTTATCTCTAGCCACCACCCTTCCCTAATATATTTCTTTATATTTTCCCTATAACTCTTCCCCTCCTTTTTCCATCACACAGTGCTAGCCTTACTATTTCTCCCATTTCTAATCTCACTAGCCCTAAGCACTTCCTACCACACTGAGCTCCACATCTTCCCCTTCACCTACCTTTCACTTTCCCAGACCTCTTCCAACATATAACTGAGTTTCACTGACTATTGTCCCCTCTTTTTTCTGTCTCTCCCCCTTTCACTGTCTTAAATTTAAACTCATGGCCTACCCCACTCTTACTCCTAAGCCCAAACTCAAGTACCGTAGTCCCCTTACTGACCATCCTCACCTTTTCCATCTTGTCTTTGCTCTTCTGGTTTCTGGTGACATCCATCCTAATCCTGATCCCTCCCCTCTCACCACTAGCCCTCCACCTTCATCTGCTGTCCCCCCAAAAACATCCTCAAATATCTCCAGCCTCAAACATCTCTCTATCTCTGCAATGAACATCCAAAGCCTAAACAACAAAATGTCTGAACTTCATACATGGTTGGCCCAACACAAACCTCACATTATGGCCTTATTGGAAACCTGGCTAAAACCGCATATCAGTTCCTCTGAATTTCTGCCACCTCAATACAATATCTATAGGTCTGATAGGACACCCAAAAAAGGCGGAGGGGTGGCTATCTTGTACTCTGTCTCACTGACACTAACACCTATAGACATTACCCTGCATAGTTTCTGCCCTGCTGAACTACTTCTCCTAGACTGCCACATCAATAACTATAGGACGTTTGCTATTGCCTCTATCTATATCCCCCCAGGTAAAACCATTCCTATCCTTGAACATTTACTCTCCTGGATAAACATCTCCATCCCCTATGAAACCATCATTCTTGGAGATGTTAATATAGATTGGAACTCCCTTATTGGTCACTCACCCCAACATTTCATAAACCTGTATGGATTCTCACAGCTACTCACTACCCCTACCCACTACAGTAAAAGTGCTACTGGTTACACAATTGACTGGATCTTGACCAACTCTCTAATAACTAATATAACCCTTCTACCTTCCCTGGCTCTATTAGTGACCATTCTCCCATCTCTATCTTAAGGCACTCTCCACATCTCTCTAAGCCCCATCTCTACAGAGACTGTAGGAAACTGATTAACTTTTCCCCTGAAACCTTTAACTATAGACTCTCTATCATCAACTGGTCTTTCCTAAAAACTCTTCCGCTCAATGATGTTGTTACTAAATTCAACTAAGTTTTCCTTGTTGTCCTAAACTCTCTTTCCCCAACTTGCAAAATCAGAACCAAATCTAATTTTGCACCCTGGCTCTCCAAAGCCACTCATGCGTTGATGCATGAAAGAGATGCTCTATAGAAAAAAATGGCAAACCACTAAAACTCCCATCTTTCTCCAAGGTTATAAGCAACTCAGAAATTGTGTAAAAATGTATTATTTCGGACAAATGCCAACATTTCACTAAATTTCAAAGCTCTCACCAAAATGACCCCCAAAAATTCTGGATTACTATCACCTCCCTGCTCCACACTGGTTCTCCTACCATCCCTAACCCTTTCCACTATCACTTTCCTCTGAAACTGCAGACTTACTCAACAACCACTTCATAGACAGCATCTCTAAACTTCTACCCTCTGGTAACTGCTCATCCCAGCTATCCTGTGTCACCCTCACCTCCCCCTAAACCTCTATGTTCCTCTGTCTCTCAACCTTTTACCTTACAACCTGTCTCTACTAAATACATCAAATCCCTGTTTCTTAAACGAAACTATGCTTCCCTTCACTGATAAACTCCCCCCTCAATTTCTGAAAATTGCTGCTGACTCTATTGCATATCATGTATCTATCTTAATCAACCACTCCATTCAGGAATCTACCATACCAGAAATATGGAAATCCTTCCTATCTATATCCCCCCAGGTAAAAGAGAGAGGTTTAGGTCTGAGAGTTTGTTAAGAAGGATGGGATGAGACACAGTGTCAAAGGCTTTAGAGAGATCAATGAATAGACAGGAGATGAGGAGGTTGTTGCCTCGAGCTTCTGCAACCTTTTGAGTAAAGGATAGTAGCAGTCGAGGTACTGTGTTTAGGGTGGAAATCATGTTGCAAGGGGGTGAAGAGATTTTCGTGAATGAGATAGGACAGTAGTTGAGTATGTATACATTTTTCAAGGATCTTAGCAGTGAGAGAATAGCGATTGGTCTATAGTTAGAGGGTTCAACAGAGTTGACACCTTTGTGCAGAGGAGTGCTGATCAGCATCTTCTCTCAGTTTATAAACCCAAACAGAATATTGGCAAACTACTTTACAAACACTCTATCTCAATAAATTGGAACAAACTCCCTCTCCATATTAGATCCAACCTTTTCTTTCCCTGTTTTGAAAAGGAGCTTAAATCCCACCTACTAAACTTGAAATTATGCCGTTGCACTGACCACACATAGTCTTAGTCTCTCCCACTGTATAACCTGTTGCATCTCCTAACTTTCTTTCTTTGTTAGTAACTTCTGCTTAAACTAATCTCCTAAACCCTCAGCTCTACTACTATAGCCCTACTATAGCCCCCTACCATTCTCCACACTATCTACCCCCCACACACTTCCTATCAATGTCTATACATTGTCCTTCTTTTGAACAATGATTATCTTTTTGTTTTTACTCTCATATTTAGTAAATTTTAGTCCAGTACTAGCAGTGCAACCCTTAATGTTCATAAATATTTAGAACCACTGGAAAAGAAAATATGAGAATCAGAAATTTAAGGATAAAATTGGTATGGCAACCTATACAATTTGGCTTTATTTGCAGACAATATTATTTTGTACCTGATAAAACCAGGAAAGGAAAGCTCAGTGTTGTTGAACATTTTGAGACAGTTCAAAGTTTTTTTTTCGGAATAGAAAATTATCGAAGATAAAGCAAAGGTTATAGCTGCAAATGAAGTACCCACACATTAATTGGTTCAGCAATACTATATTTATGGCAATATGATAAAATGATGTATTTAGGAGTATGGGTTAAAAGGATTATGCTATAGCAGCTAAAGATATCTGGGAAGAGACAAATAAAAGATAATACAAAACTGGGTCTCTGTAAGCTATTGCTTATGGACATATCCATAAGATATAAGCAAGATATAAGCAGTAAAAATATTTTAGCCTCTTTAGTTTTATACACAGGTCAAAAATATTTTTATCAACTAGAAAAGAAGTTGTGGATAGTAATTAGTAAAGAGTTGAAGGATTTTATCTGGGAAGGGAAGAGGGCAAGAGTCAAGTAGGAAAAGTTGATCCTTCCAATAAAAGAAGGTATTTTACAGCTAAACAGGGTTCTTATACATAATACAAGGAGAAAGCTACAATTAAAAGTGAAAATGGATGATGGTGAAGAAGAGGTAAAATTCAAGAAATAAGTAGAGAGTGGGATTTTAGATGCAAATCCTTAAAGGAATCACAACAGTCATACAGAATAGACTGGAATTGATGCCAACAGAGTTTATAATCATTTTGAAGAAAACTCAATTATGGCAAAAGAACAAAAGGGCAATAAAAGAAAGTCATATGGAACAAAAGATCATTTGTTGTTAACTAAAGTCATAGGGGAGAATTGTAAAAAAAGTAAGAATCTAAGTATGGCATGGATTGACTACAAAAAAGCATTTGACAGTATCCCACATTCATGGATAAAAGAGTGCTTAAAAATGTATAAGATACACCCTATACTGATCGACTATATTACAGTGACCATGAAACAGTGGCAGATCACTTTGCAATTAAGCCATGATAAGGGACAAATTATTATTCCAGGGATAAAAATTCAAAGGGGGATATTCCAGGGTGACTCTCTGTCACCATTGCTATTCTGTCTTGCCCTTAATCCATTAAGGTGTCTACTTAACAGCTTAGGCCATGGCTATAATTTGGCTCCTAGAAAACAACAATGTGTAAAGACTTCTTATCTTCTCTTTGTTGATGATTTAAAACTGTATAGATCATCAGATGAGGGTCCAGCACAATGGAACCCAGTGTCAGAAGTGCTTACCACGCCAACCAATAAATCCGAAAGTGCAGACACTGTAGGGGGCTTAGTCGACCACACAGACACCAACGGGTAGCAGTAAATGAACAAGTCTTTAATGTAAACAGTAAAAGTACACAACAATTGAAATGAAACAAAACAAAATAAAACATTTAATGTTCACCACATTTTTCATCCCCTGCATTTCTATGCTTTTGGATTCATCAGATGAACTGAAAGCACAACCGTAATTTGTCAAAACTTTTTCAGATGATAAAGAATGTCATTTGATCTTGATAAATGTGCAAAAACAACCTTTAAAACAGCAAAACTGTGGCACCAAGAAAGCATCAGTCTGGGACAAGAATGTGATATAAAATAACTTGAGCAACAGCTAGGAACTGATGAAGGCTCAATAATAAAACATGAACAAATGCAAATAAAACTTACTAAGGAATACTTTAGAAGACTTAAATTAATCCTGAAAACAGCATTGACATCTAGGAAAAAAATTCAAGCTATAAACCAATTTGCTTTTCCTGTCCTAACTTATAGTTTTGGAGTGATTGACTGGCCCCAAAATGTGTTGGACAGATTAGACAGGAAAACAAGAAGGATGCTTCATGCTTACCAAATGATTTTTAAAAATTAGTGCATACCAAGATTATATATTCTCCATTCCGATGGAAGTATGGGCCTCCTTGAAATTGATTACATGTATAGATCTGCAATCATGGGGCTGCACACATATCAGCTGACCTCACAAGACCCAAATGTAGTAAAAGTTTTGAAACATGAGGAGAATAAATCTAAGATGACTTCCCTGCTTAGTCTAGCAAAAACATATTGGCCTTGAGCAGGAATGGAAATCAAACCAGAAGTAGATAAAAATCAGGCAGCAACTGTATGTGCCAAAAAATAAAAGAAAGAGCATAAGGTGAAGGACCAGATGAGAAGGCAAGAAATGTGGAAAATCTCATGTCGATCAGGACTGAAGGAATGGTTAGGAGAGGCTAATTCAAACCAAGAGAAGAAAGGTTAATACTGGCAGCCCAAGACAGTGGAGTACATACACGTTGGTTTACAAAGTCCATTGAACATGTGGGAGAAACAGTGGTTTTGTAAAACATAGTTGTAAACAGTTGCACAATTCATTGCTGGTTGTGACATACTAATGGCAGAAGGACTGTATACTGAAAGGCATAATAATGTGACAAGACTGTTGCACTGGGGATTGTGCAAATATTATGGTATTAAACTGGCTGAAAAACACTGGAAACATGAGCCACAAAGCATATTATAAAAGGATGACGTCTACATCACATGGGATCACCCATTACCAAAAGTTCAAAAGATAGATGCTAGAAAACCAGATATAGTGGTCCATGTAAAGAAGACAAAAGCAGCATTGATCACTGAAATCACTACAGTGACTACACTGTCTTGAGTAAAGAGAGACAGAAAGCCATAAAATATTAGGATTTGCAGGCAGAAATGAGAGCAATGTGGAAGAAAGATAGCTAGACAGTTCCAATAGTAGTAGGAGCAATGCAACTTGTAAAAATAATCTACAATTGTATTTAGATATGTTACCAATACATGTAACTTCATACAGAAGGAGCCATTACTGGGCACACTGTGGGTGCTGCGAAGAGCACTTCTGGCTGATACCAAAGATTGAAACAACACTAATTTCTTGAACCTTAATTGTATTCTGACTTAGGAATGGGGTACATTCCCTTCATGGTATTACAAACCCAAATGATTTGGAGAAACTGAGAAATATTATATTCATAAAGTAGCAGAAAGTATTCTAAGAACTAAGCCATCATGGAAATAGAGAAAGGGGATTCTGCCCTTTCTGAGATGACTGCAATTAGGGGTACAAGGAACAGTCAAGAAGGAAGCTGGAATTTACTGGAGGAAACTGACAAGGAACCACGGTATTAGGAGCAAATAATTAGAGAGGGAAAGGCAATAGAATGGGAAGAGACCAAGAAGACATTTGGACTGGAGGCTAGAGATTGCCTTCTCTATCTGGGGTTGATATCAGAGTATAGGAAAAGACAAAGGGGTAGGAGAATCATAAGTGAAACACCTGCACTTGTTGAGCTTTTAACTGAATCTTGAACAGCGCTGCTGTTAAAAAAGGATGACTAGTAGGATATATAAAATACTGCATTATAACCATAACAATCAATCTGAGGAGGTAGACTGGAAAGCAAGATTAAATAAGACATTTACAAAGAAACAAAGGGAAAACAAATGTATGGCTCCCAAATATGCAACAAAGTCTATAAAATTTAGGATTTTTGCTTGGAGGTGTTTGCATAGGTACTTTTATACCCCAAGCAGACGCCAAAGAATCTTTCCTTGGGTAGATGGTAAATGTTGGAGGTGTGATGGGGAAGAAAGAAGTAGCTGGCAGTATATGTTTTCATAGTGTAATGAGTTGGTAGAATTTAAAAATTTACTATGGAGTACTTTGTCAGGAATGCTGGGTGAGCAAACGAGTGTAACTAAGTAATTGATTTTTTGAGCTGGGATGCACAATCTGAATTGTCTAGACATGGTAAGGTCTTGTTAAGTTTAATTTTGGTGGCTAACAACAAAGCAATTACTAGAAAATGTAAATCAAAGTCCAAACCAACAGTACTTGAAGTAGTACATATTGTAACGGAGATAAAGGAACAGGAGGTTGGATGTTTAGAAAAGGGTCGAAGTATATTACGTAGAAAAAAAGTTGAAACTGTGGGATCAATGCATGCAGAAAAAATGTTTTGGAGGAGGAATAAGGTTTAAAAAATGGCAGGAATTGAACAATATATGTGATGTAGAATGTTTGTAAATGTGAACTTGTTAATATGGTTTGCTTACTTTTATAGAAATGCATGTTTGCCTTTGTCACAAGTGATAATTCAGTAAAGTTGTTTTTTTATAAGGAAAACAGATTTAAAAGAAAAGATACTTGGGGACATCTTATCATCAGCTTGGATTCTGTTTCAAATTCTAGGTATTGTTTGTTATAAATTTACTTCAATGAGTATTTTTACAGTAGGAAATAACAATGTTTATATTATAATATCTATGCTTCTGTGAGTTAGAAGATAAAGAAGTATAAATGCCATGTAATATATAATTATGAAAATGTTTTAAGCCTTGATGACTTCCTCCATATGCCTAACGTGCAATGAGTACAAATGCAAAACTTTATATTTTCTTGATTTGTAAGATGTCACTTATATGATATTCTCCTTGTAAATTTCCTTTGAACTGTTTCATCAATTAAAGTGAGTTGGGTCCTATTATAGGTGCGAAAACAGTTATTGTATTCCAAAATGGGTAAAATATAAACTTTAAATGGATGAACTGGATATAAGTCATCTCTTAAAGATATTGATTTAAAAATAAGTCCCATAAGGCATTAAGCATATTTTCTAATACCATTAACATGAATAGCAAAAGAAATGTCAGAAGAAATAAATAGTTGCAGGTCTTTATGTTCAATGATCTCATGTAAGAGAGCTCCATTAATGGACAGATTTGATGTAGTAACTGGCCTTTCAAAATACATTATTTTATTGTTACTAAAATTCAGATTAACTTGTTGAACCCAAATTGAAAATTGTTGTAGTTTTGTTATTGATGTGTTAATCCCCACTGTAATCAAACACAGAGTTTACCTTACAGTCACTACATACTTAGCTTGCCAATAGTGTTTATTAATAGTATTTGTTGAAAATGAAAAACAATTAAGCAAAAAAAGTCTCAGAACAGATCACTGTGGAATTCCTTACAGCACTGGTAAATGTTCAGAAAGTTGACCTTTTATTGAGATACTTTGTGTTCCACCAAATAATCAACTGTTAATCCATTTAATCAAAAATGGATTAAAATTATGTTTTTTGAGTTCTATCAATTGACCTGTGTGTGAGAGCATATCAAATACCTTTGAAAAT
>NC_056730.1:1023029647-1023039647 GCF_019279795.1 Protopterus annectens
CTAAAGCCTGGAATAGTATTGTCAAGGCTTTAACCAGTGCTACAAGTATCTCCCACACTGGTGAGCAATACAGACATCACTTTGATGACCTCCGGGGAGGAAGTGGGACACACACAACCATTGGAGTGGGGAATTTAGTACAGGGCGACACCCCGCGGATGTGTAAGTATCAATTTCCATGAGTAATTGTAAGAGTTTAAAGCTGAATATAGTCAAGACTGGAATTAATAATGGTGTTCTGTTCTGTTTTTTTCACAGCTGCTGCAGTGCGAGCCTTGAATGTCAGGCCACATGCTGCACATTTGTTAAGGATGTGAGACACTAAGAAGCATGTGGTATGTATGCATCAGAACAGAACTGTCTAAACAGTATATTTTAATAATAATAATAATTTGTATAGTAATTTAGTCAGATTAAAAGTTAGGGAACGCTTATCTGGTATTTAATACATTTGTATCAAATTGAGCATGCATATCTCAACTGTAAAAGAAACTGTGCATTCCTTAGTCTGTAGCATAAAGCAGTGATGCCATATTCTCAAATAACAGCGAGCATGCATCTCTAAACTGTAAAAGGAAATTATGCATGCAGTAGTCTGTAGGACAAAATAACAGTACAGTATTAGAGAGTAGTCATCGGTTGTGGGTTGAAAATTCACACTTCCAAAATATACAATAATGTTAGGTTTTCATCATTAAAATGTAACTTCATACATCTATACCAGTGGCACAAATGGCCTTCTATAAACTGTAATCAGTATAACTGGAGCACGCATATGTGCAATACATGCACACATCAAGGACTGGTGGCTGCAATCAGTATTATAGTGTACCTCTGTTATGATCTGGGTAGTCTTAAAAGTAAGGAAGAAATTTGTTAAGAGTTTTTAGTGTTAAAAATAAAGCTAACAGAATAGAGTCAAATAATTGTATCAATGCTTAGTATGTCACATATGAAGTTACTAATGTTCTCCCTTTTTTCTATCAGCCTAATCCTTTTCTCTCTGTTTTTTTTTATTTTATTTTTAATTTTTACATTTTCATTTTTTCAGCAGCACAGTGAGGTAGGCCTCTCCCAATGGATCCAACTGCCCCCACTCTACCAGCTACAGCACAGCTGCCCAGCATGTCTGGTGCACAACTTAGTAGTACCCCCTCAGCTGCCCCTACACTACCCAGCCCCTCAGGTATTTCTGCTCTGGAGAATAGGCCTGTGGCTCCCTCCGGGAGCAGTGGCAGAGATGGGGCATTTATCACCCAACAGGAACTACCAGGGATGGTGCATAGGACTGTACACGGCAATGTGGGTGCACACGTGTGCCAGATGGAGTGCCTGCTCTCCATCCTCATTCAGAGTATTCATAGGAGATATAGGCATTGGGCACTGCAGCCAGTGGTGCAGTGAGGTGATGGTGATGAAAGTCCAGTAGATTCTCACTGTCAACCACCTCGATAAGCATGGGACTTGGATTTTCCACCCTCTCCCCAACCATGAGCTAAATCAATAAATACAGCATAAACGGAGAAGGCAGAATCAAGTGTTAAAGTTCCTTGGTCAAAAACTCTACTAAATTTTTAGAGTTAACCATTCAATGCTGAAGCCATGTTGATATACATCAAAAATTTCCTGCATGGTTTCTCAGATCTAAAGTAATTTCAATTCACTCATAACATTTATATAATATTGATGTTCAGTCTGTCTTGCTGTTTTAAAAATAGTGACTCTCCACTAAAACTTAACTTTTTAGGCAGGTAAAATGTAAGTTATCTACTTTCACATCTAACTTCTCTACTACACACTGCAGTGTTTAGGATAAACCATTTTTTCATCTTACCATTAAGCATCTATTGCAAGACCATCAGTTATTGGAGAGCCCACATTCTGCCTCTCAGTAGTCATCTTGGGATTAGTGCTTCTGCTTTCTCCAGGTGAGAGAAGGAGTGCAGTTACATTATTTCCTGGAGACTGCTGATCACCAGAAAGCTTGATAACTGCATTATAGCTGTCAGCTTGGAATCTGTGTTTATATTCTGATCCTGGTGAGAGTAGGAGCAGAATTCATTGATTCCTGACTTTTTCTGGTTGGAGAGTGAATGTCTGTACGTAACTTTTGAGGCATCTACCAGAAAAAGGCTACAAGCCTGCAGACCCTTGCATCATCTGGGACAAGACTGTGGATCACCAAACAGGCTGTGACCTGCTTCTCTTCTTGAGATTGTGTGCTAACATTTTGCTTCTGGTGTGAGAAGAAGCAAAGGAGTATTGCATAAAACAAAGTGAAGCTGTGCTGAGACCAGCATTAGAAGTAGCCAGGCAGTAGCCATTCATGCAACTCCCCTCTTTTCATCATTTTTGACAAGCTAATTCTTTATTTTTCAGTAAGTACTGCTTGATTTCTTTCCAACTTTGGAATATTTGCCTAAATACTTCATCCTTAAATTTCCAGGGTCTATGTATTAGTTTCCCCTCAAGTGTTTGGCAGTGCTCTGTACAGACAACTTGAGTGACATTTTTTCCTGTAAAATGAATATATAAGGAAACAGCTCCAGTACTTAGTAATAATAACCATCCCCTCTGGCATGTCTGAAGGTCAGTTCCCTGTGCTTTCTCCTGTTAACCTGGTGAACTTGGGAATTCTGAGGCAGTGCAGCAACTGCCTCATGTGCACATACAACCCTCTCCTCTTAACTCCCAACACTGAGACTACTGAGAAATGAACTTGTATATCCAAATTGGAAGCCATGCACTCTCAAGCTAAGACCAGAATAGCTGGTCAAGAGGAGAAGGTCAACACCTGCACCACACCACATGCAACACATAGCCCTCCAGAACACCCACCATCAAAGCTCTCACATAAAAACATAAACCACATACCCACCTTTGCGGAGGGTCTCAATAGAAATCTACCCAAACAGCAGAGACCTCCAAGGCAGAAATGCACTTGGCCACCACAACACAGTACAAACCACAAGACACATAGCTCACCTGCACAGTGTGCCCCTCAACCTAAGCCCCTAAGGCAAAACAGCTTGCCCAATACACTAATCATAGGTGACTCAATAGTGAGACACACTGATGTCCCACTTACTCAACCTAGTAACAGTCAGCTGTCTATCAGGTGCCAGAATCCGACACATAACACACACTCACTCAGGTCACTCCACAACAAGTACAAGTATGACTCTGTCACTGTCCATGTGGGTGTGAATGACCTGAGATGCACCTCCCTGTACTACATAAAAAAGACATGGAGGAGCCCTTGGATTATGTGGCCCAGGCAGGTATGACCCTAACCCTGAGAAGCATCCTACCATCACCCAGAATGATACTGCAGTACAAGCAGAAAATGATTGACTTCAGTTGGCAAAGTTTCTGGTGTCATTCTAAGGGGATCCAGTATATGCTTGGGATGACATGACTGACAGACCTCAATGCTTTGCCAGAGATGCCCTGCATCTGTCACCCCTGGGTTTCCAGATACTGGCTAAGGCTCTTGCCAACCCTATAGTGCCTTTTTAGGCAATGTTCCAAATACCAAATTACTACCATAGCAGTGATAAATAAATGCAATCTGAGGATCATGTTGCTCAATGCTAGAAGTCTAAATCTCAAAATGCATTTGCTCAAAGCACTCCTCAAAATGGAAAACATTGACATTTGTGCTGTAATGGAGACCTGGTGTAAAGCAGCAGAAAGCTCCCCTGCTCTACCAGGCTATAACTCATTCCACACCTTTCGGCCCCAGAACATGGACTGAAGCTCCAAAGGCAGTGGTGTCTCCATATTCATAAAGGATATGCACACCTTCAGACTAGTAGCACTGCATAACGCATCTGAGATACTTCAGGTACAACTAACATTGTGTAAGACAGTGATTCAGGTTGTAGCCTACTATAGGTCCCCAACCATGTCCAAAGGCTCTCACTCCACATTCCTAAGCAACCTGGAAACTATTCGGGTCCAACCCAACACTTTCATACTAGGTGACTTCAACTACCTCTCCATCAACTGGGAAAACTACTCATGCACCAATACACTGGCCCAACGCTTTCTGGAATTCATCAATTCCAATGCCCTGGACCAGCTCATTCTTACCACCACTAGAGGAAGCAACATCCTTGACCTGGTTATTACTAACATGGGCAACCATTGCTCTACACCAATAGTCAATTCCTCCCTGGTTAGATCCAACCACAAACTAATCACCATGGAAATCCACATCTCACCCACACCCCTCGCAAAGGTAACCACCATGAAAAACTTCTCCAAAGCTGACCTTGGGGTCCTGAAAACAGAGGTGGCTAACTTCAGGGCACCCATGTCAATGGAAAATAGATGCATAAATGCCAAATGATACACCAGTGCAGTGTATGAACACGTATATAAATGCCTGGAACTAGCCATACCCAACAGAACCAAGATGCTCTCCTCCAAAAAAAGGAAGCTAATCTGGTAGTCCCCTGCCATTAATAAACTCTACAACAGAAGGGAGGAATAGTTTCAGAAAAAGATGAAGTCCTAAGACTGGAAAAACTCCCTTATTAGCCTTAACAAAAAGTTGAGATTCCCTCATCAAAACCTCTATATCCAGCTATGAAGGCAGAATTGTGGCAGACACTAAAAACAATCACAAAGCCTTCTATAGTTATATCAGAAATCTCCACAGCAATACTCAGGTTTGCTCTGAGTTACTGCACAATGGTACCTCCTATACTGAGCCAACAGATATTGCCAAAATACTGGCTGACATATTCAATGCCAACTTTACCCCTCTCCCCCCAAAGGACCAATCACAATACCGGAGGAGTGTTTGGCACCCAGCATTACTGCAGCACAGGTTAAAGTTGCATTGTCCAAGGCCAAGAATACAGCTTTCATGGGACCCAACAATATCCCTGGATGTCTTCTAAATGAACTACAAAGTGAACTGGCACCACATCTGTGTGCCCTGTTTAATCACAGCCTCACCTTAGGCTTTGTCCCTACTGAATGGTGCACTGCTACAGTCATCCCTTTCCATAAAGGGGGAGTGACTACAGACCCTGGGAATTATCTCCCCATTAGCCTGATGAGTCTGATATGTAAGGCTATGGAGTGCATCATCACGGACCTCACTAACAAGAATATAGGGAATCTCTAAACTCTACATCCCACTCAATTTGGTTTTGTGAGAGGTAGATCACACTTGCTCAACCTGGTTGACTTCTTTAAGTCAGTCACTTAAGCTGTGGATGAAGGCAAGGCATTTCATACAGCCTACCTTGATCTGGCCAAGGCCTTTGATACCATTCCCCACTCAGGAATTATTGATAAACTCACCAAACTATGCATCAACCCTTATATAACTAGGTGGGTTGCAAATTGGCTCACAGATAGAACCCACAGTGTGAAAGTAGTGGACTCCAAGTTAGACTGCTGACCAGTCACAAGTGGAGTCCAACAGGGATCAGTCCTGGGTCCTCTCCTGTTGGGTATCTACTCCTCAGAAGTCCAGGCCAACATGGGGGGGGGACTCTGGCTAACCAAGTTCACAGATGACTGCAAGCTGGGAGCCATTATTAACTCCCCAAGTGATGTAGACATCCTACAGAAAGGTCTCACTGAGACCACTGACTGGTGTTGAAACCATGGCCTTAAGCTTAATGCCAAAAAATACATCATCATCCCCTTTGTGAAAAACTCAGTTCCCACTAATTACCACATTGATGGGAGCCCACTGAACACTGAAGGCATTATAAGAGATCTGGGAACACAGGTTGGCAGCAACCTCTGCTTCAAGCACCACATTGCCACTGTGGTCAGAAAGCTCTTCTGTGCGGCACATCTCATTACCAAGGGTTTTGCATCCAGGAAGAAACAGGTCATCATCTCGCTCTACTCTTCCCTCATTAGGCAATGTTTCACTCAATGAGTATAATGCCCCATTTGGCTTGTACCTCACTAGACACATGCAACAGCTCAAAAAGCCACAAAAGTACCACACAAAGAGGATCCTAGCCCTTAAAAATATGCACATGGACAGACTCAAAAAACTCCAGCTATTCTCTGTCTCAAAATTTCTACTAAGAGGCAATCTCTGATTGACTTACAAAGCCATGTCTGGCCCAGCTCTGTTAGAAATGCTATATCTAAAGAAATTCCAGTCCATCCAAACCACATGCTCCACAGACCTCAACCTCATTACCACAATCAACAGAACATGCTGGACGGACAGGTTCATAACCCAGAGACTGTCCATTCTCTGGAATAGACTTCCCATACATGTCAAGCAGAGCACCTCACTGGCCCTCTTCAACAGAAATCGTGGTGAGTGGATGGGAAATAGAAAGTTCACTCCAAGGATCACTCCAGTGGCTCTACTTGATAGAGGCACTGGGAGATAACGTCAGGCAGCACGATGCCAGGGCACTTCTATGGGCTAGGCTTGTAATGCCTCTAGAGCCATTAGCCTAGTACACACCTATAAACCTATGAACTTATGTAAGACTAACAGGCCTGTAATTAGATAGATTGGACTTGTCACCCTTTTTATATGTTGGCAAAATAATATACTTTTTCCACATTGGAGCTACTACTCATTTGAAAATCAGTTTCATAATGATCAAATATAACAAAGGCAGGAATTCTTTTTGCAATCCATGAAACAGTACTATTGGAATATAATATGGGCCCATAGAATGTGTATTTATTTATTTATTTTTTGTTGACTAGATTAGTCACATTGGGCTAGTTGCCTCTTTACAGTGGAGACCCAAGGTGGTATTTATATTACTAGGGGAAATTTGGCCAAGGCATTGGGGAACTTCCCCTACTCTTGGTAGTCGGGGAAGGCTTTGTACGTTACACATCCTGATTTCCTTCTTGTCCAGGCATGGGTGCAGTCAGGAGGATCAGGGAGAAAACATGGCTAATTCATCTTTTGTTGAAAATGGAGTGAAAGTTGCTGAAAATGTAGTTGAAATGGTAGCATCACTACCAGAAGATTTTTCTGATGATGTGGGTACAGGAAAAAAAAACAGTGATATTGGAGGAAAAGGAGACTGAAGCTGTAACTGCGATGGATGCAGAGGAAAACATTTAGAGGAGATTGTCTGAAGGAGGGATGGTTACCTCTGAAAAATGCATAATTACAACCCTCCAATGGAGGGGGAGGGTGCGGGATGATTATTTGGAAGAAGTGGTAAACCAAAGTGAGCCAGAAAGTGGAGCAGCAATTTCATGGAGTGACATCATGGAAAAATAGAAGAAGAAAAGGGAGAAGAAGAGACTATGCCAGAAAAAGTTCCAGAGATAAAAATTTACACACAAACTGTTGGAGAAGGAGCAAAGAAGAAAGAGAAAATAAAAAAAACAAAAAAGAATTATACAGTACATGTGAGCAGTAAAAAAGAAGAAAGTTTGCACAGGTATGAGGTTTGGGACTCTGTCATATCACCTCTGGGTGCAAATCAAAAGAGGTAAGAGCATTTATTTTAATTAATAAAGAGACTTTTTGTGACTTGATATTTGAGACTGGGCAGACCATGGGAATTTTTTGGGTGCATATGAACAAAAGCAAAATATTTATCCATTGTCAGAATATGTGGTGCAAGTTTTTTACAGACAAGTTAACAAAAAAAGAATAATGATCCAGTTTAGAACTGAAGTTGAATCAAAAGATTTGTTAACTATTTGTAAAGAATTAGTGGACACTACAAAATATATTATGAAAGAGGACTATGGACTGGGGGATGGGAATGTGGAGTATACTGAAAATGATAATGTTATGCATGTACCTAGTGTTATTAATGTTCATGGTAATAGGGGTTTTGTGAAATACAAGGGTCAGCCAAAGACTTGTTATTTTTGTGGAAAATGATCATTTAATCAATGAATGTGATAAAAAAGATGTTATTTATGCGGTAAAGCAGGGCATAATGCAAAAAAATGAGACAGTGAAAAAAGGTGGCAATACTGGTCATTCATGGCTAGAATGTGAAATGAATGTGCAAGAAAATGAAGAGAAAAATGAAGTTATACAGGAGAAAGAGACTGAAAATGTGTTATACAAGAAAATGCATATAAATATGTGACTGATAAAGAGCTTATACATGAAGTTAATGAAAATAACAAGGAAAAAGAAACAGAGGAGACAAGTGAAGAAGAAACTGATTAGCGCACAGTTGAAATAAAATAATTCTATAGGAAAATGAGTTAAACAAAGCAAAAGAAAATTCAAAAATAAAATGCTTAGAGGAAATAAGAAAGGAAAGGGGTAAACATTTTATTATACTAACAATTCTTAAAAGCTGAAAATGTTAGCTTTAAATGTGAACAGTATGAAAAATATTAAGAGGGGAATAGGTATATTACAATGGTGCACTGCAGTAGATGCACATATTATTGTGTTACAATATATCAGATTATTAACAGAGGAAGAACACAAACTGAAAAAACGTTGAAATGGTGTGGTAGTTTGGAACACAGGGAAAGAAATGTACTCAGGCATATGCATATTATATCAAGAAAGCATTAAAATATTAGATGTAACCATAGCGTAACTAGGATGAATTATGGTAATAGACTTGAGAAGGAAAAATATGTGTATAGAATTATAGCTTTATATGCATATGTAACAAAAAAGAGAAAGGATGTTTAAAAATATTATTGAATATGTTTGCATAAATATGGACATTATGGTGGTGGGTTTTTTAATTATAATTTAAATAAAAATAAGAGTAATTGTGATGTTAAAATGGTTAAAGGAATTATGAGAAGTGGAAAATTAAGTGCACTGGTGAATAACCACTGGACATACAAAAAGAATGCAATTAGGACAGAAATTGATTATTTTTTAATAGCTGATAGTTTGAAAGTTATAAAAAGGAATTAAGTATGCTGAATTTTCAGATCATGTGGCTATATGGGTTAAAGTACAGGAAAATGAAGAATATATAAGAATAGGAAAATGAATAAAAATAATTAATGAAAAAGAATTAGATTTAGAAGAGAAAAAAACATATGGATTATGAAAAAAATCATACGACTATGATAGAATTTTATAGATTTTAAAGAGATTAAATTTTAATTTTAAAGAGAAATATAAAAAAGTGTTTTTAGAATATATAAGGAAGAAAAGAGAAAAGAAAAAGAGAGATACAAGATAATAAGTCAAAAAACATTTAGAGACATAGTAGAGAAGAAAAATTCCTTTTATGAAAAAGAGAGAAATATATAAAACTGAATCAAATTAAAATTAACAACTTGTTATATAAACAAAAATATTGTTTACAAGGAAAGAAGAAGAGATAGCAACATATTTCAAAGATAGATCCAATTGAGCTAAATAAAGTATGGAACACGTCAAATAAAGTGAATGAAAGCGCTAAGATTGGTGTTCCATACTTTATTTAGCTCAATTGAATCTATCTTCGAAATGTGTCACTATAGCACCATATTTGAGTAAAATGATAAAAGAAGGAAAATAATAGAATTAAAAAACAAGGAAGGCAAGCATATAAGACAGCAAGAAGAAATATATATGAAATAATTAAAGAATATGTATTGGAATTATTTGTTAAAATAGAAGAAAACATAGAACAAATTTATAAAGGTGAAAAATTAAATAATGAAGATAACTAGTATTTAGAACAAAAAATAACTATGAAAGATTTCAATGAAATTCTAAAAAATATTAACATGAATTCTGCAACAGGATTGAATGGAATTGAATATGGTATGTATAAAGAAATGAAAGACTGTCAAAAAGTAATTTTTTATAGAGATTGTGACTGAATGGTTAGAAACTTGAATTTTTGATGTGTACATCAGTTATAAAAGTTATATTTAAAAAATAAATAAATAGGAGATAAAAAACTGGACACCTGTAACATTGAATAACGCGGATTATAAATTTTATATGAGAATAATAACAAAAGGGTTACAAAAAATAGATAAAATATATGACCAAAATGTATTCAGAAGAAAAGGAAAAGGAAGTCAAGAGTTGTTATGGATAATA
>NC_056730.1:1023044647-1023237147 GCF_019279795.1 Protopterus annectens
GTCAGCTGAAGTGGGACAGGAGGATCAGCTGGGATCTACCAACCAATTCAGCCTATAGTGTTGCATTTTAAACCCACATATGGCTTAGTGATAGACAACAACATACAGGATTACCTACGACAGTATGCATAGATATCACCAGCAACCCAACACAACAGATGGTATACATTTGCAGAGGGAGCACAACACATGCATATATGCTGCATAGTAACTGTATAATGCGTAGTAGACATGTGACCGCAGCTATGAACAGTTGCCCATCATTGGCTTGTCACTGGGAATCCCACACAGTGTCAGTCATACCACTGTCTCATGTGACACATGTCCAGTCAGGGATGCGATGGCAGTAACACATCCCTATCATCATGTACTGTCTGCAATCCCCACACCATGCTTCTGCTGTGCACAGAAGTGTGTTCAGTGTGTAACACAGGAAACAAATGGTTGCCCCCACTGACCTGTTCACAGATGGCCCTACAGATGGGGTTCCCTCATAAACAGAGTACTGTCATGTCTGTATTTTAACATGCAGAATAGCCATTACCACACACATGTTAAACAGGCAGTAGTCTCAATGCAGCATAGCTACATTTACATGCTGTAGTTGTGTGGCACATCACCCTCCGGTCATTAGGCTGTTTCCCACTGTGGAAAAGGATTGAGGTACTTCCAGATATCATCTAAGATGCCGTGTCAGTACACCACATCCAGGTACTACTCACAGCGATTGTCATGGCCAGATAATAACATGTTTCCCTAGATAGTGTACTGTGTTTATCATGCGGATGGCTATGGGAACACCATCACAGCTGTACCACATCCAATCAGCTAGAGGAGGACTGCAATAGGTGCAGAGGCCATCACCTGACCATTTCCATCTGTTCCATGCTGCTGCTGCGCAGGTGTACACCTTCACATCCACCAGAGAGTGTGTGTGCAGGACAGGCAATGTACATCAGGGAAGGGCTTGGAGACTTAACCATAAGCATCATCTGCCACATGCTGAATAGTACAAGGGCAAACCCCTGACTACTCATTACTATTACATGTGCATGATGTTACTACATGTGCCACAGAGGCGGCATGTTGCAGTGCTGTAAGAACATGTGTAGGTGAGTGAGTGCCATCTGCAACAGATATAGTAGACATACTTTAGGTGTGGCACACATGTCAGTCCATGTGAACGGATGCCATTGTCACCACAACTGCATTCTGGAAACGCATTGACACATTTGCCAGGGCGGCAAATACACAATGTAACTACTTAGTTTGCCACAATGCAGTAATGCACAGGACCACATGCACCACAGGGGATATTTGGAGGCTCTATGGGCTAGGGCATGTGAAAGTGCTTGACAACTGTTGGTATGCCAATGAGGTTTATACTGGGAGTGACTGTGGTTGGGAGCATCAC
Source organism: Protopterus annectens (assembly GCF_019279795.1). Classification (NCBI taxonomy): domain Eukaryota; kingdom Metazoa; phylum Chordata; order Ceratodontiformes; family Protopteridae; genus Protopterus; species Protopterus annectens. The sequence continues at coordinate 1,023,046,062 of NC_056730.1, forward strand.
AACCCACATTCAGACACAGGGTGCCAGTACTGTCATGCAGGTATGCATTGCTCCATGGGTGTGTAGTGTTTGGCTGTGCAAGATGGCTGTACAAGGCTGGGTGAGGGGTAATCCTTGCCATCGCATTACCCAACAATGGTGTGCAGTGCAGGGGTGTAGTGTCTGTAATGTCCCACACAGATGGGTACTGCATTATCTGACCTGACATCCTGGTTACCAATGTGTAGGGCCATAGCTTTGCAATGCATGCCATGTCTGTGTTTGATAGTCCTTTACATGGAGATTGCCTGGGATGTGCATGTCCCACAATACTGTACAGTGACATGTACAGGTGTACCTGGTTTGGCAGACACATGTAGTGTACACAGACTGTTATACCCCGATATGCCAATACTGGCCTGGTGTGGTGAAACCTGCTTATAGTGAGCAGGTCGGCCCTGCACCTGCATGGATAGAATAGACAGGTATTCCATGGTGTCAGTGGCATGGGTCCATACAGGGAACATGTGTACAGCATTGTCTGGCCTTAGTGGATCACATATGATGGCACCACATATATTGCAGCCATTCAGTGTGGAACATAGTGAAGGCATAGTGTCCGCATATATGTGCCTATTGTACCACTGTACAGGGTGCCATGTCCTCTGCAGGCCACTGTGGTCACACCATGCCTACTATCTGTCCTCAATGTGCATGTTACTAGCAACATGATGGGATATCCTAGGCAAGGTTGTATGTGCATGGCACATGGGTGTGGGACATATACCGGGTACTAGTAGGGCTGCATACTTAGTTCACCAGCCCTTTTGCCAGATGTATGGGTATGGCTTGCCAACACAGTGCTGTGGCTGACTGACAGCTGTACTCCTCGTGAGGTGGCCAATGTGTCATAAGATGGATACTAAATAGGAAAACTACAAAACCCGCTCCCAAACATGTCCAATGGTAAGACAATCACGGCCACCTCTACACAGGCTCTGACAGACAAACACACACTTGCTATGTCCTGTATACAAACCCCTACCGTATCACACTGCAGCAACATGCATTTAGGGCATGCGCTACAATGAATACTACAAAGCACTGTACTTGTCTCACGCAGACACACACACACACACACACACACACACACACACACACACACACACACAGTTGGCATGTTTGGGATTAGAACACCGAGCTATCTACTTTACTACACTACAGCATTATGCAGTTACAGAACGTGTTACAGAGATTACTGGGACACAGCACTCCCCGAGGTGTATTTGTAGATGGGTGACATCATTGGCCTTGATAACGGTGGGTATAAGAAATGTATGGAGCGTGAGCAGTACAAAAGCATTACTCAGTCCTCAGGCAAACAGGGACACACACATACACAGCAAGTGTGGGACTAGAACACCGACCTAACTACTTTATTACACTGCAGCATTACGCAGTTACAGAACGTGCTACCGAGATTACTGCGACACAACACTCCCAGAGGTGTATTTGTAGATGGGTGACATCATCGGCCTTGCTAATGGTGGGTATAAGAAATGTATGGAGTGTGAGCAGTATAAAAGCATTACTCAGTCCTCAGGCAAACTGGGACAGACAGACACACACACACACACACACACACACACACACACACACACACACACACACACACACACACACACACACACACACGGCAAGTGTGGGAATAGAACACCAACCTAACTACTTTATTACACTACAGCATTACGCAGTTACAGAACGTGCTACAGAGATTACTGGGACACAGCCCTCCCAGAGGTGTATTTGTAGATGGGTGACATCATCAGCCTTGCTAACGGTGGGTATAAAAAGGTACAGAACACCTGCCTATTTACAGATTACTATTGCAATACTACATACTTACAAATCACGCCACACAGTCTACACATGTCAAGGCTGTCATTATGACCATCTCGGTATGCTGACATCAACAGGGATGCTGGCAGTTAAGATGTACATACCTGTGAACCTGTGTGTTTAAAGTAGGAATCCATCCTGACCTGGAGTATGCCCATCTGTGAAATGGATGACTACTACCACTATACAGGGTTACAATGGCCATGCCCATACACAGAGGCACATAACCAACACAAGGTGTCACTGGGCATGCTCACACACTTAGTAGCACAGGGCTGTTCAGAATGCACTATGTGTCCATCTACACAAGGATATACTGGGTATGCTCATACACTTAGTAGCACAGGGGGCATGCTCACACACCTAGCAGCACAGGGCTGGTTGGAATGCACTACTATGTGTGATATACTGGGCATGCTCATACTCCTAGTAGCACAGGGCTGACTGGGATGCACTCAGATGCTAAACATGGAGGGCCACAGTGGCCATGCTATTACAGGTAGAAGTAAAGAACACATTGTAATGGGCTCTGGTGTTAGTAGTTGTCATTGTTAGCGGGAACACTGCTCTACATATATTTGACACCGGTCTTTTACACAACATCAGCTGTCATTCTGGGATGGCATGGCTGACAGTAGGCAGGCCTTTGTCACATATCACATGCATCCATGATACAAGGGAGTGTGGATATTACCCAAGTCCCATACACCTACAGGACAAATGCATTGTTTTCTTATGCTAACCAGTGCTAGATGTGTAGCGTTCATATTCACAGCTGGTCACTGTAGATCCAACAATGGGGAGTACTGACATCTGTGCAGTGAGGAACACCTGGCTGATGTCTCTGCAGTGCACAATAGCACTACCACCATATACCTCAGAACCAGACATGTGGACCATAACACAGGTATGGACCGCTCCAGGTGGTGTACCCACATACATAAAGGCCACTCACATGTACTGACCGGCCCCCCCCATGAAAGGCATCACAGATGAGCCATGTGCAGGACACAGTGTCACATGCTGCATTCTAGGATGTAAACTGCAGACACCACCATACCCTCGAACCACCAACATGCAACCATACATGTTGTATGACATAGAAGAGTACACCACCATGTGACCCTTGACCTGTGTACTGTACTAAGCTCTACATCAGCTGTAGAGAGTACACATCTACTGACACAGTTGCATCATGTGTTATGCAATGCATTGAAACCACTGTCTGTGACCAGGTCAGCTGTACACATACCAGGGGCCCTCAGTACTTTCCACCATTAGCAGATGTCTGTTGCTGTACACCAGTACACACCCTCATGTATGGATATGACATACATGTACCTGCCCTGGGTATGTACATGCCACACACACAACATACCTGTAAACAGCATAGCTGTTGTAGTCCTTTGTGCAAACAGGTGGCTACAGCCATTGCACACATGCACATGGAATGTAGGTCCATGGATGCTGAATGCTAACAGTACATAAGGTGTGATATCAATGCTGACAGAGGTAACATCCCCTCTGTACTGGTCACCCATCATATCATACAACAGTCCATGTGTCATGTATGTCATTACACATATCCACCAACTGTAATGCCTACAAACATGACCAAATGTCAGGATTGTAGGACCTACACACCTGTACACATAGTGTTGTGCATTCAGATAACATGCATGTGCAGTTGCTGATGTATGCAGGTGGCATGTATCTTAGTACATCATGCAGCTGCAATGCAGCCTCAACATTGCCAACTGTATATGGTGATATGCTGAATGTACAGAAAGATGTACCACAGGTATGGACAGATGTGTTGAAATAACTAAGTGGTGGGGCATCTTTGCAGATGGATGTTTGCTGTGGACAGCTCACAGGTGTGTCACAAGCAGTCCTAAAATACCATGTGTAACCGGTAAGCAATGGTTTCATAAATTGAAGGACATAACACACAACTTAGACAGTCAGGGTGACAGCGAAGGTAAATCACTTGACACCTGTTAGTAGATATGATGTCCCTAGTGCATATATCAGCACTGTTGGCACTGGAAGTGTCAGTACAGTTTGTAACGCGTGCAGTACTGCTGTACGTCTGACATACATAACATGAGCTAGGCAGGTCTGAGATACACACTACTGGCATGTGTGGTTGCGTGTGTGTCCATATATATCACATATTGTGGGGACTACATCTCAATTGTTACTCACTCTCATGTACACTAGTGTACATATCTGTACAGACTGCAATGTAGAAACCAGGACATAGGCAGGGGCATGTATCTCACACATGTGAGGTATCTGTATGTGCATGACATAGGGAGTATTAATTACTGAATGCCACAGTGTGTGTATGTAGGGCTGACTGGTCCCTGGGGTGAGGATGTATGTTACCATACTGAACTGATAAGACCCCTCCCACCATCCAGGTGATGCATTCTACTATCCGTGCTGATGTCCCCGATCATAGGCTGTACTGACTACCTGTACATGTGTATTCTCTGTGGTGCATCATGTAGGTGCATAGTACTGTAAATATGATTTGCACATAGGCAGGCATCCTCATCCCACCAGTAGCAACTGTGTGCAAGTGTGTGTTACTGTGTCGGTGAAGCTGCGAGTGTGTAGGTGTGTTACAGTGTCACTGAATACATTTGTGTCAAGTGTCAATACCCGAGTGTGTGGGTGCAGTGGTGTGTTGGCATCCTGTCATGGGAATGTGCATTACTGATTCCCATTGAGGCATCACACTTCCCACTGTCCTCTACCCTTGCAGTCAGCTAGACCACTCTCTTACCTCACCACTCCATGTAACTGTACTTGTGATGTCACCCTTTATGGATGTCACATACGTGGCTACAGTAGCTTAATACACAGCTATCATGCTCTTGGAACAGTAGACGCGTTTGTAACATGGGACATTCTTACTGGTATGTGGCAGCTACATGGTGCATGTTGGTATATTCATACATACCTGTGAGTAGTCCACATTGACATATGAGACACTTTACTGCAAACACTGACATCCACTGGCACATGCAATTAGACCTGAAGAAGGACAACAGAACATCATGACCAACATGCATTTACTATTGTTACACAAGACACATACTGTTAACAGTATTGTACACCTGTACTACAGGGTATATCTGCTGCCTGTCAACAGTCCTCAACATTTGTAAACTACACATATCATCCTAGTGTGTTCACCCTGTGCATCAGACCATATGAGCATGTCCCTGCACTGATGGTGTGGATGTCAGGGATGCGGCACAGGCATCATCATATGCACAGGGTGTTAATGTTTGCTGGAAGCCTAGGCTCCACCATTGGATGACATCATGTGTGTGGGTTTGGGCCTTTGATCTAATACGGCCTGTGTGGATGCTATGCATGTGTTTGTTGTGGTGCCCTACATATGTGTCCAGTGTCTGCGTGTATGTATGCACACAGTTCTCTCATGTGTATGGCCTACACAGGGGTATTATTGACAGCTGCAGACTGTAAAGGTGAGGTTTTGCAGTTCATGGTGTCTGGCCACGGGCATGTGACCTGTGCCTGCCAGGGGTTGCACAGGCACTACCAGACAGAGGTGCAGATTGGGTACTTTCTGATGTCACTTGTCTACTGGAACTGTGCCCCTGTTGGGACCATCCTGGGCCACGCGCATGTGGCCTGCTGTGTCATGGTGTGGACAGCACAGCACCAGATGCACTGCTGCTGCTACCGCCACTATGGGAGCAGGCATGTGAGGTAGCTCGAACACGTAGACCTGACACAGGTGATGTAGCAGGCCTATGTCCACATGCCCAATGCCTCATTCCTACCAGATATTCCAACACAGACAGCTCACACTCGCGGATTGTCATGCCACGGTCAAGGACTCCAACCATGTCACCCAACCATCTATCCAAAACATTATCAATCTGCTGTTGAGCATTTACCATTGCCTGGATGCTCTTGTTTAAAGAATGGACAGCAGCCTCTGATCTTCTCTGTTGCACCATTCAGCACATGCCTGTGCTTCCATTACAGCCTGAAACATGTGTCTGGTGACACCAGCTGCTGCACTCTGTTGTGCAGGAGCATGTTGGCCAGAGGTCCTCCTATGAGCAGCACTGGCCACGTGCCTATGTGGGGCACCACCAGTAGTTTGGCTGACACCATGGTGTGCAGGCACACCTTACATAACCCCCACACTTTCCTGTTCCAAGCTACCACGCACCAATTGTCCTTCCTCTATGGCCTCTGGTGATGGGGTATGTGCAGGTATGGGATCTGTGTGCGGGGATGAGGTGGATATAGATGGAATGGCAACAAATGGCACAGTTTCAGCCCCTGACAACTCTGCCTGTGTCCCAATCATACGTTCATCATAACTGCTAGAGTCTGTGGGGACACTAACATCAGAAGTATGGCAGGAGGGCAATGCACCTACATCACCTGTGAGGGCAGACAAGAACTGTACATTACAATCTATACAATAGACACACACATACACACGTGTGATATGACAGAAGGCATGCAACATGCATGTGATATGGCAGATGGCATGCAGCACAGACAATAATAGCGGTAGTCATCATACATCCTTAGGTTAAACACAACAGCATGCATGTGTCATAGCAGATGGCATTCAAATTACACAATCATAGTAGTGGTTAGCATACATCACTGTGTTACACCATGTGGATCAGCACAGGTTAACAGTACACCTGTCTGATGTGTGGCATATGACCTTGATAATCACATGTAGTATGACATGAGATCTGCTGACGTGTGCAATGACATGCATACATGTTTAACACAATGGTGTCCTGTCAAATATACAGTGGGGCAATGGTGTACAAATTCAGTGTTGTCTGTCCGCCCTACAGATATACTGCAAGTTTAGCTGATGTGCATGGCCATTGCAGGGAATCATGAGGCATCTCTAGTGCTATACAATGTGAGTTACAGACAGGGTTCATAGCCATGACTGTGTTCAGATACAATACATATATACTGTGGAATGTGACCCACATCACTGAGGTGTATACACACTAAACCATGATGTGGAAGTTGTGACACAGGTCACTGATGGGTATATGGATGACACCCCTGCACATCTGCAACCATATTGCTGCAGCCTGGCAACTATGGCCAGACATGGTGAACATCTCGGTACACCATGTCCCACATGACATCTGTGTACCACGCACACATGCACGAGGAGCTAGTATTGCATTTATGTCCAACACCAGCAACGGGAATGTACTGTATCTGTGGCCTGATGTGGATACTGTACAGGTGACTGCTGTCATGTTGCAACACCCTCAAGATGTTCAACACATCTTATGTGGTGGGTTGATGTTACACCTACACAAGATGTGCACAGGCCTGTAGGATGTCTAGTGTTCCACATCTACATTATGACCATTATACAAAGGCCATGGTTGAAACATGTGTAGCCATTGTACGACAGGGTGTACACACAAGCAAAACACGTCTACTGTGTGTGTTGCTCCATGTCTCTGGCCATCCTCCATGGCCACGAGTGTATATGTGTTGTCCAAATTATTGTGATGGGCATCTATTTCACATGTCTGTGGGTTCCCATATGACATATATGCTCCACTGACAACAGGGCAATGCAGATAAAGGGTGGTATATGGGATATGTTTTCAGGTTAGGTAGGCAGTGTAGCAGCCAAGCCAATAGATGTCATGGAGATGTCAAGATAGCACATCACATTGTGTGACATTCATAGCAGGGTTATGATCCACACCGGTGAAACCTGTGTGCTGGCCATACTCCAGCCCACTGTGTAGTACTGTTTGTATTCACCACATGTGTAGATCAGATATGTAGTACGCCCCTAAAGTGAACATCACCTCTACCATTGTATGCACAGCTGTCAACACATCTGGCAATAAAGTTTGTGAGGATTCATGTCGGTGAGATGATTCACATAGTTTGCAAGTGTTGCACATGGGTAGTCATTGTGATGCATTGCAGGTCCGACCTGTATATTGTGACAGGACCATACATTATGTGTACATGTTTTGAATGGCCACATGGCAGATAGATTTGTGCATTACTGTTCCTTATGGTTCCTGATAAATAATAACACTCTCACCTGCAATGGGCTGCTGTCACAGCGGAATGCCAGAGGTACCTAAATAGGAGTAACACAGCAGTATGAGCATAATCCACCCCTGTCTAAAGGCTACAGGGTGCAATGTGCATAACACATACACCAGTACATTAGACTATACTATGGTATGCACACAGAGTAGCATACTATAGTATGCGGCATGTGTGTATACATGCCTTGCATATAGGTTCATAGATAGGTTCATAGATTAGTACTAAGCTAACTGCCCTTGCGAGCCATTTTAAGCCTAGCCAATTACCCCTTGTGAGATTCAAACCCTGCACCTTGTGTTTGCAAGGCAAACACCTTAACCATTAGATATGATGTTACATTACATATTGTACATTGACACATGCAACTATATGGAATATAGTTGTTATAGGTGCAGTACTGACTTACCAGGCAACTCCAGGCTCAGTGGTTGAGAGACACACACCTCCACAATATCAGCTAAGGCTTGTGGATGTGGTTCTGCAGGTGTCCCCAGGTTGGCCAGTAGCTCCTCGGTACATGTGAGTGGGGGCTGGGTTGGTGGTCCACCACCTGTTGCACCTTGTTCTCTGGTGATTGCATTCACATACTGTTTTGCCCATCTAATGAGGTCTGTACAGTGTCTGTGCACCTGCTGGTATGTGCGGTTGTGACCACCCACATCATTAACCCTCCTGCGAAGTTCCATCCACAGGGCATCCCACTGCTGTGCATCCTGTGGCACATGGCTGAACAGGATATCATGATTGTCAAGTAGGTATGGGATGAGGGCCTCATCCTCCAAGTGTATAAAAGGGGGAAGCCTTGCACGGGGCATACCTGGAAGACATAATGATGGAGACAGGTCACAGTAACTCACAGAGACATACAGAGCTACAGCTGAACATACATGTGTATCGCATTAATTCAGTTTAAATAGTTGTATTTGCAAACCTACATGACACTGATGTGTTTGTGTCACACACATGTGACACTCAATGTTGAGTGGATATTATCACCATATATGTGTGTGTGTCACCTGATTACATTGCTCATACTCCATGTGGTTGCTGTCTTGATGTGGGCATGTCTGTTTGCCTGTACTGGTATTCCTACCTATCAGCACATGGCTGGATGTGTCCACATTAATGCAGTCGACCTTGATGCAGTGTATATGTCACATATAAGGACTTACACTGCCTTAACAGACATGACCTGTGACCCTGCAGACATGCTCACATAAGGTTTTACATGTATGTGTTCTGCCATATACATCTATGTGGCACTGTACAGTGATTCACCATCCTGCCATGTATCACCTGTGTTGCACATGTGATACACATGGGACACTGGCTAGCCAGATGGTATTTGCAGGGATGGATATCAACTATAACATGTACAATCGAAGTCAACTAGTGGGCTATATGCCATGGGCCATGCATGAATCTAGGATGAAAGATTACCTGGCAGTAGCCGATAGGTGGGTCTGTGGGGCCAGGTGGAGCAGTGCCACATTACTGATCCACAGGGTTAATGATACATATACCATGCATTACCATGCAGTCATCACACCATGTCTGAGAGGGGAGCAATGTGCAGCTTTGACAGACAGAAATGCATAGTATGGCAGGACTATGGCAAGTGTATGGGACAAGGATCTGTCCAGCATGTGGTAGGTGGATGTCCATGAAGTATGTGTTCGAGATCAGGATGAGTATGTGTAGCATGTCCAACATCACTGGGTTGGACATGGATTTATTCAGGGTATGCATCATGCTTCATAGTGGAGATAGGGAATGGGAAGGCTGGTGTAGGCCATCTGCACATGGCCAATACCCCTTAAATGAAATATGTGATCTGATATGGGTCACTTGAGTGATCTGTATGGCTGGACAATGATTTCTATATTCATGAATGGCACCCTATCATTATTAGGGTTGCCACATATGACTACCTGACAGGTGTGGTGATGTAGCTATCACAGGAAAGACAACTGCCCAGCTGCATCCCTCACACACAAGTGTCCATTATGTTGACCACTGTCTAGGTGTTAGTTCATGGGTACAGGGTTATTAACATAGGGGTGACAATGCGAGTCAGCTATTGCTATTAGGTCATAGCCATTTGCATACTTCAAAAGGCAGATGCCTTCTGTTTGTCTGTGAGGTATAGACTACAATGAGGGGGAATAAAATTCATTAACCCTGACATACTGTAGCTGCCACTGGTGATGATCACGTATTATTCAGACACCTTCTGTAGTGTTTGTTCTGCCAGCAGTCCTTTTGAAAATCACTCCTGTGACATAGGAATGTACAACTAGTATACCGAGTGTAGGTGGTACACAGTATGGGTGATGATGTCCTATGACCTGGCAAGGTTATGATATGCAGTGTGACATCAACCATACTGTCATCTACATCTGTACTGCTGATATCACTTAAGTGATCAGGGTTCATGGCTTTCCAGACCAGACTCAGCAGGGTAGTAGTAAAGTACTTCCCATTATCAATGGTGACTCCCCCTTTGTGGATTGTGATACCTGTTGGTGTGCATCATTCAGTGTGCACACAACCTGACATGGAGCTATGTTTTACATGATGTGTAATTGGAGAGCATCTTGTCTTTCCATATGTGTATGATACAACCTGTGATGTGGTCAGGTCCCATGCAGACTGAGTGCAGCTTGTACCTGCATAGTTATGGGTACAGGGGCCTTGTGGTGTACATGGATATATGCTTGTGTACCTGTTAGGGGGAGGGGGCTGTGTGTTTATATTATCCAAGACCCTATCTGGATTGCTTATTCATGCTAAGCACTTGTTCAGGACTTGTAAACACTATGTAAGCTAATAATTACTATAGCACTCAATCTTTCTCATTACCTACAGGTAAGGGTGAACAGGTTTTGTACATACTTTTCTCACTTGCATAGAGTAATGTAGCTCTTGTATTCACTTTCCTCACTTATCTAGGTGAATGTAGTTCTATATTCAGGCATGTCCAGAAGTCAACTGCCAGTGTTCTCACCTGTCTATCTGATGAATCTGGACATCTTGAGGCAATGTACACATTGCCTCATGTACACAGACAAGTCTCCCCACCTACCACCCAACACTACAACCTGTGAGAGATGCACTCATCTAGCCAAACTGGAGGTAAAGGTCTCTCCAACCAAGCCTGACCCTGACTGTCATGTGGAGAAGGTACATATTCGCACAACACCACACTCATCATATAAGTCTGACTGAATCTACCCCACCATTAACTGGGAAAACTACTCGTGTACCAACACATTAGCTCAACTGTTTCTGGAATTCATAAACACCAATGCCCTGACTCAACATATCCACACACCCAGCAGGGGCAACTATATCCTAGACCTAGTCATTACCAACATGAGTGACTGGTGCTCCACATGTGAAGCCAACTCCTTGTTGGTTTGATCAGACCATGTGCTGAACACTGCTGATATCCACATCCCACACCTACCCCCCATTAAGGGAACCACAGTATAATATGTCTACAAGGCCAACTACATGCTTCTTAAGACAGAAGTGGTGGATGTCATGACAACCATGCAGATGGCCAGTACTGTTACAACTGCTGAATCCTACACAAATGCACTCTATAAGCACTTACAAAAGTGCATGGCTTGTGCTATCCCAAACAGAACCAGGACACTATACTCCTAATTAACTAAACCAATCTGGTGGTCCCCTGCCATAAACATATTGTACTACAGGAGGAAGACACTGTTGCAAATGAGAGTACAATACTATGCATGGAGGAGATCCCTGGCCAGCCTCAGTAAGAAGGTGAGATCCCTTATAAGATCCTCCAAAGCTAGCTATGAAAACTATAATGCAACTAATACTAACAACAACCACAAAGCATTCTATAGCTATGTAACATATCTCGATGTCAACAACCAGATCTGCTCTGAGTTACAGCACAAAGGCATGAATATTACAGAAACAATTGATATTGGCAAAATCCTGGCAGATCCCTCTCAAAGCTGCACACTCTAAAGGCAATATCACAGCATCCATGGGACCGGACATCCATGGGACCGGACAAGCTGCATTTTACACAAACTTCAGATTGTACTGTCTCCCCACCTATGCACCATGTTCAATAATAACCTCACATCAGGCATAGTGCCCTCTGAATGGCGCACAGCAACAGTTATCCCACTCCACAAAGGTGGTGCCACAATGGTCCATGGGACCGATTTCCCTATAGGCCTGACTAGCCTGGTCTGCAAGGCTATGGTGCACATCATGGATCATTGTCGCAGAGACACTGGGTACCTCCAAACCTTTGACCCCTCCCTGTTTGGCATTGTTCAGGCTGGACCATGCCTCCTAAACCTGGTGGACTTCTTAGAGACAGTTACCAAGGCATTAGATGAGGGTAAGGAGGTCCACACAGCCTACCTAGATCTCTCATAGGCTTTCAACAGCATTCCTCCTTCAGGTATTATCAACCTTTATTTATTTAAATTTGTTGACCGGGAGTGTCCGACTGGATGTAGGTCCATTTTCAGTGGAGGCCCGGGGAGAAAAGCTCCACAGTAAAATAAACAGACAGTAGTTACACTGGATTACATAACGATTAACAATTTAACATAGCAATTACTTACAACATATTTACAGATGAAGAACATAGTACATCAGTAGACAACTAGAATCTTTATCTGTGAAGTACATAACAGACATTAACAAATGTTACAATGAGAAGTTCCTGCTGTATAATAAGTACTAGGCTTATAAGCATCTGAGCTTGCTATAATCAAGGTAGTTAGTGGAGTGGAAAGAAAGGTAGTGGTTGGATGGAGTGGATGATATTAGAGTGGGAGTTGCAAGGGCATAGCCAGCATGTTTTTAGGTGCGCTTTTAGTAAAGTTTTGAAGTGGGTGCATGATGGTACAGAGGTAATTGTGGGTGGGAGTGAGTTCCATAATTTGGCTATGGTGCAAGAGAATAGTGCTTCACCAGCAGAGTTATTGGCTTTAGTGATCTGCAAGTGATTTTTGTTGCTGGATCTCAGTGGTCTGGTGGTGCGATAGGGTTGGAGTAGATTCTGGAGGGATGGGACATTTAGTGGATGGTTTACTAGTTTGTGGGCGAGTGAGAGTTGATACCACTGAAGCAGGTGAGGGAGTTCAAGCCAGCCCAGTTCAGCAAGTGAGAGACAGTGGTGACTATGGTAGGATGCCCCTGTGGCATTTGGCATTTTGTTGTAGCAGGTCTCTAGCTTGTTTAGATCACATTGTCTTAGGTTGGTATATATTGGAGAGGCATAAAGTAGGGTGGAGATAAGGTGGGAATTTGCTACTGAAATCTTTGCTGCTTTGGTGAGAAATTGCTTATTTCTGTATAATGCTCCTAGTTTTTTGTGGACTTTTTTTATGGTCATAGATGTTTATTGTCTATTTCCACTCCTAGCAATTTGGTGTGTTCAGTTGGGTATATAGTGGTGTTGTCTTTTGCTGTGATGTTAAAGTGAGAGTTGTTTTGAGTATGTTTGGTGGGTTGGAAGATGCGTAGTTTAGTTTTGTTTGGGTTGAGTATTAATTGGGCATTGGATAACCATGTTTCAACAGAGGAAAAGGCTTCCTGTGTGACTTTTTGCAGTTTGGGTAGGGACTGGGCTGAGCAGATGATGGTCGAGTCATCTGCGTATTGTATGAGTGTGCCATGTTTGTTGGCAGAGGCTAGATTACTGGTGTAAACAGAGAAGAGTATGGGTCCAAGGATGGATCCTTGGGGAACCCCTATGAAGACAGGTAGTTGGGGAAATGTGTCATTCTGCCATACAATGGATTGTTGGCGGTCAGACAGGTAACTCTGAAACGAGTTGGTGACTGATTGTGAGAAGGATAGGTTATTGAGGACAGAGATAAGTTGTTTGTGTGGGACCATATCAAATGCTTTAGATAGGTCTAGGAAAGTAGCAGAGGAGAGATAGCCATTGTTTTTATGCTGAAGGATAGTGTTAGTAAAGGAGAGTAAGGCAGTGGTGGTGCTATGGTTTGGTCGGAAACCATGCTGAGTACTGGAAAGGAGGTTGTTAGTAAGGAGGTAGTCTGAGACCTGAGAGTGTATGCATCTCTCTAGTATTTTGGAGAGTGGAGAGAGAATAGCTATGGGGCGGTAAATGGTTAGTTCTGCGGAGGGTCCGCCTTTGTGGAGGGGAATTATATGTGATACTTTCCACAATGTGGGAACGTAACTTTCTGACAGAGATCGGTTAATCAAGATGGATAATGGGTAGGCCAGATCATCAGCTGTGATTTGTAGGTATTCACTTGGGAGGTTGTCTGCTGCTAATTTGGTGGGTTTAAGTTTAGTTAAGAGTTTTTTTTATGTTGGAGGTAGGTACAGGAGAAAAAGAGAAGGCAGTGGGGAGATTACTAGTTGAAGGTGTGGGTTGGAGGGGAGGGGGGTTGTGTTGTTTAGCTAGTGATAGTATAGTCTGGGTGAAGTGTGTGTTGAATGAGGTAGCAATATTTTCTGAGGAGTGAGGGATGTTAGGAGGAGGGGTACTGACTTTACCTGGGTGGAGGATGGACTTTATGGAGGACCAGAATTGTTTGGGGCTGTGTTGTGAGGAGTCTAGGGCAGACTGGTAGTATTGGAATCTGTCCTGTTTTATTAGCTTTTTGACTCTATTGCGTAGTTCTAGGAATTTCTGTCTAGCTGAGGGGGTTTTGGTTTTGTGCCAGTGCTCCCAGGCTTTATCCCTGTTTTTCATTTCTGACTTAGTGGTTTTTTGTAGCCATGGGGAGGGTTGTGCTTTGGTTCTGGAAAATCTTATGGGGGCATGGTAATTAAGGATGTTCAGGAAGGTAGTATTAAAAAATTCAACTGCGTCATCTAGACTGAGGTACTTTAGAGGATGCCAGTTACATTCTTTGAGGGATGAGATGAATGTGAGTGGGTTAAAGTTTAGTTTTTTTTTTACGTATTTGACGATAGATGACAGGTTTAGCTTGGTATAGGTATTTTTTGAGTAGGAATGTTGGGGAGTGATCACTGAGGCTATCTGATAAGCAGCCTGTTATAAATGACTGGAGGCTCTTACTGACTAGTATCCAATCCAGGGTAGTGTGCTTGCTGGAGTTTTTATTTATCCTGGTTGGTGACTGGACTAGTTGGGTGAAGCCATGAAGGTGTACATGATGGGTTGGATTGTTGCCAGAACAGGATTGCCAATCAATATTGAAATCACCTAAGATTATAGTTTCTTGAGGGAGATGGTGGATAGACCAGCTGAGGAGGTTTTCTAGTGGACAGATGTTTTGGCCAGGTGGGAAGTAGCATCCAATTATGTTGATGGTTTTGTTTTGGTTAATTTTGAGGTTAGTATATATTATTTCTTCATTGCCTATTTGTGGAGCTGATGATTTTAAGATCTGGATGTTTAGATGCTGTTTAAATATTATAGCTACACCACCTCCTTTTTTGTTTAGCCGGTCTACTCTTAGTATGCCATAACCTGTAGGGAGTATTTGCTCACTGGTAATGTGAGGTTTTAGCCAGGTTTCTGTCAGGATGACTATATCTGGGGAGTACAAGTCTATGGTGGCATGGAGTTCATGGACTTTGTTGGATATACTTCTAATATTTAGGCTTAGTAGAAGGAAGTTACTTGGCTTTCTATTGGCTGTAATATGGGAGAAGTTGTGGTTTCTAGTCTGATTATGAGGATTGGGGTTGGAGATGGTAGGGCCTGACTATAACATACCCATCCGCCTGAACATTAACCCCTATGTCATGTGATGGTTCGCATTGTGGCTCATGGACAGAACCCACACAGTGAGAGTTGCATACCCTAGGTCTGACTGTATACCAGTTACAACTGGCATCCCCCAGGGCTCAGTCTTAGGACCCCTCATGTTTGGTATATACTTCTCTGATGTACAGACAAGCACAGGAGGGCTTTGACTGAAAAGGTTTGCAGATGACTACAAACTAGGGGACATAATTGTTTCCCCAGCTGTTACAGACACCCTCTGGAAGGGTCGCACTAAGACGGATACCTGGTGTTAATATCATGACGTCAAGCTGAATGCCTAAAAGTGCATAGTCCTCCCCTTTGGATATAACTAATTACCCGTGGTCTACCACATAGGTGCTAGTCCCCTACATACAGAAAAGGTAATACGGGATCCGGGAACCCCAGTAGATAGCAATCTCTCCTTCAATACCCATAAGGACAAGGTGGTTAGAATATCCTTCAACATGGCCCCCCTAATCTCTAATGGGTTCGCATCCAGATTAGAGGGGCCATTGTGACTCTACACGTCATATTAGACCCATTAAAGGATACAACACCCCATTTGGGATATACGTTACAAGACAACTGCAACAGCTTGGAAGACCACACCAGTACCACACCAAGAGGATTACTGACCTCAAACAGATGACCTATGCAGCCCAACCTATGAAACTCCAACTGTACTCAGTTGCATACCGCATACTCACAGGTGATCTCTGCTTGACATACAAGGCCCATGTCCAACCCGGTATTGCTGAATATGCTCCACCTAAACAGAAGCCCCTGAGAGAGACATGCTTTAGGGATATACACCTAACCACAACGATGAGCAGGATGTGCTGGATGGATAGATTCCTAACCCAGACACTCCCTATGCTTTGGAACATGATTCCAATGTACATCAGGCAGGGCCCCTCATGAGCACTCTTCAAGGGAAACCTTGACATGTGGATGGGAGACAGACATGTACCCCAGGGATCACTGCAGTGGCTCTGCTGGACAGAGGTACAGGGAACTATTGGCTCTGCTGTTCAGAGGCACAAGGAACCAACCTATGGGGGTGGCGAAAGCCAACACCTGCTAGCTAGGCTTACAGATACCCTTGGTAAGACAGCCTAGTACCTACCTTTGTACATATTACATGTATTATGTGCATGGATAGTTAAATAGCTCTTCCATTTTACTTTGCTATCATGCTGATAAACTGTCAGCTCACTAAAAGACATATGTATCCTGTTATTGTGTATTGTAAATGCCAATTGACTTAACTAATGTTTGCCTAACATTACACTAATGCTATGTAGCTTGTAATACATATCTGCCTACAATACTGTACATTACACAGTTATTGGCACAATATCCCACAATGCAAATCATACTTGCACAGTGGCCCAACCTTCTACATGTTATTCTTTGTAATACACTCATACATATGGCTACAATTACAATATATCAATATATACTATCCCCTTTTATAGCACATACTTGTTGGACCAGCCCTGCCACTGACATTGGCTGGTGAGGAGTATTTCTGTTCAAAGCCCTTATATAGCATCCCTTGTGGTGTATGCGGTGTTTGCCTTGTGACCTACAACAATACACACAAATACTACAAGCGTTACTATGCTCAACAATACATCACAACAAGATAACTGTTTCCACTATATGGATTGCGTGCACTTTAAATACTACAGAAAAGTACTACATACACAGACATACTGACTGTTCTACATACCTTATTAGTAACCAGAGGTGTCATTAACTGTTGATTCAATCCTTTTCGGTTTGTGTTTCAATGTTCTTTGTAACGTTCCGCTGGTATATACGGATGGTTTGAATGTGTGATAACACATCCTTTTCTAGTTACATATTGGTAACATGTGGTATCCTGTCCACCGATTGCTGTTCCGAAGTAGTTAACTGGATGCACATCAGCTGTGCAGCTACTCCGTTAGCCGATACCATGGCAACAGTGGTGTATAAGTGAGTACTCCTTTTGGGCATTGTCCTTTTGCCTTACTATCGAGGGAGACGGCCTAGATGTGTTATTGCAATATATTTCAACAGCTATATGGAGACACACAGAGATATATTAGCTTCATGAGTCCCGTGGACTGTGTGTAATGGCTAGACGATTTAGTTCTACATGTGAGTACAGCTGTTACATTTCAGAACAGTGCTACTTATGCAGGGTTTGTTTGTACCTGATACTTCTGCAGATGTTTAATTCTGGAAAGGATATTTGGCCAGATCAAGGCCGTATGGCTATGCATGAACTGTTATGTGGTGTACAGTGTGCTCACCAGACATTCTTGATTTGGTGTACAAGTGTAGCATACTGTGTTGTTACTCTCTAATTGCTAACACATCCCTGTGTACGCACAATCCTCTGAAATGGGATTAGTGCAAACAAACCCTATTACATCAGCAGCTGTTCCATTGTATAACAGCAGCTATTTCACATAGGGCCATGTTAGTGTGTCTCTGACAAGGTATGTTAAGGCTTCTGCAGATGTCGTACAGTGTGTAAATGATTTGTGATGTTATTACAGTTTGTATTGTAATATGATTGGGTGCAGGGGTGATGTTGGTGGGTGTGCTTAGCAGATGCAGGTGTGTAGGAACTACTTTTATACATAATTGCTATGTGCGTGAGGGTTCCTTCCCTATATGAACACCTATCCTTTTGTGGACTAATACAGTGGTAATTGCAGGCTGATTAATTAAGGCACTGTTATGTTGTTCCTGTATAGCATGCAGGTGATGTTAGTCCTTGAATCCCTTCGGTAATACATCTGAATGTAATAACGTGTTGCTACATGACAGCTGTGTATTTCTGTCATAGGTATTTGCAGTCATCGTAGTTGTGTTGGTGACTGACCCTCTTTGGCTAGGGTTACCACCTTTTCATATGGCTATAGTGTGACCTTTTCGGGACACACATCTGATTTTACAGGCCGACACAAACACACAGTCAGTACAAGGGATAGAACTTTCCTTTCTTACCTAATTATAAGCTTATTCTTGTAGCAGTTTAGTTACTTATCCTGTTTCCTGTAACATGTAGGTATTTTAGATACAGAAATAGCTATTGTATGCAACTATTACAATACATATGGGACATAATTATGTCCTACAATCCCAGGACATTTGCCACGTTTAATATATTTGGTCAGGACACAACTGCCCAAAGAGGGAGTGTCCCTCACAAAGTGGGACAGGTGGTAACACCATCATTGGCTCATGTCCATAGCACATATTTGTAATAGTGTATAGGCATATACTCTCCATATCCTTTGTTCATAAAGGTTGGTAGTGGCGGAATGTGTGATTGCTATGGTCTATGTTATACACATATATGAACACTTCAACCACTGTATACGGGAGACCTACAGAATCCTGAAACCACAGTGTTCTGATGCACACAATACCGGGACCAGACACCCATACCCCACATTACCGACATCGACAGTAACTCGCGAAGGTAACACGAACATGGAACACACACATACACACACAGACACACTGCTGCCCAACACATCCAAACAAACCATCCTACACTACGTATGAGCAGGTAGCCAAGCCCCCCTACACCCCCCAAGTAGGTGTCTGCGTCCCCCCACACCACCCCCTACTTTAATATTCTACATCCTATGTTGCGCAAACAGACACACAAAGCT
This sequence comes from Protopterus annectens, assembly GCF_019279795.1. Lineage (NCBI taxonomy): Eukaryota > Metazoa > Chordata > Ceratodontiformes > Protopteridae > Protopterus > Protopterus annectens. The sequence goes on from NC_056730.1 coordinate 1,023,065,508, forward strand.
AACCCACAACCACACATTACAGTCCCCCAAGAACACACACCACACACAGAACACACACTTACACACACTACAGCCCTAAGAAACACACGTACACACAGTAACCAACCCGAACCGCAACACTAGAAGCACTGACTAACTGTCCATTAACATCGTGAGATTACACCTCGCGCATCTGGTGTTTTGGTACTGTGTTCTTTTGGACCTTAGGCCTCGGGATTACACGTGTCGGTATGTAAAGCAGTCGGTATGTGGCAGGTATCCCATTTATATGTACCTCCATGGTTATGTAGATGTTGTTAACTTATCTATATATCTACATATATATGTATATCCCCATATATCGACATCTCTCTCTCTCTCTCTCCCTCTCTATCTCTCTCTCTTTATATGATGATGATGTGTGTATATATATATATATATATATATATATATATATATATATATATATATATATATATATATATATATAAAACATACACCTTTCATTGGGTACATGCCGATTTGTCCTATTTCAACACATTCCTACCTTTTGTGTTTTATCCTGTCAGTTTACACAACTGCCATTGATACATCTCCGGTAGCTTAGTGGTATGTTATTGTGATGAATGGTTACATGGTTGCGTGTTCTAATCCTGGCAGTGATATCTTACCTCTCAGAGCAGGCACTGGTAGTGCAAGGGTGATTAACGCACATTTCAGCAGTTGTGTGTTTCACATGTTTATTATTCTGTAGAGAACTACCTATATATGCAAGCTGTGTTTAAGGTATACTATGTAACATGTACACATCTGTGAAGATACCTGGCAGGGATACTCCCCATTATTTGGAACTACATCCCTGATTACATTATACAAAACCCCTCACTGACACTCTGGGGAATCCTTGCAGAGTGGGTGGTGAACAGTAGCTACACCCCAGGGATCCTGCAAGTGGCTCTGCTCCACAGAGGGACAGTTAGTTGATCGATGGGGTGGTGACGGCAGACATGTTTTGCATATGCTTATGAGTGGCCTCGGCGGTTGGGCATGTACCTACCTATGCATCTATGAACCTGTACATACAGTATGGACACATGCTGATAGCTTAATTTACTGTTCAGGTATTGACTTACCTTGTGCCAATGGCGGTTGTGTGTACAATAGTTGAGGGCTACCTATGTAGGATGCACACAGTAGACCACCTATACATGACAATTTACAGGTGGTCGTGTGTGTGTGCCATCCATGTTTGCTGTGTGTGCAGGTGGAGAAGGGTGTCATTCCATGAGTGCCCACACTGTCAGTGTGTGTGCTATATGTTCCCTCTTTGCCAAGGCATGGGCATACTGGGCATGCCTCCGTCTGCCTACTGGGGCTAGCAGAGGGTGTTCATGGTCTGAGTACCACTGTGCCTGTGGGTCCCTTGGCAATGGTGGTGGGCTGTGAGGGCCTTCACCATTCTGTCCCTGCTGCAGCTGTTTCCACAGGATCCTATGGTGTAGCACTGCACATACTATGAATATGTGGGCACACGTTCCTGGAGAGTACTGCAAGGCTCCACCAGATATGTCCAAGCAACATAATCATGATTTCAGCATCCCAAACACGTGCTCTATGATGATTCTGGTTTCTGCGTGTGCCTCATTATGGCGTTCTTGCATGGCTGTGTGTGCATTTCTGATGGGAGTTATCATCCACAGTTCAAGTGCATAGCCAGCATCCCCAACCAGGTGGCCATATGGGATGCCCCCCCTGGCAAATACCTGATACAGCTGTGAGGCATGCCAGATGTGGGAGTTGTGATAGCTTTCAGGGCTGCCAGCACACACATCTATGATAATGCCCTGGGCATTGCACACAACCTGGCAGTTGATGGAGGGGACTCCCTTGCGGTTTATGTAGCACCTACCCTGCTCACCGGGTGGTGACTTGATGTGTATGTGCATGCAGTCTATTGCACCCAGTACCTCTGGGTAGTCTGCCACACGGTGGAAGAGACGCATATTGCTGGCCAACTCCTCCTGCGTTTGGGGGAAGTATATGTGCTCATTGGCATGTGGTAACATGGCATCCAGGAACTAGTGGAGTACCCTGGATGCTGATGCCTGTGAGATCCCCATGATATCCCTAGTTGGCCTTTGGAAGGTACCTGTGGCTAGTATTCTCAAGCTTACACATACCTTCGTGTCCACTGGGATGGGTCTCCCTCTGTTACTTCTGGCTCTGAGGCGTGGCCGGCACTGCTCAACAAGTTGCTGTATGATGTCCCTGTCCACCCTGTAATGCTCTATCTCCAGATCATGTAGCTCCTGGTAGGTTACGCTGGGTCTGAACAATCGTCTCCTCCTCCGGTGCCTGAGATTGTTGCCAGCATCATCCTCCACACCACCGTCAGTCTCCAACACATGCTGGTGAATCAAAGTTATGGCAGCCCCTAACAAGTACATAGTAAAAGTTCCCCATCTGTATATACGGATGGTGCAGAGTGTCTGGTAATACACAAGTGTGTGTGTGGGGCATTCACACTTTATACTATTGTGCTATGGATGCTGCTGGTGTAATTGGGTGTGTATGTGCAATTCCAGCTGCAGGGTATCTTAATTATGGGTTTTACAGGGGTACAGCTATTGTGGGGCCTTTGGTGTTGACTTACGCTTGTCTGCCATGATTCATCTATTGCCCTTTACTTCTATTTTCAACCCGATTTACCTCCCATTGTCAGGCATGCATCCAGCTGCCGCCTTTCTTGTTTTGTGTTTCCACAACCCAGGATTGTGTTGGGAAATGTGTTATGTAGCTGATCTACTGCAAGTCTGCTTTGTTCTGCTGTGACAGTTCTCTTTTCTTTGCTGTATGGCACCTCCTCTTTCCTTTTCTGCAGGTAGCTGCTAGCAGCCTTGTTAGCTGTTGTCTATGGCCCACTGTGAGTTTCTAGGTATTAATTACTCATTTGTACTCCAATTACCATGCTGCAGCATTTCCTTATTGTCTTCCCGTATCCTTCCTGTTTCAGCTATGGTGCATGCCGTGCACAGCCGTTTACCAGGTTTCATGCACGTTTTCATCCACATTCACATGAACTTTCGGTTACCTTGTGTGCTATCAGCTAAGCAAATCGATGGCTACTTCCACACCCCTATCCTGCGGCTTTGCTTAGCAACATGGATTAGCAATGATCCAATGTGCTTACAGCTACGGTGGCGTGCCTATCTTTTGATGTCATGTTTACCTCCAGGCCACTCCTTAGTGCTGTAACGCTACGCCGTGTGGTACATCCTTATGCTGATGGCTTGTTTGCAATTCAGTATTACTTGACTCATTTGCATGGCATTGACTGCTAATTCCTAGTTACCGCACGGAACACTGTCACAGACCCTTAGCAACCCTTGCGCCATGGTTGTGGTGTAGCATGCGTGTCATTGACTATTATGGGGATATCATGAATTGTGTTACATTACAGTTTTATGACATCTAAATATATTCTCCTTGTGATCCCGTTTGTGCACCAATGTACTGTGGTTTTTACTTTGCGTTGGTGTGGCCATGAAATTAAATGTTATTTTTTATATGTTGTGCATGTTGTTTTCTGCCATTGGCTATATATTTAGCCATTAGCATATATTAACATTATAATACGTAAGTTTGGTCCACTTTTATGGCTCCAATTTTATGTTTGACAAAATGTAAACCATTTTTTTTTGGTTTATATTTCTACATGCTTACGCTACACCTGCACAACTTCATGAATCGCTATATACCTTCATTTGCATGCTACACTGCTGCCTATGGGGTAATTAGCATACATGCGCCAGGAGCTGTGCAGCTCTGGCATAAGCTGGTAGTGCATGTAGAAACAGCTCTTACCTGAATCGCTCGACAGCCATATTTGGCGCTAGATCACCAATGCTACTCCGGTGCATGGCACAAGCTTCATGAATCCCAGGGTATGAATAGTGTGCACAATATATATAAGACATTTTTAAAATAAAAGAAGGTAGTGAAGGCCCAGATATGATAGGGTATGAAATGTATAACAATTTAAGGGATTTGCAAAAAAATTAAAGATTTTGAATGAATGGTTAAATGAAAGTTTTATGTGTAAAGAATTATGCAGCAGACTACTTAAATTTATTTGGAAGAAAGAAGAAGAGAATTAAAAAAACTGGAGACCAATAGTATTGAATAATAATGATTATAAAATTTTTGATGAAAATAATACAAAAGAGATTTGAAACTAAAATGGAAAATATATGGAAGATATTATATATATATATATATATATATATATATATATATATATATATATATATATATATAGATAGATAGTATAAAGGGGAGGGTTGTCAGGAATTATTAATGATAGAGAAATTGTGGGTGATATTATGAACAGAAAAGAAGAAGTGAAAATCATGATAGGAGACCTTAATAATGCAGTTCATGCAATTGGACATGAAATCCTATGGAAAATAATGAAATAATATAGTGTAAGTGTGAAAGCTAGGAAATTATGTATGCCAGTGTATAGTAATAATAAAGTAAAAATACTTGTCAATGGCTGGTTAAGCCAAGTGGTACATATGAAGAATGGTATAAGATAGGGGTGTCCAATGAGCTGTATACACTTTGCATTAGTTATGAATGTGATGGTATGTGAAATAAATTACTAAATTAATATGGTGGGGTACATAACACCTGGAGGGTTAAGAATTTCAGTTCTGTTAACATACGCAGATGACATTATAATAATTACAGGACACAACATTTGGATACAAGAAGTAATATGCACATATGAGTGTCTGGAGATAAGGATGGCTTTAAATAAAGAAAAAAGTAAAGGTTTAGCTGATGTAGTAAAGATTGGGGGTATATATTTTACAATAAATGAAATTTCTATTATTAGGTATAATATTTTGGAATAAAGATACAAGTAGAATTCAATGGGGAAAAAAAACAATAGAAGAAATAAAACAAATGTCTTTTACAGAGAACATATAAATTATCATTCAGAAAAAGGCATATTTGATAAACTCCGTACTGATGGGAAATAGCATATTTAGCAAGTGCATTTATTTTGCCAACAGTATTTGAAAAGGAATTACTGCAGATATGTTTTCATTTTTATGGGGTTCTAGATTAAACCTAGTAAAAAGAGGTGTTTTGTATGTAAATAAAGAGGAAGGAGGTTTAGGGTTAATTAACCCAGTGGTATACACTGCTTCATTAAATTTGTACAAAGTGTTAAAGTGGATAATTGAAAAAGATGAGACATTAGTAGTAAAATTGTATAAATATAATTATGATAAATTCTGGGGTATGATAAAAAAGAGAAAAAGAATGCATAAATTATGAAATAAAATGTTACAAAGAAAAAATATTTTTGTGGAAAATAAAAACTAGTGATATAGTAAAAGATATAAAAGTACATTATAAGAATGAAATGATGTACATTATAAGAATGAAATGATGACACATTACTATGTCAAACCATGGAAAAATCCAACAGTTAAAAAAAAATTAAAGCTATAAAAATGAGCAGCAAACAGTGTAATCAGAAAGTAGAATGTCAAGATTTTTTGTGTTGACTGGTAACAGATAACTTCCAAGTAAAAAGGAAATATGCCATATAAGAAGAAAAGTGATAGAAGTAGTTCACATTGTCATGAAGAAGAAACTACAGAACATGTTTTTAAAATGTAGAAGAAGAAGAAAAGTTATGAGGAAAAGTATGTAATGAAGATTTTTTGAAGATAGAAAAGAAATGGATAAAATAAACATGGATATGATTAAATATGGATATTATAAGAATAGAAGTAAAAAAGGAATAGATAAAATATTATTTTATGTTATTTGGGTTATATGGAATAAAAGAATAAATGAAATTATGTTAAATGGTAAATGGATTTTAGCAACATTACTAAGTAAAATAAGATGGTGGTTATGGAAAAAGGAGAGGTAGTCTAAGCGGATGAAAACTAGTATGATATATTAACAGATCTCTGAACACTTGTAGATATTTGGAAATAGGTAAATAGTTTGTAAATAAAAGTTATTTTATAGATAAAGAAAGGACCCCTACTATTTTTGATAGGTGCCATGTGATCTTTTATATCCACCTGAGTTACAGCAACTCATGCAGAAGGGGCCTCAAGTTTAACATCTCAACCAAAGGATAGCACACTCAGAAGTATAACACTACAGTGTCAACAACTGATCTTGCTGGTCTGGGAATAGAACCCAGAGCCCTCTGCACCAAATATGAATATGCTACCTTTTGCACCACTGACACTGACATGAGATATATTCTTACCACTATTTTCAGTGCTTCAGAAATCAGGTCAGCCATGATTATAAAGCAGGTATGATTTAAAGCAGACAAAAATTCAGGAGATGTGAGCAAATTCAATCTTCCAACTAATAGATGCAGATAATATAGAGTTATTATCTTTAGTATTTAAATTAATATATTTATAAAAGTGTTTCTTTCATACAGTTTGTAAACCTGTTAATCCTGGGGTCAGATATCATGACAAAACATAAGAACTTGGGCACACCACTTACATAGTCACACATCTGAAATTCTGAATTAGCATCTGGGCTAACACTATCATTAATCTTCATCTGTATGTTGATTACTATGCCAGATCTGCAATAGTCAAAGCTGACAAAATTATATATCACTTCCTAGAAAAAAAATAATTAAATCCTGTCACATCTCAAAGTCTGATATGCAATAACTTTTATAAAGAAAACCATTTCCATATTCTGAAAGTTCTATATTTCGGTTACTTTAAGCATATCTGTGGTTTGGGTGAAGGAAAGCCATCTAATGTTTAGTAAAACATAACACTTACATAAACATATATTGTGTTGGGTTTGCCATCACAATGTAACAGCTGCAGTGTGTATCAACGGATATTCGAAATTAAGTCTGCACAGGTTTGTATGTGCGAAAAAAAAAACATGCAGAATGCACAACAGTGGATGGTAGTGTGCATTCGCTGTTGTGAGTTCAGCATGTTGGATGGAGATCACACTATAGTGGGAATTGGGAATTGTACCCTTTCCCGCACTGTAGTGCGATCCTGAAGTTTGTATATATAAGTTGCAGGGGGTGTGGGGAAACATGGGGGCTTGTCCTGCAAAATGTGTGTTGTATGTCACCAGATGTGGTGGTATGCTCAAAAAATGTTGACAATTCGAAATCGAATGTCAAGTAAAGAACACCATGGTTGTGGTGAGGGTGGGAACATCACAAACCCATGGACATCAGGTTGGTTGACAGTGAGAATTGAGTCAGCACCCACTGGACCGTCATCACTGTCACCTCACTGTGCTGATGGCTGCAGTGTCTGATATCTGCTCCTGTGTTATTTAATACAATGGTGGAGAGCAGTGTCTCCATCCAGTGTAGGTGTGCAGCAACCGTGTAGTGCACAATCTTGCACACCAACTGTGGCAGTTCATCTCGGGTGATAAACTCACCACCTTCAACACTGCTCCTGGAGGGAACCACTGGTCTATCCTGTGAGGTAGAACTACCTGAGGGGCCAGGTATTGCAGGGGCAGCAGTGGGGGTGTTACCAGTTTGTGCAGTAGATGTGTTGGGCAGTGATGCTGTAGCTGGTGGAGTGGAGGTAGGAGGATCCCGTGGGACAGGCCTACCCCACTGTGCTGTGAGAAAAATAAAAAATAAAAAAAAAGAGAAAAGGGTTGGATGAAAGGGAAAATGGGAGAACATTAGCAACTTCATATGTGACATATAAAGCATTGACACAATTATTTGACTCTATTCTGTTACCTTTGCTTTTAAGACTACCGACTCCTAGCAAATACCTTGTTTACTGTAAAGCTACTAAGCTCCTAACAGAGGCACAATATATTACAGATTGCAGCAAGCAATCCTTGATGTGTGCATATATTGCACATATGAGTGATCCAATTATACTGATAACAGTTTATAGCAGGCAAGTGGTGGTGCCACTGCTTTAGAGCTCTGACATTGCATTGCAATACTTATGAAAACTTAACAGTGTTGTATATTGGGAAGTGTAGATCTTGAAGGCACAACCTATGACTACTCTGTAATAGTGAACTGTTGTTTTGGCCTCCAGACTAATGCATACATACTTGCCTATTACAGATGAGAAATGAATGCTTAATTTGATACAACTATATAATAAACCAATAAAGGCATCTTTAATTTTAATGCTAAAATAACACTGCTGTTCGGATGAACAAACACCACATGCTTCTCACATCCATGCCAATCTAGTGGCATGGGTTTGCACATTCAGTTCTCGATCTGTGACTGCTGTGGAAAAAAAAAAAAACAGAACAGGACACCATTAACCATACCAGTCCTGACTATTAACTCTTACAAGTAGTCTCTGTAAGTAATAAGTACACATTTGTGGGGTGTCCGCAGTCTTACATTCCTTGATCCAATGGTTGAGGGTATCTATGTTCCTCATCCTGATGTCTCTGTAGTGATTCCTACAATGTTCACCAGTGTGGGGGATACTTGTAGCACTGGTCAGAGCCTGGGCCAGACAATTCCATGCCTCTGCCTTGTACTCCGAGCCATGATAGTCCCTCTGCAAAAGCCTGAACCAATGTTCATTGACTAGGAGTCCAACAAACACTTTGGACTCCTGGACATCCCATCAGAGCACAGAATCTCATAACCTCTCCAGGAACACCTTTCATGCCTACTACAGATAAAGACCAATGTAGAATGATTTTTTCCTGCCAATTGCAGGTATTGTGCTTACCGGGAATGCGCACTTTCTGATTTTGCAACACTTAAAAGTGTTGAGCATCACTTACCATCACGCAAACACATTGTGCGAGAGTGCTCAATGCTGGGAAATGTGTTTGCATGATGGCCAATAGTAGTAATTGAATGTATCCCGTGTATGTTTGTGGCTGTCTGAATGTACACTGATATCAAGGCATGACCTGTTATTTGTATATGTATTCTATTTAATATATTTGGAATTAGAGCACTTAGTGATCACACAACCTTACTTGCAAATATACAGCAATGTTCTACCTTTTTGTGTTTCTTGGCCATTCATCAATTATCTGGCTAGTACTCAGCATGCAGTGTTTAAGCCAGTCTATATCATTTACCTTAAAATGTGTGAGGATACTAACAGGGAATACTAAGATATGCAGTTGCCATCAAAGTAAGGGAAGGTTGGATGGCACAAACAAGCATACACTGCTCTTTTCCGGGGTGGGGAGCAAAGGTGGGTTCCTGTCATAGCACATGAAAGCGTATAATGTTCTTTCCAGGGGGCTGGACCCAGGCTAAGCTGCTATTATAGCATAAACAAGGATATGCTGCTCTTGTTACTAGTCTTGCTTTGCATCTTGCCTGACTGATCTTGTGAAGGTGATGAAGCCATTAACTGCTATGTGTCTCATTACTTTCTAACTTGTCTCTGTTATGATTTCCCATTACAAACATATGGTGCTAAACTGAGGGCATGCAGTGATCATCAGTATTTTGTGAAGGTATCAAAGTGTAAGCCTTTGATGCCTGAGGCCTACTACTTGCCAATGGGCACATACAAGTCAAATAACTCTCTCTGCTGTCACATGTTACATTAATTTTGGTATATATCCCATCTTCTATTTGCTTACTGTACCAAGTGAAGAAATACAAGGACATGCCATAATATTAATATACAATACAGTACACATACAGGACTTACCTTGTAAATGTAGCAGCTGCCATAGTGTTAATTCAGGGCTGACCATGGTGCAAGCAGTACACAGAAAATACATGGGGAGGTAAAGCCTGTGTTTCTGAGTTGAGGTTGGCAGAGGTCACAGAGTTCCTGTATTGTATCCCTGTCTACCCTGTAGCACGCTGCAATGTCCATGTCATGTATGTTGTGATAAATTAAATGTGGCCTGAAAACTCTTCTCCATCTCAGCCTAGGCCTATTGGCAGCAGCAGCAGCATTGCTTGCAGCTTGTAGCACATACAAATGGAGTTAAGCAGCAGCAGATCCTAACATTATGTGGTGTAGACTTTCTGTATCTGTACTCCACTACTTTTGAAATCCACAGGAAAAACTAGCATGGTGTCTACATGGTTGCTTTATAACTTGTTGAATAGCTCTATCAGATTGGTTGATTAGCATGCAATTTAGCTGCTTATGCTGTAATTAGCATCTCTGAAACACACCATAGACAGATGCAATCCATTAATAATCTACTTCATTGTAAAAAGGCGCATGCCTAGCTAGCCAAACTGATGATGAGGTACTTGCTACATGTTCAGAAAAGCAATATATTTCCAACTCTATCTTTACAGAGGAGTATTGAACTCCAGCAGGAATGCTGTCATTTTGTTCCCTACATAATGCATATGCTAGAATATATTGATGAATAATGTGAAGCAAAGCCTTTTACACTGTTATCTGTATGCATTAATTAGAAGTGTACTGATGGTATGGTAGTAAGCTGTGTGATACATATGTACAAATGTCTCAGGGACAGGTCCTTTGAATGCATGTTTAGCATTTCAAATGTATTTTATTAACAAAATGGTTCATGTGCCTGTTCCGCTGTGAGTGAGAGGAGCAAAGAAAAGTTACTGTTATGTCACAAACTAGAATGGACTGTTATTTTGGGGGAAGCACAGTTGAGTTACGGCTATGGCACATGCAAGGATATGTTGCTCTTGTTACTCTCCTTGTTTTGCATCCTGTCTGTTGTTGGTATTTCACATCTGTAGAAAGTTTTATGTTTCTCCAGTGGGTACTACTGACTGCATACCTTAACTGTTTTATCTGGTAACAGTTAATTTGTAGTTATGGGATACTTGTGTATTATCATTCTGTTGTCTTTTAGGACAGAAAATGTCATTGAGGTGCAGACCCCCCTTCAGTGAGGCAGAGAATACTATAATTGTTGATGTGTTCTGTCAACATGGGGCTTATCTTCTTGGAAGGGGTCACCCCAATATGCTAGCGAGGATGAGACTATGGCAACAGATTGTTACCAACATTAATTCTGTGGGTGGCCACAGCTGGACTTATGACTAGGTGCACCACAGCACCACTGACATGGTTACCTCTGCACGGAGGCTTGCAGCGGTAGCTGCTGTTGCCCAAGACCAGAGGGTAACTGGGGGTGGGCCTGCTACAGAACCAGCTCTCACCCCCAATGAAGAATTCCTGGCAAACCTACAACAGGACAACTCACAGCTGTGTGGCCCACAACATGTCATTAATGTGGGACTTGCTCCTTCTCAGTGCCAGGAAGAGCTTCCAGGTAGACTGTTATATTACCAGTCAAACACTGTTGTATAGTAAAACAATTGAAATAAAAGTTAGTTCTGTGTCACATTTATTTATTTTTTGTAAGGGGGGTTTGAAGATTAGTACAATGATAAGCTCAGTTTGGAGTTGTCAGCCATGATCTTGTCGAATGCAAATATCATGCAGATATAGAGGAGTACATGTAGTACCCCATGTTTTACTGTTAAATGTGATGATGTTGCCCTTACCATTTGCTTAAGTTATTTCAGGACCGTCAGGAATCCAGTGATGTATGCCTCCTGCAGATGGTATGCCAAATAAAGTTATTCCAGTACTGCAGATCAGTTTATAGAAATATCATAATGTGTCATTTTAGGCCTATTGTATGTATTGCTGCACTGTCTGTAATAGTGGCAGCACTGTTAGTTGTTTAGCATATATTGCACAATAGTAGTGCAGGTATTAATGTATGCCTCTGTTTCTCCTTTTTTATCACAGGTGATCATAACAGTGGAAGTGTGGGCCCTGTGCCACCTGATGTCAGTTTCTCATCAGACACTGATGATGATGGTGGTGAAACTGAGGCACAGTCAGGAGGTGCAGAGGTTGAATCTGACACAGAGGGTGACATTCAGCCACCCCCTTCTTTTTCTCTGGACATAGCTAGTAGGCCTATGCCTACCCAGTCCACTGAGCCCACAGATATAGGACAGGTGGAGGGCAAGGACATTAAGCAGGAAAGTGTGGCTGTTGTGGCTTCAGTGCCTATTGAGTCTGGCCATAGCCAAAATGTTGGTAAGGTGCCACACCAGAGGGTTGATAGGGGTGATCCAAGGGGGGGCTGCTGCAGATGCCTGTTCCCATGTCACTCAACATATGTTTATCACCATCATGGAGGCACAGGTACATTCAGAAGGTGTTCCAGACAAATGTTCAAGGTTGTGGATGTTGCACATTCTGACATGCATGACTGCCTCCACTGTGTCACCGATTCACTGGATTGGATGAATGACATGTTGGAATGAGGGGTGTCTGTGATGGACCAAGGGGGTGTCTGTCATGGAACGAGCATGGTCTGTGATGGAGCGTCTGCTGGGAGGGGAATGGTGTCCTCCTGGATGTAGGTCAGCCACTATATCTGCCGATAGCCTAGTGGCCATGCCCAATTACAATCATAGTGGCAGTACTTCTAATGGTCCATCGATGAGTGTGCTGTCCACATCCAGACATGGCAGGCCATGGGGTCATGGTCCTTGGCATTCCCATGAAGGGAGCACATCCATGAGACATCAGTCATGCTCAGGTAGCAGCACTGCATCTGACCTTGGGTGTTGATGTGCCAGTGCAGCTGCTGGCAGAGCCAGTTCTCATGGTTAGGGGTGACAACAATGAACTGCTGCATTCTACCATGCATGGCTCACACCTGTCCAGCATACCAACATGTAGAGCTAGCACTGATCTTGGCTGTGTTCATGCAGACTCTTACACAACAGTTTCACATGGAGGACCCCTACAGAAACACACACACAGCCTGGCTGCTTCCCTTTCTCCCTCACACATACTGACTGACCTTTTGTGTTATCCTAGGCCTCCTGCTCCCCCAAGTACCCTGTGCAAGTGATAACTGTGCAATATTCCTGTTTTTTTCTCTTTTGGATTCAGGGATACAAACGCTTTATGTCTGATGCATGGGGAATGTAGCTATATTAGTGCCTACTATATCTGCATTTGTGTTGTTGAACTGATAATTGTACCTGTCACTTATATTTATCTTGCCAAATGATACAGTGGATACTATCATCATGTCAGTACAGTCTAGTGTATTCTCTTGTAAAGGTTGTGAAATCAGGAACTGCAATGTGTATCCTTACTTTATAACTTTTCTCTTTAATGTTTTACAGTACACATGTATGGTGCACATTATAAGACACACCATCACATTCAGATCTCAGGATTATATGACAGCTCTGTAGTCAAACTCATCAGAACAGTAATGCAAGATAATGCTCTCTTTTGCATGAACCTCACCAGACACATGCAGCAGATGGACAGACCACAGGGCTTTTTCATCAGGATACCACAGTGCCTACTAGCCATGACATGCTGTACATTGGTAGATTAAAAGACATGTCACTATCATCTGTCTAGTATTGCATTAAATTGTAACTGTTATTCTAAGCCTCTTACTTTTGGTTTAAGTACTTGGGCTTCAGGACAGTTGTCTAACATTAAGAAGGTTTGTAGTCTACACTCTTGTGGGATGAGATGGTAGCCTCTGTCCTTCTGAGCTGGGAATTGCTGGTTGGATGCTTACTGTGCCTGTTGTTCTAACTGTCTTTGTTATGGTTTAAGCACTTGACCTCCAAACCAGTTATTTTATATTAGGAAGCTTTGTGATGTAGACTCCTGTGGCAGAAGAGGATAGTCTACACCCTTCTACTCTGGGAAATGCTGTTTGAAGGCTTATCGTGTCTGTTATTCTGAAAGTGTCTTAGTTCTGGTTTAAGCACTGTAGTTCCAGACCACTTATTTCACACTAGGAAGGTTTGTTGTCTACACTCTTGTTTGAGTATTCTACTGAATTGCTGCTTTATTTAAACTGTTTTTCTGCTGTTGTGATTGCAATTGTCTGCACTTTGAATTTCTAATATTTCTGCATTTTATAGCGTAGGCTTGATTCATGCTTGATGAATCTAGACTTTGCTATGTTATGAGTACTAAAACCAGCCATCTTACATTAAGAAGGCCCTCTGCACCATTGTGGCAGAAGTTTGCAGCCAAGGACCCATCCAATTTGAGGATTGCTGGAATAAGGCTTAGTCTTGGCCTTTCCCTTTGTTTACTTTTTTTTTAAATTCATTTAACTTCACTTGAATTCCAGCATTGTGTTGGGCCAAGTTTGCACTCAGTTTACTGGAACTGCTCAGAGCTTGCAGTGCTAGCCTGCAAGCAACTCAGTTGTGCATTGTGAAACACTGACATGTTTTTGTACCCCTAGCCCTCAATAGAATAGACACTCTTTATTAGTCTTACAGCAAAACCTGGTCCATCTAGCCTACTCCCCACTAGTTACTACAATATAGACCTTCCATAATGGATGGACAGTTTTCTACCATTTCACCAGGCAGCCTGATTGACATGGGCATCCTGAGGCAATGTAGCAATTGCCTCATGTATACTGAAAACCAGTTACTGCTAAAACTAATACAACATGTGAGAGCTGTATCTGTACTATGAATTTGTAATCAATTATCTCACATTACAACAAACCAGATATCAAACATGTTGTCAGCACACACACTTCACCTCTTGCACATAACATGCTCACAACACATAAACCCACATTTGTGGAGGTACTCACTAGAAACCTACTTAAAGATCAGAGACCTCCCAAGCAGAAACCTACTGCACAGACTGCAGACTCAACAGAATCCACTACACATAATAATATACACAACACTGTCTCAGCCAATAAGCCCCTAAGGCAAAACACCAAAACCAAATGTCTTGGTCATATGTGAATCCATAGTGAGACACACAGATTTCCCACTCACCAGGCTGAACAAGGAGAAGGTCATGTCAGCTGCCTGTCAGGTGCCAGGGTCTGTCAGATCATGCACGTACTCAAGTCTCTCAAAAAGAAGTACCGTTATGACTCTGCCATAGTCTGTGTTGCAGGGAATGACTGGAAACATACCTCACTGTACTATATGAACATGGTGACTATATGAACATGACTAATCTCTCAGATTGTCTGTCCCAGGCAGGTATGTGTCTAGGCCTAAGCAGCATTCCACCTTCACCCAGGGTGATGCCGCAATATAAACAAAACATGACAGACTTCAACAATTGATTTAGCTTCTGTTGTAAATCCAGGGTGATCCAGTGATCCAGTATCTGTCAGTCTGGGAAGATATGGTCGACAGACCATGCTACTTTGCCTCAGATGGTCTACAGTTGTCACTTCTTGGCTTTCGGTTACTGGCAAAGGTACTTGCCTCCCCCATAGTGGCCTTTTTAGGCAATGTCAGAACAACTACAGTGGATATAAAAAGTGTACACACCCCTGTTAAAATGCCAGGTTTATGTGATATAAAAAAATAGACCACAATAAATCATTTCAAAAATGTTCCCACCTTTAGTGTGACCTATAACCTGTAGAATTCAATTAAAAAACAAACAAATCTGTTAGGGAAAAAAATATAAAAAATAAAAACGTACAATAAGCTGGTTGCAGAAGTGTGCACACCCTTAAAATAATACTTTGTTGAAGCACCTTTTGATTTAATTACAGCATTCAGTCTTCCTGGGTACACACCTGCCATCAAATAAAGAGACTCTGATTAACCCCAAATAAAGTTCAGCTGTCCTAGTAGGATTTTCCTGACATTTAATCAGTTGCCTGCTACAGCAAAAGCCACGGTTCACTGAGAGCTTACAAAGCATCAGAGGGATCTCATTGTTCAAAGGTATCAGTCAAAAGAAGTGTACAAAAGAATTCCACAGCATTGGATATACCATGGAACACAGTGAAGACAGTCATCAAAAAGTGGAGAAAATATGGGACAACAGTGACGTTGTAAAGAACTATATGTCCCTCCAAAAGTGATGAAAAGACAAGAAGAAAACTGGTCAGGGAGACTGCCAAGAGAGCTATAGCAACACTGAAGGAGCTACAGGAATTTCTGGCAAGTACTGGTTGTGTACTACATGTGACAACAATCTCCCATATTCTCCATATGTCTGGACTATGGGGTAAAGTTGCAACACAGAAGCCTTTTCTTACATAGAAAAACATCCAGACCCAGCTAAAATTTGCAAAACAATACATCAAGTCTCCCAAAAGCATGTGGGAAAATGTGTTATGGTCTGATGAGACCAAGGTTGAACTTTTGGGCTACAATTCCAAAAAGGTACGATTGGTGCAAAAACAACACTTCGCATCACCAAAACAACACCATTCCCATGGGTGAAGCATGGTAGTGGCAGTATCATGCTTTGGGTTGCTTTTCTTCAGCTGGAACTGGGGCTTTAGTCAAGGTGGAGGGAATTATGAACCATTCCAAATACCAGTCACTTTTGGCCCAAAACCTTCAGGTGTCTGCTAGAAAGCTGAAGATGAAAAGGAATTTCACTTTTCAACACGACAATGACCCCAAGCATACATCCAAATCAACAAAAGAATGGCTTCACCAGAAGAAAATGAAAGTTGTGGAATGCCCCAGCCAGAGCCCAGACCTAAATCCAATAGAAAGTCTGTGGGGTGACCTGAAGAGGGCTGTTCACAAGAGATGCCCTTGCAATCTGACAGATTTGGAGCACTTTTTCAAGAAAGAGTGGGCAAATATTGCCAAGTCAAGATGTGCCATGCTGAGAGGCTTCCACCCAAGAAGACAATGCTGTAATTAAATCAAAAGGTGCTTCAACAAAGTATTAGTTTAAGGGTGTGCACGCTTATGTAATCAGCTTGTTGTACATTTTTTATTTTGTATATTTTTCCCTAACAGATTTGTTTGTTTTTTAATTGAATTGTACAGGTTATAGGTCACATTAAAGGTGGGAAAAATTTTGAAATGATTTACTGTGGTGTCATTTTTTTATATCACAAAAATCTGGCATTTTAACAGAGGTGTGTACAGTTTTTATATCCACTGTAAATTTCCAATGTGTAAAATACACTAGAGACAAACTGAAGGTTATGCTGCTTAATGCAAGAAGTGTAAATCAGAAACTGCACTCACTGAAAGCACTTCTTACCTTGGAGGATGCCTTTGTCTGTGCAGTCACAGAGACATGGTTCAAGCCCCCCCAGCCATGCAAGGCTACAATGCCTTTTGCATGTTAGGACATCAAAATGAGCATGAAAGAATCAAAGGCAGAGGTCATCTTCATTAAAGACGGGTCAAACAGTACGACTTCGTAGAGCTACTCAAAGTCCAATTAGCTGTAGGTAAAACCCCCCTTCCATATCATTGTTAGCTATAGCCCCCACCCCATAAACCATGAGAACCTACTTGAGTTACTTACGATACAGCCAGACACCTTGGTCATGTGTAATTTCAAATATCCTTCCATCAATTGGGAGTCATATGTGATCAAAAACATGCTTGCCCTAAGGATCCTGGACTTTGTTAATACACATGCTCTGTAACAGATAGTCTCTGCACCTGCACAAGGGCCTCAAATGCCAAAGACTTTGTACTCAGCAACATAGGTGGTATCTGCACTAACCCCTGTTTGGTAACCTCCCTGATCAGGTTGGATCAGAATTCAGACTTGTTCAAATTAGTGATCATACCTGAACCCCCCCCCCCCCCTTCAAGAGCAGAAAGGATGAAATATTTCTCCAAAGGAAACTATAGCCTCCTAAGATATGCCATAAATATTTGCAACCCTCCTGCTACCACTGTCAACAATAACTGCTATACAGAGTTGTATACAAAAGGCCTGTATAAACACCTACACAAATGTATAGAGTCGGCTGAACCTGAATGGATCAAAACAAGGTCCTCATAGAAAAACAAGCCACCCTGGTGGTCACCAAGCATAAATAGATTATACAAGTGGAAGAAATTAATGTCTGAAAATAAGAGGGAACTGTCTCAACAGGGGAATGGCACACTCCACAGCTTGAACAAGCAAATTAGTTATCTTGTGTAGTCCTCTAAAGCCAAGTACAAAGCTAAACTAGCATCCCTAGCTGGAGATAATCAGGAGGCATTCCTTAGCTATGTTAGAAATCTAAAAGCGAAGGGCCAGCTTTGTGCTGAACTACTAGTGGATGCTACCAGTCATACTGACCGTGAAGACATTGTCAACCTGCTAGCAGACAGATTTTGGGCAAACTTCATCCCCCCTGTCCCTACCAGACATACACCAAAGTATACCTGTAACCAGTCCGCTACCTGGTATCTCCAAAGAGCAACAAATAACTGCACACTCCATGACCAAAAACACAGCCTCTATGGGACCGATTAACATCCCAAGCCACCTACTAAATGGTGTGAAACATAACCTAGTGGAACCAGTTGTCACTCTCTTCAACCACAATGTAAGTACTGGCTTTGTCCCAGTAGAGTGGAACATAGCAACATTAATTCTCTTACACATAAGGTGTCCGTTAACCAACCCTGGGAACTATAGACCCATAAGCCTAACCAGCCTTATCTGCCAGGCCATGGAGAGAATAGTCATGGACCTTCTCAACAAAGACATAGGTGACCTTCAAACTCTTGACCCAACACAGTGTGGCTTTGCTTATTAAGCCTGGTGGATTTCTGCAAGAAAGTCACCAAAGCCCTGGATGAAGGCAAAACACTACATACAGCCTATCTTGACTTAGTCAAGGCTTTTGACACAGTTCTACACTCAGACATCACTGAGGAATTCACACAGCTGGGAATTAACCAATATGTCACTAGATGGGTAGCCCACTGGATCACTGACAAAACACATACAGTCAAAGTTGGGGAGTCTACCTCTAACAGCAGACCAGTTACCACTGTTGTAACATACGAATCTGTGCTGGGACCCCTACTATTTGGAATATATTTCTCTGAAGTTCAGGGGAAAAGTGATGGCCTGTGGCTTACCATGTCACTGATGACTGCAAACTGTGCGCAATCATTGAGTCCCTCAATGATGTTGACATGCTACCAAAAAGCCTAACACAGACAAATGATTGGTTCCAAAGCTACAGAGTCAACATAAACACAAAATAATGCATTATCGTCCCTTTCATCAAAGGGGAACTCCCTGCATATTACAATATTAACAGTACCTCCCTTAGCTGAAACTCTGTGGTGAGATATTTGGAAATATAGGTTGATACCAGACTTAACTTTGATCACCATATGTCCACAGTGGTAAGGAATGCCTTCTATATTGCACATCTAATAAGTAAGGGCATTACATTCAGAGCTGAGGATGTTACAGCTCCCCTGTACTCATCCCTCATCAGATCACTAAAAGAGTACAATGCTCCATTCTTCATGTACCTCACCAGACACCTGAGAGGTTTCTCACCAAGACAATACGGGGCCTGCAACAGATGACTTCCATGGAAAGACTGAAGACCTTTTCACTGTACTTTGTATCTTATAGGCTGGTGAGAGGTGACTTGTGCCTGGCATACAGAGCAGTCTCAGACCCTGCCATAATGGAAATGCTGCACATCCACACATCACATGGGGCAATACTCACTCACTCTAGGAGTCTTAACCTCGCATGTGACATTAACAGGACATGCTGGAGAGACAGACATGTTTCCCAGAGATTGCCACTTCTCTGGAGCAAACTCCCAATTTATGTAAAACAGAGCTCCTTAATGACCCTATTTAAGTGTAACTTAGACAACCAGATGGGAAGCCATAAATTTACTATGGGTGTCACCCATGTCCCTCTTGGATTAGGGCAGCTGGTGTTGAACATACACTTGTGCTGGAAATATAGACCATGCAAGTTGTTCAATAATGAATAATGATATAACATGGTTAGGCTTATAAAGGCCCTAGGGCCAATAGACTAGTAAACTCCTATGAACCTAAAGTGACATCTGCCTGGGCTCCAGACCAGTGTCTGATCCTGCCCTGGTGGGATAGTTGCATATGCAATAATCTGATATAGCTGATTACACCAGCATTTTCTGTTGAGCATATGATGGTACATCAGCATTGTCTATTGAGCATATGGTGATAACACTGTCCCACATGCTGATGTAAAAGGCTCTCTGTAATGTCAAGTAACAGCTCACTCACACACACACACACACACACCCACACACACCCACACACACCCACACACACCCACACACACCCACACACACACGCACACACACACACACACACACACACACACACACACACACACACACACACACACACACACACACACACACACACACACACACACACACACACACACACACACACACACACACACACACACACACACCTCTGACTGCAGTGAGAATAGACCCCCTACCTATCTAAGTGCACTGACTGCAGAACACAGTACTATATGCAACCACCACAGCACAAGCTTGACTTTATATATCTGCAGGTCAACTTATGGTGAATGACATCAGCAGGTCATATGGGAGACAAGTTGAGAAGTCTGCATGAAATGGATGTGTAAGCTTGTGCAAGTATCAAAAGACTAGCAAGCCATGCCATTGGAGAAGTAACTGCAGGATAGCACATCTATTCTGCTGAGTAGAGATGCACACACAGCCAGTTGAATGCAGTGAGAACAAAACCTCTACATATCTAAGTACACAGGCTATGTAACACAGTACTTTATGCAAGCACCACAGCACAAGTCTGACTTTTACATGTCTGCAGGTCAACGTATAGTTGGTTAACATCAGCAGTGCATGTTGGAGAGAAGAAGGTGGGAGGCCTGCCTGAAATGGATGTATAGGCAGGTGCAAGTATCAAAATACAGTCAGTTTACAGGACTGGGCTAGTAACTGCAGGATACACACTTGCCCTTCTCATTAGCAGACACACACACACACACACATACACAGTTGACTGCTGTGAGAACAGAACCCTTACCTATCTAAGTGCACAGACTATAGAACACAGTACTTTACGCAAGTGTCATGGAACAAGTCTGATTTTTACATAGCTGCAGGTTAACATATGGTAAATGACATCAGCAGGCTATGTGGGGAACAACAGGTTGGGAGGACTGCATAGGCACATAGATTCATATGTTCATATGAGACCAGTAGCTTAACTGTAGAGTGTGTCCTAAGTGTGTAGAAGCCTAGCTGTGTAAAAACACAAGTACCCTTTTTGAGCATAGTAGGATGTTTGAGTTTAGCGGAGCAAGGTTGCCAGAACCACAGACTGGCCCTGTCCATGAGGGAGTACACAACATTATATGTTACACTTTGTAGTGTGGTTGATATATGTGTGTAAAAAATACTGAGCCCCCAGGGTTGTACTGGTTGGGTGGGGGCAACATATGTTTGCATTGTGAATATATGATGTCCACTTAGAATATACCCTGAATTTGTAATGTTTCCACGTTTAGTTTTATGTCATACAAAGGAAAAAAATGGACAATAAATACCAATAAGAAAGCATCATATATACAGTGCACTAGCACAATGAGCAGCAGATTTGCACATTGGTAAACAAAGTGTACATGCATGCAAGTTATGCCTGTTTGCATGTTGGTAAGTGATGTGCAAATGCAAGCCGCATTGCTAACTTAAGTAAAAATAATAATATATGGCATATAGTGTATTCAAACCCAGGACCATGTGTATGCCAATCCTATGCTTACACCTGTTGCCACAAGAATGTTGAGGCAACAATTGTCTATGTTGCACTTCATTGCTGTAAACTGCAATATCACAGTAGTAAAACAATGGCTACACACGCTGTTCTAGAACTCAGTACCATCTGTACTCCAGGCCAGGTTTTCACAATGGCCAGTAGTATTAATTGAATGTATCCAGTTACTATTTTTGGTAGTCTGCTTCATAGGTGGTCTCCCACGCTTTGCACAAACCAGATAAACCTAGCCATTATCCTCTTACGCTATTTGTGCTATGAGGCACATCACACAAAATGTGCAATGAAAAATGAGAGGAATAGGAAAGAAAACCTTATTAATGGACACATATAAGTAAAATAAGTATTTGCTGTCACATATTAAGGTACTTTCTCTACAAATTCACCACAATTTACTTCATTACTGCACCAAGTTAAGATATACAAGGGTATGTCATAATATTATTACAGAATGTATTCTAGGTTTAGGATTTCCCTTGCAAATGCAAAAGTTGAGACAATTTTATTTCAGGGCTAGAATTTCCTTGTGTCTACTCCCATGATATTGATGTATGCAGGGACAAAACAGAATGTAGGCTATATGGATGCTTTATAGCTTGTTGAATAGCTCCACTGTACTGAAAATCATGTGTATGCTGTAATTAGCATCTATGAAAAACATCTGCTACTTTATTAACTATATGAACTTCATTGGTGCCCATTAGTACATGATGCATACCTATGCACCGCTGCATGCACTGACGCTGCATGCACCAACACTGAAATAAGGTGAACACAAGGGATCTTATTACTTTTGTCTGTGCCTGTGATATATGGCAAACATGCAACTCAAAAAGTAAATGAAAAGTTTCAGACCCCGTAGTAGAACCCAGGACCATCTATACTCTAGTCCTACAAATACACATGCTGCCATAGGAATAATTATGTGATAAGCACCAAGAAACCTATCATTCATTGCTCCATTTCCCATGGTCACAGTAAACACTGCACTGCACAAACAAGGGCAAAAATGAGAAAATACATTTTAACTTAAAGCAGACAGATATGATACATTTTAACAAACAATAGAGGATGACACAGAACTTGTGAATTTTGCATTGCTTACATGCACTTTTACATTTCACAGACCTACATGTACACCTCTGTAAGTGTAACCTGATACACCCTCCTGATGTCATCATTTACTGTTGCCATGTATTCAACATGAACACTGTGGAAGTGCCTACAAGACGTGAACATCCCTATATGGTTGCACGTTTTTGGGATTTAGCAATTCTAATGAGTTTTGACCTCATTTGCATCTTCACCATGCTGACAGCCCTGAATCTGCATGGTTGGTAACCACGTACGCAGGGAAACTGAAGGGGAGCCCAATGTTGTACAGTCATGGGAAGGTATTACTCAGGTATATATCTGCACAGAAGAATGCAGGTTTTGGATTCTATGTTTCACTGGGTTTACACTTTTAGCAGTCTACATTAGTTATGAGTACATTGTTCATTTGAGGGTGGGAGTACAAAGCTACATTTATGTCATGGCACTTAAAGAATTGTTGCTATTGTTAATATAATTTTCTAGTCCAACATGTTTGAGAATGTCATAAAGTGTGTGGGGTTACATGTTAGGGTTTGTTCTGTACAAATGTATGGACATTTACTTGCTCTTGTTTCCTTGTAGACTCCTTTGCATAGCTGTATTTGGAAGACTTCAAATACATGGCCAACACGAACATGGAGTCTACATGGTTACTTTACATCTTGTTGAATCTCTCCACCATAATGATTTCCTTCATTAGCATACAATTCAGCTGCTTGTGCTGTAATTTGGATGCCATAGAAGTTTCTGTGTTTGTATGTGAGTGCATGCAGCTACATAGAATTTACTGAAAATAAAACTTTTTGCGGCCATGTATGTATCATGCAGCAGTGCACACAAAGTCAAAATTATCATAAAATTTTTACTGAATCTCTCCAGTTACTTTCTGTACTTCAGATGTTAACATCATAGTACTATATAAGTAATTCTATCTTCCTTGTACTGAAGTAGGAATACATTTACTCGCATCTACAGAATTCATCAGGTCAACTGAAACTTTGGTCAAGCTAAGAAGCCATCAAAATATAACAATGTTTTTCTAGGCATATGGTCTTATGCAATACAAGTTTTCTTTTTTTTTTAATTTCATCATATAGACACCTCTCGTTTCCATAAAAACACATCAGGTATCCTTGCCTAAAATTAAACTCATCATCACAGAATTGCAAAAAATAGTCTCCTCAATTTTTCTGACATCTAATACATTCTTTGTGAAAAACTGGAAATACTAGATGAATTCTTGATTATGGACTATATACTTTATTTAATTTCATCTCATTTAGGAAATATTCCTGTAGCAAATTAATGAAATTTTCAAATTGCCACTTTTATTTGTTACTTCAGTTACTGCCAGCTTATTCATATGAAAATCTAAATAATGTTTATGTAAAATTTTTCATGGACATATTTTATTGTTGTGTTTTCTTGCCAAATGCAGGCAGTTAATTTAGAACATGTTTCACTTCAGTTGTTTATTATGAAAATGTCTTACCTTGTTATGAACAACAAAAGGTGGTTCACTCAGCCTACCTTGATCTCGCCAAGGCTTTTAACGCCATTCCTCACTCGGGTATTACAGAAAAACTCACCAGCCTGAACATAAACCCCTATGTCATGAGATGGGATGCCAACTGGCTTACAGACAGAACTCACACAGTAAGAATAGCGGGCTCCAGGTCCGACTCTAAACCAGTCACAAGTGGTGTCCCACAAGGCTCGGTCCTGGGACCCCTACTGTTAGGCATATACTTCTCAGAAGTACAGGCAAACACAGGAGGACTATGGCTAACCAAGTTCGCCGGTGACTGCAAACTGGGAGCCATAACTGACTCTCTGACTGACATGGACATCCTCCAAAAGGGTCTTACTGAGATGGACACCTGCTGTCAAAGTCATGGCCTCAAGCTAAATGCCAAAAAATGCATAGTCATCCCATTTGGGGAAAAACAAAACACCCACAAATTACCACATAGGTGGCAGCCCCCTTAATACAGAGGAGGTAATAAGTGATCTGGGGACCTAGGTAGATAGTAATTTCTCCTTTGACAATCATATTGCCAAAGTAGTTAGGAAATCCTTCTATGTGGCCAATCTAATTACTAAAGGGTTCACATCTAGAAATAAAGAGGTTATAGTGCCCCTCTACTCGTCACTCATTAGACCCATCATAGAGTACAATGCCCCATTTGGGATGTACCTCACAAGACACTTCCAATAGCTGGAAAGACCACAAAAGTACCTCACCAAGAGGATTACTGGCCTCAGAATATGTCCTATGCAGCCTGACTGAAAAACTCTGGCTGTACTCAGTGGCATATCGCTTACTCAGAGGTGATCTCTGCCTGAATTACAAAGCCATGTCCAACTAAGAATTGATGGACATGCTCCACCTAAAGAAATCCAAGTCACTGCTTATTAATGCTAGGAGCTTGAACAAGAGACTCTACTCCCTACAAGACCTTCTCACCCTGGAAGACATTGATATCTGGGTAGTGACTGAACCATGGTTTACAATAGCAGAGAGCACTCTGGCTGTGCAGGGCTATAACTCCTTTCACACATTTAGACCTGCTACTGTGCAGAATGGGAAAACAGGTTGAGGTGTATCAAACTACAACCAGAACAGACTCACACTGAGGCTGGCAAAATAGCATGATAAACTAGAGCTTCTTCATGTCCAAATAACCATCAGGAAGGTCGTTTACCATATATTGACTAGATATATAACTACCTCTATGACAAATGAAAGCCACAATGCCTATCTACAGGAACTAGAATCACTCAGTATTAAACCCAGTATCATTTTCCTAGGTGATCTAAGCTATCCAACTATAGACTGGGAAATCTACACCACCACTAGTGCACACACACAGAGATTCCTTGACTTTGTTAACACAGATCCCTTATCCCCTGGAACAATTGGAGTACCCACTAGGGGGAATAACATTTGGGTATAAAATGACTAAGTGACAATGGGATAACATTTTGGATCTTGTCCTTACTAATATGGGAGCACTGCACAATTCCTTGTGTATCTTCATCATTTGATAGGCCTGGCCATAAAACAGTCTCATTCAAAATAAAACTGAAACCAGAGATCCCTCCTACCCAAGGTACATTTGGAAATTTTTTGAAGACAAACTACGTACTCTAAAGGAATACACTGGCAAGCTTCAAATCCTCACCAAATTCAGTTAACTTCACTGAATATGCAGAAATGTAGACCAACATGTAAACAGCTGCATAGATGCAGCTGTACCCTGTAGGAGCAAGTGCAGAGCAAACTCTAGAAACAAACCCATGTGGTGGAACCATAATATCAACAAACTTTACAATAAAAGGAAAAGCAAAGGATTTTGACCAAAAGTAAGGAGACTAATTCTAATAATGTAAGAGCTATTGTCACTGAGGTAAACAGACAACTCAAGAGCTTAAAAATTCCACCTAAATCAAATATGAGTCTAAAATAGCTACCCAAGCCAAAGACAATCTCAAGGCATTTTTAGTTATGTTTGTAATTTGAAAATCATAATTCAGCAGTGAGCTGAGCTGATTGTGTACAATGTTCCCCACATTAAGGCTGAAGATACAGTGAACCTACTGGCTGAAAAATTTAGCTCTAACTTTACTCCAGCTGTCCCTCAAGATATACTTGAAACCTGGTCCTAAAAGTTCTATCAAAAGCTAAAATACTGCATTGATAGGTGCTGATAATATCCTTGGATGCATCTTAAATAGCATGAAGCACAATTTAACCACACCCCTAACAACCGTACTAAAAAGATACAAGGCCTAAGCAACATGTTCTACATGGATCAACTCAAAGCCCTGTCACTATACTCAGTATCCTACAGACTGCTAAGAGGTGCACATCTGCAAATCAAATGGCATCAGAAATAATTGGTTTAGGGATCTAAACCTATATTAGAAACTGATACAGGATGGTACGAGTGAAAAATTCAGTACAACAACCACAAAAACTCACTCGTTGAGACCCAAATAAGGGTATGAGTGCAGCAAAACAGAGTTCCAAATGAAATAGTTCCAATAAGGAAATAGTAAATGCGACAAGGCAGAATAACTGTATGAAAAAAACAGAATCAATGATGTAGAATCACAGTGGTTTAATAACGCTTCACAAAGGACATACGTTTTCGAATTTCTTCCTCAGAGATACACACTAGTGCTTGGATAACACTTTTATACACCACCATATAATTGAATAATTGATAAAATTAAGAATTTAATTCAATTAAGTAATCCGTTGTCCTTTTTGTAAAATAAACTTTAAAAACTTCTGTAATATTTATTAAATGCTTAAAAAATTAATAAAACATTAAAAACATTAAGACAGTATAAAATAGAATTGGTTATAATGTATATTAATGCTTGATAAAAATGTTGAATTCATCAAAGAATGAATAAATAAATAAACAATTGATCTCTATCACCACCCAGTGGACAAATATAAATGTTACAATTTAGCAGCTCTCAGTTTTAGTACTGGAGCTAAGGACAACATATCATTCAGACCTGGTTCCCTAGTAACATCCAAAACAATTTGCCAGTACAGTTCTCTGTATTCAAGTTTGGTTTCCCACATGCCACCCCTGATTTCTTTAGGCACTGTTTCGATTACAAAAAAATAAAAAATGGAATCTACACATTTTTGGGAATGTCTAAATAAAGCGTTGTTAATATTTCCCTTTCTCATTTCGTAATAATGTTCATAGATTCTAGATTTCAATTTCCTTTCAGTTTTCCCCACATAAAAGGAGGAACAGGAGTGGCATGTGGCAATATATATAACCCCTTGTGTATTGCAGTTTGCAAAGGTTGAACTGTTGATAGTTTTGTTTCGATCTGAAATGAAAAGATGGGAACCTGTTTGAATGTATTGGCACTGGGAACATGATCCACATTTAAAAGTTCCTTTTTTGTGGTTAATGCTGTTGTCCTTGCCCTGTCCTCCATATTCAAAAATGTTTTTTAAATTTGAATCTCTCCTGTATACAAATTTAATAGGTTTGTTCTTCAGATGTTCTAGATCGGTAATTTGCTGAAACCTATCCCATTCTCTATTTATAACTTTTTTAAGTGGAAATGCATCTCCTGTATATTCCATAATGTAGGCGGTAGAGAAATTATCAGTAGTCATAGATGGACCGTGATCAATAAGAGTACCTGTTGAAACTGATTGGGTAGTATCAGTGGGTTCTGAACACCCTAAAATGGGGGAAAATCTATTATTCCTACCTTCTAAAACTATTTCAAATATTTCATCACACAAAAAAGAAGGATATCCTCTTTCTTTAAACATGTCTAAAATGAATTTACTATCTGACAAAAAATCATCTTCATGTGAGGTCATCCTGCTGGATCTAATAAGTTGTCCTTTTAAGATATTTTTCTTTTGTCCAAATGGGTGACCACTAGAGAAATGAAGGTAAGCGTTGGAGAAGGTGGGTTTCCTATAAACCTTGGAAATGAAATGGTCATCACCCTTCCTTAACAGGACATCCAAATAGCTGCATTCATCATAATTAATACTATATGTGAAATCAAGAAAACTAGTACTGGATTTAATGTATTCTAAAAATTCATAAAACCTCTCTAAGGTGTCCGTCCAAAAAATAATAATATCGTCCAGGAAACGTTTGTAAAATATCCAAGATTTGTTGTAATCACTATGAATAATATATTGGGTCTCCCACCATGTTAGGACAATATTAGCATAAGTTGGTGAGCATTTGGTCCCCATGGCCAACCCCCTCTCCTGTTTATAAAATTCCCCCTGAAAAAACATGAAATTGTGTTTGAGAACAATTTCCATTAAAACCATAACAGTCCTGAAAGTGTTATCAGATAGGTCACCATAGTGCAAAATACATTCCTCAAGCCAAGCCAAACCTATATCGTGAGGTATACTACCAAAAAGATCCACTACATCCAAAGTAATAAATATAATGTCTTTAGAAAAAAGGTTGGCCCTCACCTGTTTTAAAAAATCCCAGGAATCTTTGATTACAGTTGTACCACGATTGGACAAGCTTTTTAATTTCACATCAACATACTTCGCTAAAGGGGTTGTAATGGAACCCTCAGAAGAGACAATAAGCCGTAATGGTGGATCATGTGGGTCCTTGTGGACCTTAGGAATGCCAAAAACTGAGGGAACCCTGGGATGTTGATTGTGAAGAAAATTGTAAGTTTCCAAATCTATGGTACCTTCCAGTAATAAATCATTCAACATTATGTTTATTTTGCTTTTAGAAATATTGATTTCATTTAAGGAAGCTTTTGAATAATTGGAAATATTGTATAAGCACTGTTTCATCTTAGATTCGTAAAGAATAAGGTCCATCACTACAGCCCCACCTCCTTTGTCGGGTTGCATAATTCTGATGTTTCTGTTACCCTTCAAATTAGATAAAAGTTCCTGCTCATTTTTAGATAGATTTGAAACAACATGATGTGAACTAATAGTGTTTCTGATTTCTCTCTCCATAACACGCTCCAAATTCTTCAGTTGGGGATGTAGGGGGGGATTAAATACACTCTTTTTCTTTAGGGGAGCCTCAGTATTGTTAATAGGTGGATTCAATGGATAGCGAGATTTATTACTAAACATAATGTCTAAATTTTGTTTCCTTAAAAACATTTTAAGGTCCACAATAGCTTTGGAAACATTAGTCTTTCTTAAGGGAATAAACTTGAAACCTTTTATGAATAAATCAAAAATTGAAGTAGTGATATCCAGGATACTATAGTTAAAAATCTTGTAATGTTTGTATTCATATATATTTCCATTCTGATGAATAACCTCACCCACCTGCTTCGCTACCTGCGATTCGTCCTCTGTTGGTAATGAGGTTGATTGTAATGTACAGGTGGACGGTCCCGTAACCGGTTCGACCTGCGTAATGGGGGTACATATTCTAAAGGGAAGTCTACCTCATTTGTTTCATCCTCATTGTGAATGGAATTATTGTCACAATTAATATTAGGTAAATTTGTGTTAGCCACCGGGTCACCCTGAAAGGAATTGTGTAATCTAGGTTTAGGGTATGCACTCCCTGATTGGTAAGCCTGTATATCCCTCTCCATTTTGGACGCCTTTCTTTTCATATTTTGAAAGCATTCCTTTTCAATATTCTTAAAAATACTATAATATATTGATCTCTCAGATTCCACATTATATAGTAAATCGCTAGTAATTTTAGTATTAACCTGTATAATTTTGTTGAATAGATGTTCCCTGACCCTATTGTTCTCAGCAATAATAGCTTTAACAATTTCCATACCACAATTATCAAATATCTGAATCAAATCCTTGTGGAATACTGAACCTTCTTCCACCCGGTTAGGGTATTTACACACTCGTAGGCCTTTGGGAACAATGCCCTTAGTAACACATTCCTGTAAGTAAGTTGAATCACAACCAAGTCTCTCATATTTTTCTACATAAAAATATAAAACATCAAGATTTTCTTTATATGAAACTGTAGCTGAAGGTATATATGAGTCTTTGGTACCTTCAAAAATAGAGTATTTCTTGTTTAAAAATGCTTGTAAATCAAAAGTTTTACTAGTAGTGTTAAAGTCACCTTGTTTAGAAATGAAACGCTGCTCACGTTGACTTCTCGGTTCCTGGTTTGCAAAAAATTGTTCACTGTTATCGTGACAACCATCAGATGTTCCAGTTCTTAGAAGCCGGGGAAACTCATCAAAGTCATTGATATCCGGCATAGAAATAGGTGGTGTATGCTGGCCATTATTCACTTGAGCAGATGCAGATGGAACGGTGCGTTCACCATTAACGCTACCTTCCAAACCCGGAAGTGTACTGCCCGTAGATACGGAAACCGGAACCTTTCCCGTAGTGGATTTTGGCAATGAAGAAGTGTTCATACACTCATTTAGCAAAGCTGTTATAGAGGAACAAACTGGTGTTAGTAACTCAACTAGTTGGGACAGTTGTCCGATAACCCTACGTAGTTCCCCTTTCTCGGAAGTAGTGGACTCTTTGCTGATCTCTGCCCTTGGAGTCTCCGCCATCGAACTGAACTAGAAACTGATACAGGATGGTACGAGTGAAAAATTCAGTACAACAACCACAAAAACTCACTCGTTGAGACCCAAATAAGGGTATGAGTGCAGCAAAATAGAGTTCCAAATGAAATAGTTCCAATAAGGAAATAGTAAATGCGACAAGGCAGAATAACTGTATGAAAAAACCAGAATCAATGATGTAGAATCACAGTGGTTTAATAACGCTTCACAAAGGACATACGTTTTCGAATTTCTTCCTCAGAGATACACACTAGTGCTTGGATAACACTTTTATACACCACCATATAATTGAATAATTGATAAAATTAAGAATTTAATTCAATTAAGTAATCCGTTGTCCTTTTTGTAAAATAAACTTTAAAAACTTCTGTAATATTTATTAAATGCTTAAAAAATTAATAAAACATTAAAAACATTAAGACAGTATAAAATATAATTGGTTATAATGTATATTAATGCTTGATAAATATGTTGAATTCATCAAAGAATGAATAAATAAATAAACAATTGATCTCTATCACCACCCAGTGGACAAATATAAATGTTACAATTTAGCAGCTCTCAGTTTTAGTACTGGAGCTAAGGACAACATATCATTCAGACCTGGTTCCCTAGTAACATCCAAAACAATTTGCCAGTACAGTTCTCTGTATTCAAGTTTGGTTTCCCACATGCCACCCCTGATTTCTTTAGGCACTGTTTCGATTACAAAAAAATAAAAAATGGAATCTACACATTTTTGGGAATGTCTAAATAAAGCGTTGTTAATATTTCCCTTTCTCATTTCGTAATAATGTTCATAGATTCTAGATTTCAATTTCCTTTCAGTTTTCCCCACATAAAAGGAGGAACAGGAGTGGCATGTGGCAATATATATAACCCCTTGTGTATTGCAGTTTGCAAAGGTTGAACTGTTGATAGTTTTGTTTCGATCTGAAATGAAAAGATGGGAACCTGTTTGAATGTATTGGCACTGGGAACATGATCCACATTTAAAAGTTCCCTTTTTGTGGTTAATGCTGTTGTCCTTGCCCTGTGAACCAGGTCTGAATGATATGTTGTCCTTAGCTCCAGTACTAAAACTGAGAGCTGCTAAATTGTAACATTTATATTTGTCCACTGGGTGGTGATAGAGATCAATTGTTTATTTATTTATTCATTCTTTGATGAATTCAATTTTTATCAAGCATTAATATACATTACAACCAATTCTATTTTATACTATCTTAATGTTTTTAATGTTTTATTAATTTTTCAAGCATTTAATAAATATTACAGAAGTTTTTAAAGTTTATTTTACAAAAAGGACAACGGATTACTTAATTGAATTAAATTCTTAATTTTATCAATTATTCAATTATATGGTGGTGTGTATCTCTGAGGAAGAAATTCACTGTGATTCTACATCATTGATTCTGTTTTTTTCATACAGTTATTCTGCCTTGTCGCATTTACTATTTCCTTATTGGAACTATTTCATTTGGAACTCTGTTTTGCTGCACTCATACCCTTATTTGGATCTAAACCTATATTACAACATCTAACAAATTGACAGAAAACACCAGGAAGGACCCTGTTGACCAATTTTATATTTTGTGTATTTAACAATATTTTGATATGTAGAATAATATTGTGTAGATGGATTGAGAGTATAGTTTTTTTACTTCGAAGGGTTAATGAAGTTAGATTTAGGATATGCCTGTTAGATTGAGCATTGTCTGATAGGGTAATTGAAGGGGTGGGATGTATTTGTTGCAGTGTATATATATCAATGGAGTGGATAAATGTGTTCATTTTCTGAAGAAGTCTGTACAATAAAGACGAAACCTAGGTCAATTCGTGTATCTGGTCTGTATATTTGCCTCTACCGTCTCTGGTCAACAGGGTCCTTCCTGGTGTTTTCTGTCAATTTATTAGTAGTTTGGATTGGTGTCTTCCTTGTGGTGTGAGAGAAAGATGGAGAACCTGGGCGGTGATTCTGAAACCAAGAGACTGTTGGAGCGCATTAATCAACAGTTATGTGAGCATGCCAATCAGATAAAGCAACTTATGGAGTCACGGCATTCTGGTAATGAAAACAGTGGAAGTTTTAATTTGGGAAGTTTAGGTGTCCCATTAACTCAACCCACCCCTGATGTAGAGACTGCTCCTCAAATGAATTCTGGTAGTGCTAATCTTTGCCAGCGGACGGAGAATGCTAATGCTCATAATGGTGTAGATTGTCCAACTTTCAACAAATCCCGATGGAAGACCAACAATTTTGATTTTCAGCAGGTCAGTTCCAGTAAAAATATTGTCAAAAAAGCCAATCAAACCTTGGTTAGTTGGCTAAAAGACTTTGACAAGAAATTGTTTAACATGAAGAAGTTACAGATCGAAAACAGTTACCTGCATAGGAGCATTGATTTGGGGTTAGTGCCAAGAGGGTTGCGGCTGTGGAGATACCCCAATGGCATTAGCAATAATGCCGAAATGATAGATGAGGTGCATAAGCTGTTTGATCGGACTGGGACTGAGCTCATGAGAATTATGATCAAACACAATGATTCTCTTATTGCCCGGTTTATACAGGAGTTGGAAGAGGAAAATGAGGGTATATTAACCGATTTAAACTTTGAGCATTACCAAACGAACTATAATAATATATTGGCATCTATTGACAACAGTTGTGCCAATATTTATCAAAGAAAGCTTAGCAAAATTAACAGAGATTCTAATGAATATCAAAACCAAAAGGTGTATCCGTTGTCGGTGGGTAACCATAGACATACAACGGCAGCAACCAATGATGAACCGGAGGCGGGACAGGAAATGGAGAGGCAGCAGGAAGTGTATAATAAAGGGAAGTGAGCAGAGTGGATTCCCTTTAGATGCAGGCCCCAGGAGGTCAGAGAGGCTGAGAAACCACCAGCAGGGGAGTCAGCAGCCACCGATGGAAGAGAATCACCAATTTTACAGACAGGGAGCGAGACCGAAGAGACGGAATTATGTGCAGCATTTTTACGAACCCCAACAGGGCGAGTGGCGGTAGACTGTTTAAGCGACCCACTACTGGAAGTAAGTGTTTATTTGGAGCACCAGTGTTATAACACAGAAATAAGTATTGTTAATAACATTTTTGAACATTTTAGTGAAAGTATCAAATTAAGGGTTGACGAAAGACCGACGATATTACAGGGTTTAGGGTGTATGGACTTTATGGACATTAGTAAAAGTGAAGTTAATATTATTGAAAGTGAGTCAACAGCTTTTATGCCAGTTTGTGATGTTGAAATGTATGACATGTTAGATGTTATTGATTTAACCCGGGGAGAAATAGACACTGTTTATTTAGTTAATCCATCCATTATTTTAAATGGCCAAGGTGATTATAAAGTATATAACTATTCCAGTAAAACAATAGGGGAGGAGCATGCTGAATTGTTATCAAAAGGTTTTTCTTTTATACCTTTGAAAAGAGGGAATGTTGCTGAGATGCTGATAGATGTAAAAATGCTTACCAGAAAAATTAATATCAAGATGTTTTTTGACGATTATTGTCAGCAAGAAAATACTGGCCTAAGAAAGCCAAGTAAGTTTATTCCGCCATTTAATGGAACTGTGAGTTTATATGAAAAAGTTTGTGAGATGGAAATCAGAGAACACATGAGGGTAAGTAGAACCTTTGGTAATAGAAGGGCCTTTGATCACATTAATAATCTGAATAGAGAAGAGGAAATACTATTAAGGGATATGATTAATGACCAAACTGTCAGATTTATGAAGCCGGACAAAGGGAATGGCATGGTTATAATGGATAAAAATGATTATATAGATTACATGTTAGCCATGTTAGCTACTGACACCTATGAGGAAAGTAGTATTAACCAGGTACATATTGCATACCAAAAAGTAGATATATCAATTGATGATTTATTAATGCAGGGACAGATTGATGAAACCGAGCATTATTTCCTGACAAATAAATTTCCTAAGGTCAGTAGCATTTTTGGTATACCAAAATTGCATAAAGGTTTGAACAACATTCAATTTAGGCCAATTGCTGATGGGAAGAGGGGAAAAACATTTTTTATCAGTACATTTTTGGATTATCACCTGCAAAGTGTTTAGATACATAACCAAGGACTCCTGGGATTTTTTGAATAAATTAAAGGTAGTTCAAATTAGTGACCACACAGTGTTATTAACGATTGATGTGTGTAATTTATTTTTGGTCATTCCAAATGAAATAGGGTTGCAATGGTTAGAGCAACAATTATATAAAACTGGTGTATATGAACAGGACCGTATAAATACTTTTGTTACCCTAATGGAGGTTGTATTGAAGAACAACTACATTTACCTTGAGGGCCAGTATTATAAACAAAAAACTGGGGTAGCAATGGGAGCTGCATGTGATCCTATTTATGCTAATTATATTATGGCCTACTGGGAGCAAGAGTATGTTTTCACCAGTGAATATATGAAGTATATACAACAATACACCCGTTTTATGGATGACATATTTGTAGTATGGGACGGGCCAATTGAGGTCATGAAGGCCTTTATAGATTATACTAATTGTACAGTACAATTTTTTAGGTTCACCTATGAATATAGTAGTGAGGAAATTTCATATTTAGATGTAAAATTGAAGGTTAATCATGTGGAAAAATGTTTGGTTTCTGGTATATACAGAAAGCCTACCTTTTCCAACTCTTATTTGAGCTACCAGAGCTGGCACCCTAACCATCAGAAAAAAGCGATAGTAAAAGGACAAATGGTTAGGGCAGCCAGAATGGTAAGCGAAAGTCAAGATTTTCTAAAAGAAATGGAGTTCATTAAAGGTATGTTCATTAATCGTGGATATCCTGTTGAATTGTGTGATTCCATTATGGAGGAAGTGAAATATAAGAGGTTTACTGGTGTTTATAAGGCAATTTTAACCCATGATCACCACGATGGGGGGGGGCACAAGTAAATACAGTTATTGGAGAAGTAAAAATAACAAAAAATGAAATTTATGTTAATACCAGTGTGAGCGAAACATTGTATTTTACTACTACCTACAATTATGAAGTGGATCATATAGTGGGAATAATAAATAGGAATTGGAAGTTATTAAAATTGGATAGTAACGTATGGAGAAAATTGAGCAACCCCCCAAAAATTGTATATAGGAAAGGGAAGTCTTTTAAACTATTACTTGAGTCAGCTGCAAACTCCAGTTGGGAGAATGTTAATTCACATAGGAGTAAAGGGAATTTTAGGTGTGGTAGATGTAGTGTTTGTAAATATATTCTTGTTACAGGTGACAAAATTATTATTGAGGGAGAGGTTATTAGTATACATGGCCATTTTGATTGTCATGCTAAAAATGTTGTTTATATGGCTAAATGTGAAGGTTGTCCGGCTTTTTATATAGGGAAAACCTGTAGGACGTTCAGGGACAGAGTTAGCAAACACATCCTGGATATTAGGCACATGAAAAATACTAATGCCCTAGTTAGACACATAGAGCAAAATCCAGAGCACAGATTTAAATTTTGTGTAATACAGCAAATAAAAAAGGATGGTCAGGGTGCAGTATTGGATGTGCATCTTGATATTTGTGAAATGAGATGGCAATTGGCATTAAATGCTACAGTATTTCCAGGAATTAATGATAGCATTAGCATATTGCCCCTATTAAAATTAAAACACATCTTGGGTTGAAAATGTTATTTCTAAAAAGGTTTTAAGAAAGTTTTTTATTCTTTGTTGTTATGGAAAGGTGTTTTTCAGAAAGAATTTACAATTTCTTAACAAAATTCTTGAAAGTTAATTTTATATGATTAATTATTGTTTTTTTAGACATTATGATATTATTTTATTTAATTTATGATATTGGGTGTTATAAACAGTGTTTAGCGACTGTACATGAAAATGTTTATTTTACATTTTATATTTTGTGTATTTAACAATATTTTGATATGTAACATAATATTGTGTAGATGGATTGAGAGTATAGCTTTTTTACTTCGAAGGGTTAATGAAGTTAGATTTAGGATATGCCTGTTAGATTGAGCCTTGTCTGGTAGGGTAACTGAAGGGTGGGATGTATTTGTTGCAGTGTATGTGTGTATATATATCAATGGAGTGGTTAAATGTGTTCATTTTCTGAAGAAGTCTGTACAAGACAAAACCTAGGTCAGTTCGTGTATCTGGTCTATATATTTGCCTCTACCGTCCCTGGTCAACAGGGTCCTTCCTGGTGTTTTCTGTCAATTTGTCTTCCTTATTTTACAACATCAACAGAATGGTTTGGAGGGACATGCATATTTCACAGAGGATACTGCTGCTGTGGAATGGACTCCCCATTCACATAAAACAAAGTTCATCCCTGTCCATTTTCAAGGCAACTTAGATATATGGATGGGAAACAGAAAATTTACCCAAGGACTGCCTCCTGTACTACTAACTGACAGAGGCAGCTCCTAATGCTTTATCCCATGGGTGGTACAATCCTTCTTATTCTTAATAGGGGTAATATATAATTATTAACCATGGGATGGGTAAAGCCAATCTATAACCAGATGGGATAGGTTATTTAGAGCACAAAAAGGAACATTTTCTAGACTTAAACTGGCCCATAATGGCATCTAGCCTAGTACTAACCTATGAACCTATCATACAGAGTTCAATGTCTTCAACATGTTACACAGCCACAGGAGGCAGTACAATGCAGTTAGCAGAACATGTAACCATGTAACCTCCATGGACACAAATCAGGTAAGATCATGAGCTGGGCCACAGCCATCACGCAAACAGAAATGATCAGTATATCATAATCCATTGTGTACATACATATAGGATGGTGTCGATACAACACCCAGTACTGAAAACATCCATAAATAAATAAATAAATACATAACATTGTAGGATAACAAGATTGCCATGTACCACGCATGAAAATGGAAACACATTCCAACATACATCCAGGAACAGAAACCAGAACAGATCCGAAACACAGGACCATAGACATTCACATGCAGTGCGTACTTTGTCCACCATGTAGAGAACCTTTGCACCGACAGAAGTATTACTAAGCATCATGTCATCAGCTACATAGTAGTAGTGTACATCAAAAGGGTATGTGGCAGCCCATGCTAGCAAATGTAAAATGTGTGCTAGGTCAGAGGCCTAGTACTGTTTCCTTGGCACTTAAAAATCACAGTGCAGCAGGTGTATGTTGAGAGTTGATAGGCCAGTGTACTGCATAGTCCAAGTGAAGAACAAATGACATTTGGGCAATACAGTGCCTATGCAATGGACACATAACTTCTGTGTCTCAGGGAGTAGAGACACTTACATAGCTCTGCAGCTCACATGATGTATAACAACAAGACTAGATGAAGGTATGCATCCCGACCATGGAATGAACACTCACAAACATCGATAATATGCATATAGCCACACTGACATACCTGCTGTGCAGACAAATACATCAGATATACAAAACACCAGTCTATTTAAACACTATGTGACACTGAAAACTAGCAAAATGAATAACATGCAAATCAGAAAGATATACATGAAAGAGATAACTTACCGTACACAATGTGTGGCTGAGTTGTTGAGATATTTCATGAATACATAGCACCACAATAACAGCAAATATGGACACATCTAGATGTTATGCAATGCACTGGCCAACCCAAGAAAAATACAGAGACATGCTAGTTAAAAAAAAAACAAGCTGAACTTAACACCAAATCATAGGATGTGCAGTTGCCATGTCATGCAGATGTGCATTGGGATGTTGTGGACGATATAATTCTCAATATCAGGACATGCATTAACTCCTTTTGTTCATCAGCAAACCCTATTTTGGCAAGGGCATTCATGAGTAGTTTAACCCTGCCAGTGCTGATCCCTGCCTACCCCTATAATATTCAGAATAGAGTTTTATCTTGCATGCATTACATGCAAACTAACACTAAGATGAAGAATAAGAGAATGAAGTTCATTTGATTCAGTGCAATATGGAATATATCTACACAAGACCTCAACTAAGATGAAAATGTATCCACAATTCACAACACAAAAGTGGGTTAGGAATACATGCTGCAAATGAATGAGTGAAAGAACCTGAATGATAAAAATACAAGCTAGATGAGAGAAGGAGTAGTTTAGATTAAGATGTAAAAATACAATGTGATTCAGAGCAGCAATCTCGTTTGTTACAAAGTAAAACAAATACAAATCAGCATTCAGTGAACTTAAAATCCTATACTACTAAAAACTTACAAAAATAAACAAAAATAATTTCTGTTTGCATTATTCTCACAAAACGCTATGATAAAATCTTCTTACCAAGTTGCTGAAATAAATTCATAGATATAGCTGATGAATATTTTGAAAAAAATTTTATATTAACATTGTCATTAATGATGCTTTGATGAAATCCATTTTTTATTGTTAAGGATGAAAGCATTCACCCGTGGTGTCTGATTTATTTCTTACAGTACAAGTTGACTTTAAGTGACATTCCAAACTGGATTTCCTTGTTAAGGATTCAACATCTTTTTTCATTTCTTTTTAATAGTTTGACTTGTACATAGGAGCTTTGTTGGAGGTTAACGTTGTCCTTAATTCCTAGAGGCTCATGAGCAAGTAACAACATAGGTTCATAGGTAGGTACTAGGCTATTGGCCCTAGGGCCTATACAAGCCTAGCCAAAAAGGTACCCTGGCTTTTGCCACCCAAGAAAATTATTTTCCTGTGCCCCTGTCAAGCAGAGCCACATAAGTGATCCCCGGAGTGAATTTCCTATTACCCATCTTAACATCTGCCATCTCAACTCCTTAACTTCAATCCACTTGTTGTAATCTCCACCTCTTGGGCTTAGTAAAACATATTCCAAACTAATATATATATATATATATATATATATATATATATATATATATATATATATATATATTTTTTAATGAATACATTCTGCACTATGCTTGTATAAAGCATTGCCGGTATCTTTCTTTTTATGGCATAGGTGTGCTCGTATACCCTCTGTGAGAACCTCCGCATGGTTTTACCCTCTTGGAACCTCTCACAGCTAGTTAACACACCTAGACACAAAGAACACATTAATTGTTTTGCAGGTGAAATAACCATCTCTCCCAAAAAATATTTTCCTTCTATAATGAATTGAAAGAGGGACCTGCATCTATATTATCTTCATGTGTAGGCAACGTGCTGCTTGTTGTGTTTTTCTTGATTTTTTTTCTTGATTTATACCCCTTTGGCCTGTGGTATGGATTTTGGAGTTATTCCCATGGAAAGGGACAGCTGTGTTCATTGGGAGCACCCAGATGAAAAAAATAAATAAGTAAAATACTTACAGTCATCATGGAACAACAGGGAATACAAATGATGGAAAGGGGTTTGAGAAGGAATATTCTGAACTGTAGCAATTATATTGTAGAAAATATCTATATTAAGAAAAGATGATGACTGAGTCTGGAGGGGTAAATATGATACTTATTAAGTAGCTATATTATACAGACCATCAGGATTCAGGAAGACAGCATGATAACCAGTTCACATGCAGCATTATCAGATTAGAAACAGGAAGGGAACTACACTAATGGTGGACTGTGCTCTTCCGAATATGAATTAGAATGTGTCAAGATCCATGGTAATGAGATGTCAGAAAATGCTAAAACTTCTGGGAGACGTTAGAAGAGATTAAGGACCACACGGACAGGAAGGTAGATGTGCTAGAGCTTCAGAGCAGCAGGGGTTACACCCTCTGTGCTGTTCATCATTCCAGGAATGTTGATGGAAATATCATACACAAAGTTTTGTGACTATGCAAGTTTGACAACAGAAACATACGAGACAGTGGAAGGCTGACAAGAGCTAGAGGTAGTTGAATAGCTATTGTGGTGCTTTAGGGAATGATGTAGTTAATTAAATGCAGCAGGACTAGGACAAGAAGAAGGACACAAAAGCATGAGAAAGACATGAATACAACTCTGTCTTCAGACAGAGGTGAGAGAGATAATTGCTGAACAGCGGAAGGAATTTACTAGGATGGACAGTAAGGGCAAGAGAAAAACAATGTTCATAGGACCATGGGATCATAAGATCTGCAGGGCAGACCAGTCCAAGGATTATTAATGTTTGGTAGTTAGCACAGAGAATTAAGCCTCTGAGTTTCGATCATAGGATCTGCAGGGAAGATCAGTCAAAGGACTGAAAGTCTGGTAGTTAGGACAGTAAACTAGGGATTTGATCTTTAAGCTATGCCCTGTAGTTGTGGGTACATGGTTTGATTCTCTCCATCTCTGTTTGCCTACTGTGTGGCTTTGAACAAGTCACTTGACCAGATAGTGTTCCTATGGTGCCCCTGAAAATGGATACAAGTGGGCTTACCTGGTTAACAAATTTAGAAAATAAAATAAGTATTTTGGCAGAAAAAAGACAGCAAGGCTCATCTAGTTGCTCATGACACTGATGGTGAGGGGTGGGATGGCTCAGCAAAGGTAGTTCTTCAGATTTTTTGCTGAATATTGGAGGGACTGGCAGACAGGTAGGCTACCAAAAAAGAAAGAAAGCAAGTAAACCATGGTTTCAGCTCTGTATTTCTATAGTAGCAATGAGACATTGTGTCAGCTTGAGAAGGTAGTTACATGTAAGTATAGAAAAAAAAAATAAGCTCATCAAGTGCAAATGTAATTCTTTAAGCTGATATTTGAGTACTTCTTAGAGAAATCCCAAACACAGACACAGGCTAGTCACTTCTGTAGAAACTATTATCACATCAAGATGGTTTGCAACAGCCATCTACATATTAACTGTGTTAAAAACAGTTACGTGCCATTCAGAGTTTATTATATCACATGCAGATCTTCATGAAGAAGGTATAGCTGCATGTGATTTATCTAACAGGGGAAATGCTCAACATGACAAATACCTAGAAATATAACTTAAACCTCTTCTAATTTTCCAAATTCACACATAATTTCCATACACTTGACTTGACAAGTTATGGCACTCTGCAACATTTGCTGTTTTTTGTCACTCAACATTACATTTGCCACTGTGACATGCACACAGTTCCACAAAGAGAGTTTAACACTCTCTGTCTACCTCAAACATTAATGGCATATAGTACTTCTGACAGACA
Source organism: Protopterus annectens (assembly GCF_019279795.1). NCBI lineage: Eukaryota > Metazoa > Chordata > Ceratodontiformes > Protopteridae > Protopterus > Protopterus annectens. The sequence goes on from NC_056730.1 coordinate 1,023,107,390, forward strand.
TCTTACAGTTTAGGTTGCCAGCACTACAGGCTAAACTCCATTGCGTTTATCTTCTGAAAGTAGTCTGGTTAGCCAGCCACATCCGGTCACTGCAGCTTTTTCTGTGCCCCTTGCTTTAATAACTATTAGACATGGAACAGTGCCTTACTTTACCTCATATCATCATTTTTCCTTTATTACTCATTCTCTCAAAAAATATTTCTCATGGTAGTAAAGTCCTAAAATCCTTGACACTTTTTGCTGGAATAGGTCACACATCACATTAGAAGTACCCATCCTACTCCATGTTCACACAGAAAAGAAAAACAGTTACTTTGTTAATGGTGCAGAGTTTGTATCTTCTACTCCCCATTAACTTTTTTTTTCAAACTAAGGCAATACATCAGGATTATCACTGCTGTCTAGTGGAGGTAAATAGAACTAAGTCTATGATCAACATCTGTCTGTAAATGTAAAGGGTTTTACTTTTTGTAGGTGTCTTTAAGGCACAATATAAAGATCACATCCCTGCTGTCTAGTTTTCCCTGCTGCATGTCTTTTATGCTGCAAAATATTGTTCTGTTTTATTTGAAGTACCTTTAAGGCACAATGTAAAGAGAGTATCCTTGGTGTCCCACCCCCCACCTCAAGTCTTTCATGCTGTGAAATGTTCTATAATTTTAAAGGTGTGATAGAAAGAGTTATTCCTTGTGTCTAGTGCCCTTTCATTACATTGTTCCAGGGTTTGAAGAGTGCGGAGGTATGGCAGCCCCAGATACAGAGACATACATTCACATATTCCTGCGTACAGAAACATATGGACACACACAGACATACAGACACAGACACACACCACACATACACACAAAAAGTCCCGTCTCAAACAATCGCACACCCCCTGACACACACTCACCTTACACCACTCAAATCTCTACATACATTCATGCATGCAGCCACATGGTTTACTATCAAAAGCTAGAAATGCAGTTGATTGAACGTCAGTTGAAGGAAGGTACCGTTTCAAAGATGCACAATGCCAAATTGGAATACTACAAACCCATAATAACAAAAGTAAAGTGTGATTCATTATTATGGGTTCAGCATTGTGAATGGAGATCCCTGTGTACAGTGAGGATCAGGGAATTTACCCTTTTCCTCACTGTAGTGCGATCTCAGAGTTGGTATATATGATTTGCAGGAGGTGTGGGCTACTGCTGCAAAATGTACACAGACTGACTCTCATACTACTTGTTGCAAATCACGGACTGTTTCAAAAAGCAAAGAAGTGGTGTATGCACTGAAATGGCTTGCTTGCTTTGTTACTAGTGCTGCAATACTACAGTGTTACATAGTTCGGATGAGTGCATGGATTGTGCTATCCCTAACAGAACCAAGATGCTATCCCCCAAAAAAGGAAGCCAATCTGGTGGTCCCCTGTCATAAACAAACTCTACAACAGTAGAAAGAAACTGTTGCAAAAAAAGAGTAAAATCCCATGATTGGAGGAACTCCCTGGTCAACCTGTGTAAGAAGCTGAGATCCCTCATAAAATCCACTAAAGTTAGTTATGAAAACAAAATCGCCACTGTTTCTAAAGACAACCACAAAGCATTCTATAGCTATGTCAAGAATCTCAATGGCAACACTCAGATCTCCTCTGAGTTACAGCACAATGGCACTAAATATACAGACCCAACTGATATTGCCAACATCCTGACAGATAGGTTCAGTGCTAACTTTACCCCCCTCTCACCTCATTTTTACTTTTTACTTGGATTTATTTCTGCACCAAGGTTTTACCCAACACAGTTTCTTTGGTTTTCTGTTTTTGGTTTTATTTGGTGAAGGGACACACAGCTCCATGGAAGATACTACAACTGAGCAGTCCGTGAGTGGACAACATCATCGTTTCCTAAGGATTCTAGATATTTCTGTTAATCCATTGTTGAATACTGTTACACAAGCTGGTATGGATGAAACTTTTTCCAATCAACAACGTTTACCAGAATTTTTTCAGCAATATAAAAATCTAGAAAATATGATGCATAAATACAAGAGACTGCAATGGCAGAGGCGACATCTTCAAGCTTCGTTGGAAGCCAAGATTATTCCATGAGGCTTAAGAATCCTGAATATGCCCACTTATGGTGATACATATCCAGTCCTGCTATGTAAATGGCAAGAATTAAATTTGCAATTTAGTTCTCAATATATGGAACTTTTAATAGACTTTTTTTCACCCATTGAAGCTGACTTAAAAGCACAGATTACTGACCTTGAAACAAAAATCACCGACAATTTTTCTTGTGATATTATATTTAACAGAATGAGTCAACTACAGGACAATATAGTTGCTTATGAGAAGAAACTACAATCTATTAAGTTATCTAAACTTAATAGAGATAAAACCGACTTTGCAAGAAACAATGTCTTTTCCTGGCTGAAAGAAGTTAAAATTACATCTAGTCAGAGTAATGGTCCCTTTAATGCAAATACTGCATCGCAGGGAAGCACGACTGGCTCCTCTGGTCCTGTTTCCGGTTCTACAAATGATCGGGGAGTTATGGCGCCCATATCTACAAATGCTACACAAGTGGAACCAGGCTCGCAAATTCCTGTTACTGCTACTAGCAATGCGGCAGTTCCTACTATTACAGACGATCGGGGAGTTTTGGCGCCCGTATCTACAAACGCTATGCAAGCGGAACCAGGTATGCAACCTTCTTTTACTGCTTTTAGCAGTTCGGAGACTCCTATTACTATTGACAAATTTATAAATGATGTGCGTCCTACATACGCATCGGCAGTAATGCCTTCAACCTCAAATGTATCTATAGTGAATAATACTCAAGGGCAAGAACTAAATAAGGAAACAGTGTTTTTTTAGACAAGGCAAAGAAGGGGGATTACTCTTTCAGAACAGCCCTGCCGTACAGAGCTCGGTCAAAGAGTTTTACACACAATGGCAAGATATTCAAGAGCCAGCACATGGATGTGATAGCTCATCAATCCAAAAAGAGATGTATGTAGTCTCAGACTTAATTATTAATATTTCTTCTTTTGTGTTAAACAGTGAACAGCTTAGTGTTCTTAATAAAGGTTTATCCTTTATTCCTGCAAGGAAGGCTGACCCAGCAGAAATGTTGAAGGACTTGAGACTACTTGGCAGAAGTCTTTCACTAAAGTGTTTGTTTCCTACAGATACTATTTCAGGTAACAAAGGACATAATATATACAGAAAACCTAGTACCTTTGTTCCAGCTTTACCAATAGGTATTTAACGATTCATAGATGTATGTGAAATTGCTTTCAGAGAATTAAATAACTCAACTGATACCAGTATGTCATTTTATAACTTGACAGTAGATGAACATAGAGCCCTGCAAGAATTAAAAAATCTACATTCACTAGTTATTAAGCAGGCAGATAAAGGAGGTGGTATAGTGTTAATGGACAAGGATTTATATGTCACACAAATGGAGAAACTTTTACTTGACACTCATACATATCAATGCATTTCCAAGCCTACTGTTAACGCTATTATAGATAAAGTTTATTTTTTAATTTTTGATTTATTAATCACAAATTTAATAGATGATTCAATTTTCAAGTATTTTAACATGTATAAACCTCTTGTTCCTGGGTATATGGCTTACCAAAAATACATAAAAATGTGTTATCTCCACCCATGCGTCCTATTGTTTCAGGCACTGGGTGGTGTACTGAACCTCTCTCTATTTATGTAGAGGGATGTTTACATGGTTTGTTGGCAAACTGCCATACAATATTGAAGGATACAAAGATGTTTTTACAAAGGCTTTATGATAGAATGGAAAGTGTTGATGTTAATGAGAATTTTGTCCTTGTTACATTAGACATTGAATCCTTATTCACTAATATACCTAACACCTGGGGTGTTGACAGCGTTAGAGATTTTCTTTCTGTGAATAAGTGTTTCACCAACACTAAGATACAGTTGATTTGTAGTCTCTTAGAGATTATTCTAGAGAACAACATTGTTATGTTCCAGGAGCAATTCTTTTTGCAGAAAGTTGGCATGGCCATGGGCACTGCGTGTGCCAACAGCTACGCCAACTTGGCTTTGGTCTGCTGGGAAGAGCAAAATGTGTTGTCAAATAATAATCCATTCTTTGGACAAATACTTTGGTGCGTCCGTTTTGTGGATGATGTGTTTATGCTGCGGAGAGGCTCTGGCATTGATTTGGCTCAGTTTTTGGAATATTTGCATTCAACCACTGATTTTTTAAGGTTTACGTACCATAGTTCTAACACTGACATCAGTTTCCTTGATGTGCAGGTTAGTAAATCTGTTTTAAATAGTCTTTGCAGTAATATTTATTTTAAACCTACTAGAAAAAATACTCTTTTGTACAAATCTAGTATGCACCCTAGACACGTTCTTAGGAACGTGCTCAAGGGTCAGGTTTTTAGAACACTGTGACTACATAGCAGAGATGAAGATGCAGTAGTTACTCTATCCAATCTAAAAACAGAATTCCTGCATAGGGGATACACGCTTGCAGACATTGAACAGACTATCTCTAATGCCTGGAAGCTGAGAAGTACTAGATGTAAACCTTATTTTAATGCTGGTGATGCTGTTGACAATACAAGATATACTAACAGAACTAGTAATGATTTTAGGGTGGTGTTTCAGTTTTCTAGTAACATCAACCAATACGTAGATGTAGTCAAGAAGCATTGGTATTTGCTACAAGAAGTGCCTGGATTGGTAGATAAGGTCGGACATTCTCCTACTTTTAGTTTTAAAAATAATAAATCCCTCAAACAACATCTATGTCAAAGTGAATTATCTAGAACTATCATTAGTTCCAATCGGCATGGTACTTTTCCATGCAGGAATTGTAGTGCTTGTCAGTTTATATATAGTAAAAATAAATATGTACATCCTACTAGGCAATTTTCATTGTATACTAATCAATACACTGATTGTAGCTCTACAGATGTGGTCTATTATTGTTTTTGTGTACAATGTCCTGCCTTTTATGTAGGAAAAACAAATAGAATGCTTAAAGATCATATTTTAGACCACCTAAGAGATATTAGTAATAATAAACCATCAAATGCTCTAGCTAATCATGTTATGTCCAATGGCCGTTCCCTTTCCTTTAAGTTCTTTGTTTTACAACGTATTTATAGAAACCCCAGAGGTGGTGACATTGAGAATATCACAGAGGGACATGAACAGAAGTGGATTCTGAAACTTAATGCTGAAAAGTATCCTGGTTTGAATGCTACTACTTCCTTGGTCCCTTTTTTAAAGGCTAGACATCTTAAGCATTAAGATTAGCTAAGTTCTTTCAAAGTTAGTTTATGTATTTAACTAGCTTTTAGTTTTCAGGTATTCTATTTAACTTTTTTCTTTCAAAGTTAGTTTATGTATTTAACTAGCTTTTAGTTTTCAGGTATTCTATTTAACTTTTTGCTGACTAGTATTTTTCCATGTTTTATCATGATTTTATAAGTTATTTAAGTGCTTTCTTATGTATGGTATTTGAATTTTTCTTGTACAATATTTTTAAGCAATGCTTTTATTAGTTTGAGCATGAGGCTTGTTTTTAACTGCTACTTAATCATTGTGTGATTTTACTGATTAATTGGCATTTTAGAATCTCTATTTAAACCTGTGCATTTTTTACTGTGATGTCTGATGAAGCAACTTCGGTTGTGAAAGCGGTTACCACCTTATACTTTGTTGTAATTAAACGTTTTGCTGTGTGTTATCTTGCTACATTTTTTACTTTTTACTTGGATTTATTTCTGCACCAAGGTTTTACCCAATTACACATGTTTGTTGATTATTTGAATGGAACTATTGATTTCTTAGTGTTTAGTGCCGAATATTAAAAGGAAGAGATACATTATCGGGATATCAATCTAAGTAAGACTGAGAATAGTATTACTGCTTCAATATACAGAAAGCTATTACAGATGAATAGGTATGTTCATTGTAATAGTATGCATGCCCACCATACATTTAAAAGCATAGTAAAAAGTCAATTTGTAGGGCTAGCAGACTTACTGATGACTATGTCTGTAGTAGTAAAACAGATGAAATACGTTCATAGGTAAGTACTAGGCTATCAGCCCAAGGGCCTAAGTAAGCCTAGCCAACAAGGTTCCCTGGCTTACGCCACCCAAGAAAGTTAATTTCCTGTGCCTCTGTTGAGCAGAGCCACAGAAGTGATCTCAGGGGTGTATTTCCTATTTCCCATCCACTCATCAAGATTTTTCTTGAAGAGTGCTAATGAGGAACTTTGCTTGACATAGATGGGTAGCTTGTTCCAGAGTATAGGAAGTCTCTGGGACAGGAATCTATCCATCCAGCATGTCCTGTTTATTGTGGTGACAAGGTTTAGGTCCCTAGAGCATGTAGCTCAGAGGGATTGAGATTTCTTTAGGTGTAGCATGTCCAACAGCTCTGGGTTTAACATAGATTTATATGTTAGGCAGAGATCTCCTCGGAGTAGGAGATATGCTACAGAGTAAAGCTGGAGTTTTTTGAGACGGTCAGTGTAGGGTATCTGTTTGAGGCCAGTAATCCTCGTTGTGAGGTACTTCTGTGGCCTTTCCAGCTGCTGCAGATGTCTTGCAAGGTACATTCCAAAAGGGGCATTGTACTCTGTAATGGGTCTAATGAGTGCCGAGTAGAGGGGAACAATGACATCATTTTTCCTAGATGAGAACCCTTTTGTGATGAGGTGTGCAACATAGAAGGATTCCCTGACTACTGTGGCAATGTGATTATCAAAGGAGAGACTACTGTTCACCTGGGTCCCAAGGTCTCTTATCACACATTCGGCATTAAGTAGACTGCCGTTTATATGGTAGTTCATGGGTACAGAGTTTTTACCAAAGGGGATGACAATGCACTTTTTGGCATTGAGCTTGAGGCCATGCCTCTGACACCAGGCATCTGTCTCAGTGAGGCCCTTCTGTAGGATGTCCGCATCATTTGGAGACTTGGCTATGGCTCCTAGTTTGCAGTCATCTGCAAACTTCATTAGCCAGAGTCCTTCTGTGTTAGCGTGTACTTCAGAGAAGTAGATACCAAATAGGAGAGGTCCCAGGACTGAACCCTGTGGTACTCCACTTGTCACTGGTTTGCAGTCAAATTTGGAGTCTGCAACTTTTACAGTGTGGGTTCTGTCAGTGAGCCAGTTGGCAAACCATCTTGTGAAGTAGGGATTTCTACCTAGTTTAGTGAGTTTAGCTATAATTCCAGAATGGGGGATGGTGTCAAAAGCTTTGGCAAGGTCAAGATAGGCTGTGTGAACCAAGTTATCCTCGTCTATGGCTTTGGTGACTGCCTCAAAGAGGTCGATCAGTTTCAGAAGGCATGATCTGCCTTTCACAAACCTGAACTAGGTGGGGTCCAGAATTTGGAGGTTACCAATGTCTTTGTTTATGAGTTCCATGATGATATGTTCCATGGCCTTACAGACCAGGCTCGTCAGGCTAATAGGGCGATAGTTCCTAAGAACAGTGTTGGCTCCCCCTTTGTGGAGTGGGATAACTGTTGCTGTGCACCATTCAGTGAGCACAAAGCCTGACGTGAGACTATGATTGAATAGGGTGCTTATGTGGGGAGCCAGTTCATTCTGAAGTTTATGTAAAACGCAGCCTGGGATGTTGTCCAGTCTCATGGATGTTGTGTTTTTGGTTTTAGAGAGTGCAGCTTTTACCTGCGTAGATGTGATTACAGGGACTCTGCATTCTTACTGTATAGATATGGACCCTTTAGGGGGTAGGGGCGTAAAGTTAGCACTGAACCTATCTGCCAGGATGTTGGCAATATCAGTTAGCTCTGTAATTTTCATGCCGTTGTGCTGTAACTCAGAACAGATCTGGATGTTGCCATTGAGATTCTTGACATAGCTATAGAATGCTTTGTGGTTGCCCATAGAATCAGTGGCGATTTTGTTTTCGTAGCTAGCTTTGGAGGATCATATAAGGGATCTCAGCTTCTTACTGAGGCTGAACAGGGAGCCTTCTTCTGTTGTAGAGTTTGTTTATGGCAGAGGACCACCTGATTGGCTTCCATTTTTTGGAGGATAGCATCTTGGTTCTGTTTGGGATAGCATGATCCATGCACTCGTGTAAATGGTTAGAGTGCATTTGTGTAGGATTCAGCAGTCATAACTGTATTGTCCATCTGCACGGGTGTCATGAAGTACACCACTTCTGTCTTAAGAAGCATGAAGTTGGCTTTGGAGAAATGTTTTACCATGGTTTCCTTAATGGTGGGTGGGGGCAGGATGCGGATATCTAGGGTGATTAGCTTATGGTCGGATCTGACCAACGAGGAGTTGATTTCAGGTGTGGAACACTGGTCACTCATGTTGGTAATGACTAGGTCTAGGATATGCTTGCCCCTGGTGGGGGTGTGGATAAGTTGATCCAGGGCATTGGAATTTATGAATTCCAGAAAGCGTTGAGCGTAGGAGTTGGTACATGAGTAATTTTCCCAGTTAATGGTGGGGTAGTTGAAATCGCCCATTATTAGGGTGTTTGGTTGAACCCTAATATTTTCCTGTATATCAAGAAAAGAGGAGTGGGAATCCTGGGGCATGGTGTGAGATCTGTAGCAAGCTACAATATGGATTGCAGTTTTGCCCAGAGTTAGGTGCACTTGAATAACCTCGGATGCATTATGCTGCGCAACTAGCCTGGAGGTGTGGATATCCTTAATGAATATGGACACACCTCCGCCTTTGTCAGTAGAGTTTAAGGAAAGAGGCTATGAAGCTAAGCTACTTGAAGAAACTAAGAATGTAGTGCTGGAAAGTAGAAATCTGGATGCTAAATCCTATTTTTCAGCATTAGGAAGAGGCACAGATACTATGAATAGAAATAATAAAAATAATCAAAGCTTATAGTCGTAGGTTTAATGGCATTAAAAATATCATTACAAGGAACTGGGATATATTAAAAACTATGACGGAGATAAGTAGGCTAGTGGGAGAGAGACTCAGTTTTTCATATAAGAAATGCTCTAATTTGAAACAAAGTCTTTGTTATAAAGATATATCTCACAGCAGACAACAAAAAATAAGTAGACTAAATATGAGAGGGACCCACCCCTGTTATAATTGTAAATGTTGTGATGACATAGATAAGAATAAAATATTGCTACATCAAATAACCAAGAGGGAATTTATGTTTAATGTATTTGTAACATGTAATACAGTTAATATAGTATATATGACTTCATGCACAAAATGCCTAGCATTTTATGTAGGAAAAAGTACTAGAAAGCTCAAAGATAGAATCCCAGAGCATAAATCAGATATACGGAGGGAAGTGCTTAGCAATGCTCTGGCAAAGCATATCAAAGAGAAAGAGACTGATTAAAGGTTTGTGTTTAAGGTGATTAGTCAAAAGAATAGAAACATAAGGGGAGGAGAAATAAATAACATACTTGAAGTATGTAAATATGAATGGATTTTACGTTTGGAAGCAGATCATATACCGGGGTTGAATACAGCAGTAAATTTGAAACCAATATTAAGAAGGAAACAAATGTTGTTGAAATAATTGCTAGAAATTTTATTATTTATGGTCTGCATATGTTATATATATATATATATATATATATATATATATATATTACAAAATATTGTATTTTATTGTACTGTTTTATGGATGAGACTATTTAAGCTTTTTTATATATAATTGAATTATTAGGTAATTGATTGGCTGTGTCACATGATTTTACTGTTTAAATATGGTTTGAATTTTTACTATTGTATGAACACACTGAGGAAGGGTTTTGCCCGAAAGCTGCTTTGTGAGCTGAATAAAAGTTATTTTATGTTCAACGTGTCTGCATTTTGAGTTTTTTGTTTTAACTCACTTTATGTAATTCCCAGGTCCTACAGCATTCACACACTCACTCTATGTGCTCATCAGACCCATATACATCTACACACAGTCACTGTAAGTGTTCAACAACTCCAGGTTAATGTGTATACCTGTTGCTTGTGTTCAGCAGACCCTGCTACATATATGCAAATTCACTGTACATGTCCACTTGACCTTTTTAATTATAATGAGATCATAAGTATGTGCTCACCAAACGTTTGATATATTTACACAGAAAATAATGGTACATTTACATGCTCACTGAATAACTCAATACACCCTTGCTTCTCTACACATGCACTTAGCAATTCCTTCATCTACAAAAACACATTCACAATATGTGAAAACCTTTACAGCCAACATCTACACATGCTCATTGTAGTTTCTCATCAAATGATACTATATATACATACATACACTTACTATATGTGCTCACTAGGCCTTGCTACATTCATATGCTCAATATATGTCCTCTCAAATCCCAGCCGCATTGCCATATTATCACTGCATATACACATTGGTTTACACACACACACACACACACACACACACACACACACACACACACACACACACACACACACACACACACACACACACTCAATTTATGTGTTCATCACATACTACTACATTCACACACATGATGCATGTGTGCATTAGGCACTGATTCATTTATACTCAGTCACTGTGCATGCTCATCAGACCGGGCTTCATTGATATGCCCATTGTTTGTGCTCAGCAGACCCTGCTACATCTACACAATCTTACTGTATGTGTTAATTAGATACTGTTACATTCATACTCATTGTATGTGCTCAACAGACCTCACTGCATCTATACACAGTCACTGTATGCAATAGCCAGACCCTGCTGCATTTAACTACTCCCTCTACAACTGGTCATCATATTGCCCTACAACTAAATATACTCATTGTGTGTGCTTTCTAGATCTTGGTACATTCATACACACACACTATGTTCTCAAAAGATAAAGATTCATCTACATTCACTCAATGTATGCACTCACCAGACCTTGTTACATTCACATTCTCACTTAATGTGCTCATGAGTGCCTGCTACATGATGACCATGCAATTCTAGATTATTACATGCTCACTATATGGGCTTATCAGTCCCTGCTATATTTTCACACTCACCACGTATTCTTAAAAAAATCCCTCTACATCTGCACACTCTCACTGCATGTTTTCATGAGGCCTAGATATACCTATACAACTCACTGTATATGCTCACAAAACCCTGCTGTGTCTAGACACACTGACCACAAGTGGTCTACAACCCTGCTACCTCTACACCAATCTTTACTATGTCTACAAACAATCACTATGTGTGCTCTCAGCCTTTTGGCATTAAGTGTAGTGTTTATACAGTCCCTGCACCATCTACACACTCTCAGTTTATGTGTTCAGCAATCTCTGCTACATTGGCACACACTTATTGCATGAGGTCACCAATTCCCACTACATCGGCACACACTCACTGCATGCACTCACCCATCCTTGCTATATTATTACACACTCACTACATGTATTCACCAATTCCTGCTACATTGGCACATACTCACTGCATGCACTCACCAATCTCTGCTACATTGGCACACACTCACTACATGTACTCACCAATTCCTGCTACATTGGCACATGCTCAGTGCATGCACTCACCAATCTCTGCTACATTGGCACACATTCACTGCATGCACTCAACCATCCCTGCTATATCATTACACATTCACTACATGTACTCATTAATTTCTGCTACATTGGCACACACTCACTGCATGCACTCAATCATCCCTGCTATATCATTGCACATTCACTACATGTACTCACCAATTTCTGCTACATTATCACACATTCACTGCATGTACTCTACTAGATCTTTGCCAGCTGGTATTGCAATTGGCTCTTACCAAAACATGCAAAATGATTTGTGCTACTTTTGAGTGGATTCCTGGTAGAATTTTTGAGAAGAATTGTTTTGCAACTTGGGTTCTGTATTCAGGAATTGCTGTCTGTCACACTCCACTGTGTGAGCTGAGTGAAAGGAAGAATACTTCATCAAGCCCTTGCAAGCAACTGAGATCTGAATGAAGAGCTCACTGACATTTCTTGGACCTGCTTCTGTATTGTTTGTCTGTGAGGACTTGTCTATTGCCTCTCATGAGAGGACAGGCAACTACTAACAATCTAAAACTAGTAACCACAAAACAGGACATGGCTGAGAAGTGAATAGACAATAAATCACTACAGATATTTGTAGTGATTAGTGTGTCTTTTCACTTCTCAACCGTTTCCTGTTTTGTACTTACTAGTTTTAGAGTTTTTTTCTTTTTTCTTTGTTTCACTACTAACAATCTCCCAGATAGTCTTTAGTCTGCCATTATTGGGAAATTTGAACTGATTGGCTTTTGTTATTTTTTGGTGCAATCTATGTACCTAATTTAGAGAGAACAGTTTCCCAGCTTGCTATTCTGTTCTACTGAGCTATCACCTGCTGTGCTTTGTTGTGCTTCTTGAACAAGAGGAAAATACTTAAGTACAGTCCTTACAAGAACTGGGACATGAAAAAAAAAACTACAGATTCTCATTTTATTTTATTTATTTTACGTTTGTTGACCAGGATAGTCCAACTGGACACAGGTCCATTTTTGGCAGAGGCTCAGGGAGAAAAGCTCCAGATTACAAATATACATAGCAGTTAGTATGTAATACAGAGGATATAATGCATTGCATAGCACTCATAACACACAGTAACAGAGTAAAGAACAACTCACACAACATAGTTAAACAGCCATTTCAACATATACAGCATAAATGGCAGTGCATGGCACTCGCAGAGCAAAATAACATAGTAAGGAATAAATACAGTAACAAATTTAAAAAGATGAGACTGATCGGAACAGCTTATAGTAGTGTATGGTACACTGTACGAAAGGGTAAGACTGTAGGAATGACAGACATTAGTTTGTACATTAGTTGTTCACCCTGGGGAGTCACTGGGGCATGACCAGTTGTCCATATAGTATGTTTTCAAGAGTTTTTTAAATTGTATGGCAGAGCTGTTAGAAGTCAGGTAGCTAGGTAAAGTATTCCAAGCTTTAGAAATAGAACAGCTAAAGAGGGATTTACCAGAGTCATTATTAAATTTACTGACATTTAGGAGGTTCTGATTACTAGATCTTAGGGTTCTAGTAGTAGTATAGGGTTGGATTAGATGCTGTAGTACTGGGATTTTTATCAGGGTAGTAGTACAATTTATGTACAAGTGACAGTTATTGATTTTAAGAAGCTGAGGCAGTTCTGGCCAGTTTAGTTGTTTGACTGGGACACAGTGATGAGTCTTGTGTAAGGACCCTGAGACAAACCTGGTAATCTTGTTGTAGGAAGATTCTAATTTGTTTAGGTTAGCCTTCCATCCTTCCATAGATTAGTTAGAATAGGGGAAGCATATAGGAGGGTAGATAACAGGTGTGTTCTGGCAATTGTAGTTTTAGTATGTTTAGTGAGCAATTCTTTGTTACGATAGAGGAGGCCTAGTTTTTTTGTGGACTTTCTTGATAGTTTGGGATATATAGACGTCAAATCTCAGGTTATTATCTATTTCTACACCTAATAGTTTTGTGTGGGTGGTTGGGGTGATCTTGGTTTTGTCATTGGACATTAAGATAAATTTGTCACTTGAGGGGGGGGGATCTACATGGGCTGAAAAGAAGAAGCTTTGTTTTGTTTGAGTTGAGAGTTAGGTGGGAGTTAGAGAACCAGGTTTCAGCAACTGCAAAACAGTTTTGGGTTAGGGAGTGGAGGTCATTTAGTGTGGGGGGAGCACATATAAGGGTGGTATTATCTGTGTATTGCACTATGGAGGCATTAGGGGTGGAGGAGGACAGGTGGTTGGTGAATATTGAGAAGAGCAATGGGCCAAGGATAGATCCCTGAGGGACTCTTAAGGATACTGGTAGATAGGCAGACAGTTGGTTTTGCCATTGAACTGCTTGCTGCTGTCCTGATAGGTAGCTTTTAAACCATGAGATCGAGGAGGGACTGGTACCAAGAGAGTGGATAGTGTATTAAGAAGCATATTGTGATTGACCAAATCAAAAGCCTTAGATAGATCCAAAAATACTGTAGAAACATATTGCCCACTGTTTCTGTACTGGTTAACTGTGTTTGTAAAGGACACTAATGCTGTGGTGGTTCTGTGGGAGGGTCTGAAGCTGTGCTGAGAGTTAGATAACGTATTGTTAATGAGGAGGTAGTGCATCAGTTGGATGCAAACAACTCTTTCTAATATTTTTGATAATGGTGATAGAATAGCAATGGAACTGTAGTTATTGAGCTCTACGGAGTTACCTCCTTTGTGCAGTGGAATTATGCGGGAGGTTTTCCAGATAGAGGGCACTTTACCCTCTGATATTGATCTGTTAATGAGGGTGGCAACAGGATAGGCAATAGCCTCTGCAGCTATCTGAAGGAAGTCTGCTGGTAGATTGTCAGCAACTATGGTGGTAGGTTTAAGTTTATGGAGGAGTTTTGAAATAGCTTTGATAGACACTGGGTGCAAGTTAAAGCGGGATGTATTATCCTGTTTGTTAGTGTGAATTTGGGAGGGTGCCGGGATAAGGAAGTTGGCAACATTGTGGGTACCTGCAAGGGTCTGAACTGTTTTGGTGAAATATGTATTAAATTGAGTGGAGATGTTATCCTGGTTGTTTGTAGTTACTTGTGTTGGTGAAGTGGTTTTCCCTGGTTTAAGTATAGAGGTTACTGTGGCCCAGAATTTTTGAGGGTTTTGAGCATATTTCTCTTGGATGTTTTGGTAGTATTTAATTTTGACTAGTTTGGTTACTTTCTTGGCTTTATTCTGGAGTTCTAGGTACTTTTGTTTTGAAGTTTGGGTTTTGTTTTTATGGAATTGTATCCAAGCTTTGTCCCTTTCTTTGAGAATGGATTTGGTTTCTTTAGTTAGCCACTGGGCATAGTTGGTTTTTATTCTAATGGTTCTGGTGGATGCATGCAGGTTTAATATTTGTAAGAAGGTAGAGTTAAGTAGTGGACTGCTTCATCGAGAGTTAGTTGTGTCAATGGTTTCCAGTTACAACATTTTAGAGAGGAGATACAATCATCAAGTTTAAAGATCTTTTTGTTCCTAATAACTCTAAAGGATGTTTGACTTATAAGGTGAGTTCTGGATCTTATCATTTAGGTTAGTTGATGGTCACTCAGACTGAAAGAAAGGCAGCCTGATTGGGATGAAAGGGATGGCCTGGATGTAAGAATCCAATCCAGTATGGACTGGTGCTTGGATGTTTTGTCTGTTCTAGTGGAGGATAAGATCAGTTGCGTATCCCCATGGAGGTTAATGTGGGTAGAAGGATTGCTGCCAGAGCAGTTGAGACAGTCTATGTTAAAGTCATCCACTACCACAGTTTCGTGAGGTAGGGAGTTAGAAATGCATTCTAAAAGGTTTTCCATGGTGGTGATGTTGTGACCTGGAGGGATATACCCGCCTATGATGCATTTGTTTGAGTTTAGTTTTAATTGTGTGAGGATGAACACTGCATTTTCAGTGTCAGGAATATTAATATCAAGTTGTTTAAGTGTGAGGTGATTTTTGAACAGTATTGCAACCCCCCTCCTTTTTGCTCACCCTATCGTTTCATATGATATTGTACCCAGGTGCTGTAATCTCATCATTTTTGTTCTCTGCTTTCAGCCATGTTTCTGCAAGTACTACAATCTCAGGTTTATATAGGGCTAGAAGAACATGGAGGTCATGAACGTTGTTTAGGATGTTTCTAACATTCACGTTAAGAAAAAGGAGAGAGGAATTGTGTCTATGGAGTAGATGTTAGACAAGCTAGATTAGGATTGATTGGGGTGTTAGGGCCAGGATTGGGGTGAATGTCACCACAGCTTACTAGTTGTTTCAGTAAATGTGGGTAGAGTTTGGTAAGCTTATGTATTAGTTTGGAATATCGTGGGGCTATATGGGATTTACATTTAAGTGGTAACCAGTGGTGGGGTGAGAGTCAGTATGGGAGGGGGTAGAAAGGCAGAGAGCTATGTGAATGTGTAGAGGATTTATGCGACAGCTAGTTGTACCTGTTTGCCATGGGGGGAAGTGATGTTATGAAAGTGGGTGGTAAGAGCTGAAAAAAAGACAGAAAGTAGTTATTGTGATGGTGTAGGTCAGGGATTTTAGTATGTGGGTGAGTAGAGTATATTTCATTGTCCTTGTAGTTGGGGTAAATTATATTGAGTAGTTACCATACTGTAAGTAAAGAAGTGATAAGGATTGATGTAGTAAGTTTTTTTGTGCAATAGGGTAACTGGATATGTGGGAGGTGTTGCGAGGTAATTGAGGGGTGGGGTCTATACCTACAAATATAGTTGAGTCAGGGGCAGGTGGGAATGGGGCAGGGAAGGGGAGCAGAGTTTGCACGAGTGTAGCGAGTGCGAATGGTGCGGGTTGAGCCAAGAGGCAGGAAAGTCCGTATGTCCTAGAAAAACAATCAGGAAATACTGCAAGCCCAGGTCAGTTTCAGAATGCCCTGTTAAGTTATTATCACCTTTTATGTTTGCATGCAGGAGGACAGTAAAAGAGCATTAAAAGCCCTGATGTAGCTAAGAGACTGAACACCTGTTTTTTGGTTAAGAAAAGTAGTTATAGCTACTGGGGGGGGGGGGGGGGGGGCTAAAGGTGTCCCAGGAGTGTGCATGCCTTTGCAAGTTACAGTAAACAAAATACACAAAGTACAGCTAGTGTACCGAGCAGGACATACACTATAGGTTCTTTAAAATGTGGCATTTGCCGAGTCCAGTTATGGAATCTGCATCAGGAGGGTGACGTAGCTTTTAATGCCAGTCAGCAGTTGCCTTACAGGGGACATACTGAAAACTGTGTTTGGGACGATAGGTTCTTTAAAATGTGACATTTGCAGAGTCCGGTTCTGGAATCTAGGTCAGGAGGGTGAGGTAGCTTTTACTGCCAGTCAGCAGTTGCCTTACAGGGGACCACCTAAAAACTGCATTTGGGACGATAGGTTCTTTAAAATGTGGCATTTGCAGAGTCCGGTTCTGGAATCTAGGTCAGGAGGGTGAGGTAGCTTTTAATGCCAGTCAGCAGTTGCCTTACAGAGGACCGATGGAAAACTATGTTTGGGCTGAGTAAAACTTGAGTAAAACATGCTTGGCGCACACACTGCTAGGGACGCCAATGGGAGAGTTGGCCCTGTTTGTGATGATCATGTTATCTTTTTATGTGTTGTTTGGCTGAGAAGACCTATATTGCTATTTCTTGTTAGATGGCATACAGACAGTAGCTCTTTTTCTGCTGTTACTGCAGGTGATCTTTACCATAAGATTTGAACTGACTGACTGTTGCAATTTTTGGCAGACCCTTGATAACATACTTACAGAGAGCATGCAGTTCAGCTCTCTGTGCTTCAGTATCTGTCAGCCTGGGATGACATGGTTGACAGACCTCAATGCTTTGCCAGAGATGGTCTTCATCTGTCACCCCTGGGATTTGAGTTACTGGCTAAGGCTCTTGACATCCCCATAGTGCCTTTTTTAGGCAATGTCAAAAGAACAAAATTCCCAACATAAAAATACCCTCTAAAAACAACCTCAAGGTTATGTTGCTAAATGCTAGGAGTCTAAACCAGAAACTGCATTCACTGGAAGTACTGCCCACTCTGGAAGATACTGACATTTGTGCAGTCACCAAGACTTGGTTTAAGGCTGCGGAGAGCACCCTATCTATACCAGGCTATATTTCCTTCCACACATTCAGACCACAAACTGAAGGCATGAGAACTAAAGGAGGCAGCGTATCAATATTCATTAAAGATAAATACACCTCTAAATAAACCTTGACAAAGTCGCAGGAACACAGCGGCTTAACACATCAGATACGTTCGTGATAGAAATGATCCGCTCATCCAAAAAGAACAATAGCTCCACACAATATAAAAAGGAACGTTCTTTATTCTAAGATCAGTTAAGATCAGTAAGCGCTTTCACCCATGGAGGGCTTCATCAGACTGTACAGTGTTCCTGCGACTTTGTCAAGGTTTACTTATCTATCTGAATACTTTCAGCAGGAACACTTTTTCTCTTGGCTGGGACATTGAAGTTGTCTGACTATAAATACACCTCTAGATTGGTTAAAAAGCACAGTTACCTTGAATTACTTCAGGTGCAATTGACTGTAGGTAAGACCCCTCTTCAGGTCATTGCCAGCTACAGGACCCCCTCCATGAATCAGGAAATCCACTCAGCCCATACCTCTCAACCTCTTACAGCAAGAAATCTGGACAAAGCCATAAATAATGGGGGTACAAAGGCACAAAAATAGGGAAAGTTTTTAAATATTGCTCTTACAAACTTCAAAAGTTGATGGAATAACAGGTTTTGCATTAGCATGAATTTTCTTAAGGGTATGAAGTCTGGAACTCAAATGTCCATTTTTTTCTGACATTAGTCTTTAATTATTAGCTAGTAATTTGCTAGAAAACCACAATTTCATGAAAAATGGACAAAAAATATGAGGCAAAAAATCTGGGCAGTCTGCAAAAATTTGTAGATCTACTTGAGTCAGTCAAGATACAAACAAACACCCTGGTATTTGGGTGACTTTAATTACCCATCTATAGACTGGGTAAATTATATGTGTTCTAACTTACTTGCTAAAAGGTTCCTGGACTTCGTTAACTCCAATGCCCTGGACCAGCTGGTTGATACACCCACAAGGGGCTCAAACATCCTGGAACTGATGCTCACCAACATGGGAGACCGCTGCACCACCCCCAGTGTGGCCATCGCTGGTGAGAGCTGGCCACAAATCAGCCTTGCCCCTTAGCAACAACTAGACTAAAAATCTTCTCCAAGGCCAATTACAACCTTTTACATGATGGCATAAATAGCTTCATAGCCCCTCCACCCAATGTTGAAACAAATACCTATGCTGAGTTATACACCAGTGCTTTATACAAGCACCTGTACAATTGTATTGCCTCTGCCATATCTGATAGAACCAAAGCAAGATCTTCAAGGAAAAACAAAACTGTCTGGTGGACAACTGCCATTAATACACTACACAATAAGAAAAAGAAATTGCTGTCAAAGACCAGGAAGGAATGGTCTCAAAACTGGAAACACTCCGTCCTCAACTTAAGCAAATAAGACTCCTAGGGAAGTCCTCCAAAGCTAACTATGAATCAAAATTAGCCTCCCTAACTAACCGCAAGACATTCTTTAGTTACATCCATACTCTCAAAGGTAAGGCCCAGATTTGCATTGAATTCATAGTTAATGGTACTACTTGTATAGAACCTGTGGATATAGCAAACCTGTTGGCTGACAGGTTCAGTGAAAACTTAACTCCCCTGTCCCAGCCACATATACCCCAAAGCATCCCAAATATCTGTCCCCTGCCTAGTATCCCTGAGGTCTTAAATGCCCTCTCCAAGGCCAAAAACACAGCTTGTATGGGACCAGACAACAACCCGGGCTATGGTCTACATGGGTTAATACAGGAATTAGCATCACTATTGAGCATGCCTTTCAGTCACAGAGTAAGCATTGGCTTCATCTCAGTGGAATGAAAAACAGCTACCATCATCCCTTTGCACAAAGGGAGTGCTTCCATGGATCCTGGGAACTATAGACCCATTAGCCTAACCAGCCTTATCTGCAAGGCCATGGAACAAATCATCATGGATCTTATTAACAAAGATATAGGAAATCACCAAATTCTCGACCCCACCCAGTTTGGCTTTGTCAAGGGAAAATCATGCCTGTTAAACTTGGTGGACTTTTTCAGGACAGTCACCAAAGCCTTAGATGAGGGCAAATCTGTGCATACGGCCTACCCAGACTTAGCCAAGGCCTTTGACACAATCCCCCACTCAGGCATCATTGATAAACTCACCCAGCTGGGTATCAACCTATATATTGTCAGGTTGGTTACAAACTGGCTCTCTGATAGAACTCATATGGTCAAAATAGTGGACTCCACCTCCTACAGCAGATCTGTAACCAGTGGTGTTTCACAGGGATCAGTTCTAGGACCCCTACTGTTCAGAATCTACTTTTCTGAAGTGCAGTCTAAAACTTAAGGACTGTGGCTAACAAAGTTTTCTGATGACTGTAAATTGGGAGCAATCATTGAAACCCCTAGTGATGTCACCATCCTGCAAGAAGGCCTTACGCAGAGTAATGACTGGTGCCAAAGTCATGCTCTTAAACAATGCAAAAAATGCATTATGATCCCCTTCAGCAAGGATGATGTTCCTGCAAAATACCACATCAATAGCAATACCCTAAGCACAGTGGTGAGAGATCTGGCCACACAGGTTGACAGCAACCTTAACTTCAATCACCATGTCTACACAGTGGTAAAAAGGGCATTTTATATTCTCATCTCATAAGTAAGGGCATTGCTGCCAGAAAAAAAGAGGTTATAACCCCCCTGTACTCTTCCCTCATCATGTCAATAATTGATTACAACACTCCCTTTCATATGTTCCTTTCCAAACACCTGCAGCAATTGGAGAGACTACAAAGGTTCCTTATGAAGAAAATTCAGGGTTTTCAAGATCTGTCTTACGCAGACAGACTGAAATCATTGTCACTTTACTCTGTGTCATACAGACTGCTCAGAGGTGACATGTGCCTTGCATATAGAGCAATCTCTGACCCAGCTTTGATGGAAATGTTGCAAATTCACAAATCAAATGGCACACGGGGTCACTCACTCAAAAGACATTAACCTGGTATGTGACATCAACAGAACTTGCTGGAGAGACAGATTTGTCTCACAGAGGTTGCCCTACCTTTGGAACAAGCCTCCTATTTATGTTAAACAAAGCCCATTGTTGGCCCTATTTAAGCACAATTTGGACGACTGGATGGGTAACCAGAACTTCACCCCAGGGGTTCCACCTGTGCCCCTGTTGGGCAGGGGCAATAGGTGCTGATTTTATTGTCTACTTGGCTAGGTTTGTAAGGGTACTAGGGCCATTAGCCTAGTAAACTCCCATGATCCTATGATCCTATGATAATGTGCTGCATGATGCATTTCTTTGCACTATTTGAATATGAGGGAAAAGACCTCATTCAACTCTTTGCAAGAACTGGGACCTGACTATCTGCAGTATACAAAGCATTATCAATGCAATATGCAAGGTCATCCTTAACCCTAATAAAAAAAGCTGTTACTCTTCCTACCTAAAAAGTTCAACAATATTAAACCCTCCTTCTCCATAGATTCCCTTAATAACACTCCCATTCAGGTAGAATCTAGCACTAAGCTCTTAGGAGTAACCATCGCCAATCAGCTTAAATTTGACTTGCATGTTGATAACTGTATCAAAAAGACTCATTCAAAACTAGGGATCCTTTACCATAACAAGAAATTCCTTACCTCTGAAGCCAAGATTACTTTCTCTCTCTCTTACCTACCTTCTACCCAGTCTAATGTACAACTCTCAAATTCTCACAAAGCTTAACTCAACACTCCTGATCAAAGTTGAATCTACCTACAACAAGGTAGCTAGATTTGCTGCCCAGCAAACCTACAAATCCCATCACGGTCTCTCTCTAAAACACCTAAACTGGCTTGAATAACCCCACCAGCTTCTTCTCTTTCAACTTTACATCATCTATTCTATCCTATACCAGCCTTCCTACTGCCCAGCACTATCCCCTCTAAATGTGGACGTAACATGTACAGCTATCACCCCACTATTGCCTGGAATAGGCTCCCACTAGAAATCAGGACCCTTACATACCCTAAACAATTTAAGACAGCCACCAAATAGCACTTTAAAAGTCACTGGTCCTGCCACTGCACTCTCCCTTCTTAAACATCCCCTACTTCTCATACCTTAATCTATGTTCTGCCCTTAACTCACTCTTCTCACTAGCTCTCTCTAATCTTCGTTGACTACTTTCTGCTGTCTTCAAAAACCTATTATACCATGACCCCCCATTAATATTCCAAAACGTGCATGCTGATTGGCCAGCGTGCACGTTGTAAATCGACTTATACTAATGGAAAAAGGTCCGTTCGCCCGGACTTTTTCCATTAGTATAGTTCTCTTTTAAAACACTGTCTCGCTATGTTAAAAGAGTTTAACATAGCGACACAGGTTTAAAAAAAGCAACAGAGATCTCCGTTGCTTTTTAAAACTGTCTCGCTATGTTAAACTCCTTTAACATAGCGACACAGTGTAAAAAGCAACGGAGATCTTGCTTTCTCCGTTGCTTTTTTTTAAACCTGTCTCGCTATGTTAAATGGGTTTAACATAGCGAGACAGCTTTAAAATAAGCAACGGCTCCGTTGCTTATTTTAAAGCTGTCTCGCTATGTTAAACCCATTTAACATAGCGAGACAGGTTTAAAAAAAAAAGCAACGGAGAAAGCAAGATCTCCGTTGCTTTTTACACACTGTGTCGCTATGTAAATTGGGTTTAACATAGTGAGACAGCTTTAAAATAAGCAACGGACATCTCCGTTGCTTATTTTAAAGCTGTCTCGCTATGTTAAACCCATTTAACATAGCGAAACAGTAAAAAGCAACGGAGATCTTGCTTTCTCCGTTGCTTTTGGCCACAGCTCTGATGTACTGTGTAGGCATGCGCAGTACATCAGAACTGCCGTGGATACCAGACAGCTGCGGAAGGGCAGCAAAGAGGCATTATACAATGCCATTATTTAAGAAAAGTAATTATTTCTTTTCTTAAATAATGTCATAGTATAATAGCAGTAACCCACTTCTGGGTGTGGGTAATGCGGGATTTACCCACGGTTGTCTTTGTTTGGTCCCTCGGGACCAAACCACGCCAGCCGTGGGTAAATCCCGCATTACCCACACCCAGGCGTGGGTTATTGCTATATTAAGCAAATCGCCTCAGAAAAACATTCTGTTGTAATTGTCTTGCCTTCATGCAACTACATTATGATAAAACTGTTTTTTGTAACCACTTACTCCAAAAACTATATTCATCTTAATGACATATTTATTTTTATACATCTTGAAAGAACTTTGCTATACTTCTGATTATTGACACTGTATAACATTCTATTGCTACTTAATACCTTGTAATAATCCTGTAACATTGCTGTTTAATGCTAATTTATAATGAAAGTGGTATAATATGTTGGAGCTTTTCTGCCCGGGCCTCCGCTGAAAAAGGGCTCTTCAGCTCAAACGGACAAACCCGGTCAACAAATGTTAAATAAATAATAAATAAAAAAATATGAAGCTAGTGATATATTAACCAAATGTTCTGCACAGCTAAATACAACTCCATATCTACAGGTGAAACCTAAATCAGAACAACAGGGAGGGAATATGTTAGCATAAGTAAGAGATAGTCCCCATTTTACATTACAACTGCTGTAATTAGTTCAATAACTGTTACACTGTTTCTCAATTCTGATAATATTTATGTTAATGTTATTGCACATTGCTGATGCTGTTTAAGGTAAATCTTGCACCATTGTTGATGTTTTTAAAGGAATATTGTAGTATTATGCCATGTTTTGTTGCCTTGTTGTTCATTACTGATATCAGGTAAGATAAGGTTGTTCTGTCACTAAATCTATTTAAGGTAATTTTGCACTATTGCTCATTATGGATATCAGTCAGATATTAGAACAAATAATTTGTGTTGTTGCATTGCTGCTTGTTTCAGATTGTTTTTTTCTTGCTGCACTGTAAGCTATTGCTTTACAGTATGCACAGTTGAGACTATATGGTTACACTATACAGCTACACAATACAGGGTTATCATGTAAGACCCTGCTTGATTTGGGAGATAAGCAGTATTAAGTGCTTAACAAGGATGGCAAGAGCTTTTAGTTTGCCTTCTTAAAGGTGTATTGATTATGTATCTTATGGTCCCCATGATCATTTTCCTAGTATTATCCCTATGTTCCTATATTTCAATACTGCTAGTTGTTAACTACTCTACTGTAGTATCACTTTACAATTACTGTACTTGGAGACATTGAATGAGACTATCTGTTGCTCATTGTTGGTATTAGTTAGGGAGAAACCAATTAACTTAGTAATTCAATTACTGACTGCACTTTTTGACACGGATGTTGCAGTGCCTTTTGTTCTTGTTCAAATGTTACTGCATTTGGTTGTATTGTTCTGCAGTTACTGTACTTGAAACCATTGAGTCAGGCATTCTGTTATAGTTCTGCTAAGAGTTACTGATTGACGTACTATTGCCAGTTACTGCTGTTACCATTTAAACTTTTGTAATATCACTAGTTAGTTGTGTTCAGAGACAGCATTAGTGATGTCCCATATTGTTATGTGATTGTCTTGTACTTGCATCCCATATTATCACTGTTTTCTAGTCCAATCTAGTATTTTGTTCTCTATTATACTAAGAGCAATTTATTATGCTAACCTTTTTTCTCATATACATTTGACTGCATTGTCTGATATGGAATCTTAGTCAGGTCTCGATCTTTTTGCAACCAACCTGATAGCACTTGGTATTTTGAGGCAGTGTAAGAACTGTTTCGTGCTTACCAAAAATCCTTTACTGTTACCTCAGAATGCTTCAGTGAGTGAGATGTACAAGTGTTTATTGAACTTGGAGAAATAAATCATCTTAAAACAGTTATCAGCAGCTATTTGTTTTGGTTGTCTGCTGGCAACTTTTTATTGAACTTGGAGGCTACAGTCTCACCTCAGAACCCTTAAGCACCCCCCCCCCCACACACACACACTAACCTACAGTGCAGAGTACTTCCACTACACTAGCATATGCTGAGATTAAGAAAACACTGCCTAAGCCTTCCAGATAGAATAAGATACCTCACTCATTAGTTCACACTGCAACACCCCTGCTTTCACCCTGCACTCTCAAAGATAATACAGATACCTCTAAGATGATACACATACATTTAAGTGGTGTAGATTCCAAGCCCTTGATGCCCACTGATTTTGCACCCACACATGCCAAGGTTTTAATAATAGATGACTCTACTCTTAGGCTTAATAACACCGCCCTTACCATGCTGGTTAAAATAGGGTAGTAGCTAACTGTCTTTCTAAAGCCAGGATCCAGGATGTAACAATAGCTTATAAATCCTTCCATTCTGGCAACTACAATTATGACTTAACAGTATCCTATATGCAAGTGAGTGACTTTTGGTGTACTATCCACAGAGGCATGTTAACAAATATGACTGATCTTGCTATGTACATGTCTAAGGCAGGAAAAGAGTCATATTTTAAGTAGGATTTTGCCATTTTATTTTATTTATTTATTTATTTATTCTTTGCTAACTAGGCTAGTGGCCCCTTGTGACACCAGGGAAATACTGCCAGTCCAGCTATCTGGAATTCTGTAAATAATTATATGTCACTTGAAAATATTAATATGATTTATATATAAATGTGACACTGCCAGCCCAACTATCTGTAAATAATCATATGTCATTTGTGAATATTAATATGATTCATATGCTTGTCTTACAAATGTAAGAGAACTATATGTTATGTCTATAGCAAACTACTGGTGCAGAAGTGTGTGTTGAACTGTATGTTATGTACTGAGCTTCAAGACTATAACCACAGTGTACCCTATGGAAAAGAACAGAATAATTTACAATTGTGTTTATCTCTCAGTTTCACTGAAGGAGACAGGATGCCTAGAGCTGGAAGTTTCTTTCTATTGTCTTGAAACAGAAATAATTATTAGATTTAAAATGTAAAGTGTTTTTATTGCTCTGTGACTTCCTAGCAGCTGCACTTCTGAGAGATATGTACTTCTCACACAAAGATGCTAAAAATTCTTATTCTTGGAGCTGGAGGTAGGTGACAAAGAGTGATGTCATCCAGCTGACCGAGCAGTAATGTTTTGATATTAATTTGGGAACTCTCTCAGAGACTGTGCATTTTGTATTTGTTTTTGGACCTAGAAATCTCCTCTCATCAGCACTTGCCTTGCTAATAGAAAGTAATCAGGGTACAGTAATCTCTCTTAGATATACATAGGAATATAGTAAAGATTAGTTTAGATGTTTTCTGTATTTATTTGATGCTGTCCTGCAATGTTGTTTTAAAATATTCCCGTGATTCTGAACTCTGTAATCACTGTGTTGAGTTATTGAGTATTGTCTTGTTCTTTTATTATTAAATATATTTAAACCTTTTAATTGTGGCTGGTTTGTTTAGAGATATGTAAGCTCTTAGAGTACTTGCATATGTATTTGGTGACACTGTATAGGCCACTCCAACAGCCTTGCTGATGTTTACACTTACCATTTGGATAATAGTAACATCAAACAGTAGGACTGGTCACCCTTTGGGAAGGGCCTTATAGTAGCTGATAAAGAGCTGGTTGATGGCAGTGATAACTACCTCTTAGTCTGGGCAGAAGGTGGCATAGCTAGTAAACCTGTGCCAGCCTTTCTCAGGAGTGTGTGTGTGTGTTTGTATATAAATCAAATCTCAAAGTGTGTGTGTCAGCTACTTGGGCAGGGACACAAAGCACTGGTTAGACAGAGAGGGTGCTAGAGGCTTTGGCATGACTGCACAGCTGAGATCTTAATCCTATAGCTGTGCCAGTGGGGAGTCTTATTGAGGATCTGGAGAGAGAGGGAGGGAGAAACCATCCCCAGACTGACTGTGATGTCTGTGTGCTCTTAAGGGAAATTGTACTTTACTGTGTGTGTACTTGTAATCCTCTCAATGTGTAGATCCCTGACTGGTGCTAGTGGTGAGGATTCAGGCTCCCTGATTACTGGGCCAATGCAGGGGCATCACACCCTTTTTTAGAGGAGATCTAAGGAAATATTCATACCACTAGGGGAAATTTTGTCAGGAGAATGGAGAACTTTCTTACTCCTTTCTCTTTGGAGCTGCTAGATAGTCCCAGAGGGCTGCTATAGCAGCAAGGAAGAAGTCTAAGGGAAACAGCAGCATGGAGGAATGGGAGAGAAAAATCTGTGGAGAGTTTGGCGGTGAATGAGAATTTGGAGAAAATTTTGTTTGATATGGAGAATCTGAATGCAGGTAAAGATTCCTGTTTGGTAGGTAATACAAATGAGTGGTGTTTAACTGTCTCAGTGGAAAAGGAAGTAAGCAAGTCCATTGGAGTGGTACAGATAAAAGAACTCACATCAGGAGGGCTTGTGGATGATGCTCTGTTGAAAATAATCAAATATGATGATCCAGGGGGACAGGTCTGCTGTTTCATGGGTTTGAGATGGCAGTTCCAAATTTTTGGAAGTGCCAAGAATGGAAATGTGGAGAAGGAATCAAGTGATGTGGCTGCAAAGAATGCAGCAGTTAAAACTTTTGATGCAGTGACAAAGAAAAAGAGAGAAGCCACAAGAAACTGACAAGGAGTCTGGTTTTGTGGCAGCAGAGAATGCAGTAGTTGAAACATATGCAGCAGTAACAGGTAGAAAAGGAGAGCACTAGAAATCTGGTAAGTAAAACTGTTTTTAAAAAAATAAGAGAAGGCCAGCTGTTCGAATAAGAACATAAAACAAGACTATAATAGGGAGGTGTGATGTATGGGACAACTTGGTAACTGTTCTGGGATGTTTCATTTAACTTTTACTATCCAAAAAATATTTCATGTAATGTTTCATACATTTCTTAGTCCAAAGCATACTGATTGAAAAGCTCTAACTGGTGCATGACAGACTTATGTCAATGTTTTTTTTTCAGTTGTGACTATGTTACAATTATAGGTTCATAGGTAGATACTAGGCTATCTGCCCTAGGGCATTTATAAGCCTAGCCAGAGTGTATTTGGCTTCCGCCTCCCTATTAGATTAGCCTACTATGCCTCTGTATAGTAGGTCACAGAAGGTATCCCTTTAAGATTAGTTTATTGTGCCTCTGTCTAGCAGGGAAACAGAAGAGATCCCAGGGGTGAATTTGCTATTTCCCATCCACACGTCCAGATTTCGCTTGAAGAGGCTCAGCGAGGGGCTATGTCTAACATGAATTGGGATTCTATTCCAGAGTGAGGGGAGCCTCTGGGAAATTAATCTGTCTCTCCAGCATGTCCTATTTATTTTTGTGCTGAGGTTTAGGTCCCTAGAGCATGTAGCTCTAAGGGACTTGGATTTTTTGAGGTGGAGCATGTCCATTAATTCTGGGTTTGACATGGCTTTGTATGTCAGGCATAGATCGCCTTTGAGTAGGCGGTAAGCAACTGAGTAGAGCTGGAGTTTCTTTAGTCGAGCTGCATAGGACATCTGTTTGTAGCTCATGATCCTCTTGTTGAGGTACTTTTGGGGTCTCTCCAGTTGCTGCAGGTGTCGGGTAAGGTACATCCCAAAAGGGGCATTGTATTAATTTATGGGCCTGATGAGTGACGAGGAGAGGGGCACAATGACCTCTCTTGATCTAGATGCGAAGCCTTTTGTGATAAGGTGGGCTATATAGAAGGTCTTTCTAACCACTTTGGCAATGTGATTATCAAAGGAGAGATTACTGTCTATATTGGTCCCCAAATCTCTAATTACTTCTTCTGTACTTAATGGATTACCACCTATGTGGTAATTTGTGGGCACCTTGTTTTTCCCAAAGGGGATGACTATGCTCTTTTTAGCATTTAGCTTGAAGCCGTGGCTCTGGCACCAAGCATCCGTCTCTGTGAGACCCTTTTGGAGGATGCTTGTGTCAGCTGGAGATTCGATTATGGCCCCCAGTTTGCAGTCATCTGCGAACTTTGTCAGCCATAATTCCCCCGTGTTAGCCTGAACCTCAGAGAAGTATATACCGAACAAGAGAGGTCCCAGAACTGAGCCCTGTGGGACGCCACTTGTAACTGGTTTGTATTTGGACATGGCACCTGCGATTCTGACCATGTGGGTTCTATCTCTGAGCCAGTTTGCAACCCATCTTGTGATATAGGGGTGATATTTAAGCTGGTAAGCTTATTTATGATGCCCGAGTGGGGTATTGTGTCGAAGGCTTTTGCGAGGTCCAGGTAGGCTGTGTGGACTACCTTGCCTTCATCTATGGCTTTGGTAACTGTTTCAAAGAAATCAACTAGGTTTAAGAGGCAAGATCTGCCCTTAAAGCCGAATTGGGTAGGGTCCAGTGTCTGGAGGCTCCCAATGTCTTTGTTTATGAGTTCCATGATAATACGCTCCACAGCTTTACAGACCAGACTAGTCAGGCTTATGGGGCGATAGTTTCTAGGGTCCGTTATGGCACCACCTTTGTGGAGTGGGACCACTGTAGCTGTACACCATTCTTTGGGTACATATCCTGTAGTAAGGCTAAGTTTGAACAGTGACTTAATGTGAGGGTTCAGTTCTTCTTGGAGCTCATGTAAGACACAGCCTGGGACACCGTCTGGTCCCATAGATGCTGTGTTTTTTGCTTTGGAGAGGGCAGCTTTCACCTGTACATCTGTGATGTCAGGGAGGTTACATTCAGTTGGGATAGGCATTTGCTCCTTTGGGGGGGAAGGGGGGGAGAAGTTTGTGCTGAATCTGTCTGCCAGGATGTTGGCTATGTCTGTAGGTTCGGTATATTTTAGGTTCGGTATATTTTGTACCGTTAATCAACAATTCAGAGCATATCTGGAAGTTTCCGCCCATGTTCCTGACATAACTAAAGAAGGCCTTGTGATTATCTTTAGTGTCTAGGGCAATTTTTCTTTCGAAGCTGGCGTTTGATGATTTTATGAGGGATCGAAGTTTCTTGCTAATACTGATCAGAGATGCCTTCCCTTTTTGGGATTTTGCTCTGTCATGTAGTAGCTTCCTCCTTCTGTTGTATAGCTTATTTATGGCCGGGGTCCACCAGACCAGTCTCCTGTTTTTGGAGGAGTGAGTCTTGGTTTTATTTGGGATAGCACGATCCATGCATTCCTGCAGGTGCTCATAGAATGCATTTGTAAAGGATTCTGTGGATTGGGCTGTATTATCCTCTGGCCCAGGGGCTTTGAAGGATTCCACCTCAGTCTTGAGAAGTGCAAAGCTGGCTTTTGAGAAATTCTTTACAGTGATTTCCTTGGCTGGGGGTGGGGACGGGATATGGATGTCCAGAGAAATTTGTTTGTGGTCTGATCTTACCAATGAGGGGTTTACCTCTGGTGTGGAACATAGAGTCTCCATTTTGGTGATGACCAGGTCCAATATGTTTTTCCCTTTTGTGGGAGTGGTGACCAGTTGTTTCATTGCGTTAGAGTTTATAAATTCAAGGAACCATTGGGTGAGGGTGTTTGGGCTTGAGTAGTTTTCCCAGTCAATGCTTGGGTAGTTGAAGTCACCCAATAACATAGTGTTTGGAGAGACCTTCATATTCTCCAGTGTTCTCAGGAATGCCAGGTGGGGTTCCTGTAATAGCGAGGGTGTTCTGTAGCAGGCTACAAACTGAAAGGCAGTTTTGCCTGCTGTTAGTTGCACATGGATGGTTTCCGATGCTTCGTGCAGTGCCACTAACCTGGAGGTGTAGGTATCTTTGATGAATATAGATACTCCCCCTCCTTTTGTGCTTCGGTCCGAGTTTTGGGGCCGAAACGCATGGTATGAGTTATAACCTGGTAGTGCTTGGGTGCTCTCAGGAGCCTTGAACCAGGTTTCTGTTACTGCACAGACATCGATTTTCTCCATATTGAGGAGAGCCTCGAGTGCATGCATCTTGAGGTTTAGATTTCAAGCATTGAGTAGCATTACCTTTAGTTTTTTTATCCTTGGGTTGTCTATGGAGGTGGGTTTGTCCTTTGAGCCTTGCCTAAAAAAGGCACTATGGGGGTGGCAAGAGCCTTGGCCAGTATACGAAAGCCTAAGGGTGGCAAGTGCAAGCCATCCCTAGTGAAGCAACGTGGCTTGTCGAGCATGTCATCCCAGGCTGACAGACACTGGATCCCCTTTGAATGACACCAATACTTTAGCCAATTGTTGAAACTGATCATTTTGTCTTTATACTGTGGCATCATTCTTGGTGAGGGCAAGATGCTACTCAAGATCAGGGTCATATCAGCCTGGGCTACATGGTCAGAGAGCTCCTCTATGTCTCTTTTCATGTAGTCCAGGGAGGTACGTCTCAGGTCATTCACACCAGCATGGACAATGACGGAGTCATACTTGTACTTGCTTTGGAGTGACCTGAGTGCTTGCGTTATGTGGCGGATCCTGGCACCCGACAGGCAGCTTACAGTGACATTCTCCTTGTTCAGTCTGGTGAGCGGGACGTCAGTGTTCCAGACAATAGAGTCCCCTATAACAAGTGTATTTGGTGTGTTGTTTGGCCTTAAGGGCTGTGACTGTGAGGCACACTGATTTTGTGAGATAATGATGTCTGAATCCAAAATTTAAGAATGTCAACAATTGTTTAGACTGTGTCACAATTAATAATGTCAGATTCTAAAATTTAAGAATGTTGACAATTGTTTGGAGCTTTTTACTGGTTATTTATTTATTTATTTTCTTTTTTTTTGCTTGTAATACATTTTTAATGTATAAACTGAACAATAAAATTGTCTGTAATTGTGGAACTTTAATCCCTGGGCCTCCACTGAAAATGGGACTTTTTGGCCTAGTGAACTTTTCCGGTCAACAAATGTCAATAAATAAATAAACAAAAAAATAAATACTGTCTTTTATACATTTAAGGACAGAGACTTTTTATGACTTATTTGAATTTGAGGGACTGATGAAATTTCTAGAACTGTGTAACAAAAAAGAACACAATCATGGATCGACTATTTGTTTTCTGATAGTAACTTAAATGTTAAAAAAATGTTTGCAGTTTAGAACTGATGAACTAGAAGAGGATAAAAATCCATGTAGGGTTTGTGCAAAACCATTGATAACTGCAGGTTAGAGATGAGAAAAACTTATGGAATGGTTGGTAGAGGCTGGAAGCTGTTTTGAACTGCGAGAAAAACATGGTAAAACACTTGTCAAGTGTTATATTTTTGTGGCTGGTTATAGAGGGACATTATGATATGCTGGCCAGCCCAAATCATGCTTTTTTGGGTACTTTTCCTTATTTAATTAATGATTGTGAAAATATACAATGTAACCAGTGTTTGGAGAAAGGACATACAGCAAGAAGGTGTGGGGCTGAATGCAGGTTGTGTAAAAAAGGGGCACTTGCATGGACTATCAAGAACAAAGAGTAAATAATAAAAAGAAGGGGAAAGGGAAGAAAACATACATGAGGTAGGAGAACAGGATGCTGGCGGGATAAAATAGGTGAAGAAGAAACTGTTGGACAAGAAAGAAAATATGGAGAGAAAAAGAAAGAGAATGTTTCCATGCAAAAGAGAGGTCATGAGAAAGGCTTGACACTTCGAATTTTTTTGAAGTTCAAACCAGTGAATAATCGGATTCTGAGGTTCAAACCAGTGAATAATCGGATTCTGAGGATCAAGAATAATTTGTACATAAATCCATGAAATTGTTAAATAAGGGAAAGAGTCAAAATGAAAAAGAAATGTAAAAATATTTTCCCCTAAACTTAAGAAGAAGGAAGACTAACACGTTCAGTGTAGTTTTGGTAAATGTGAAAGGTATTATTCATAGTGTAAGAAGGATAGGGATACAGGAATGGTGTGCTAAATGTGATTATGTTTGGGGACGTAAGATTCCTGACAAATGAAGAAAGACAGCTAACTGAACAGTTGTGATGTCAAGATATAATATAGAACATAGGAAGTGAAAGTTGTTCTGAAGTGGCTGTATTGTGCAAATATAGTGAAAATGCTAGATGTGACATTGCTAAGGAAGAGATGGTTACCTGTTGTGGATTTGAGAAGGAGAAAAAATGGGCCTGATTCTTTAACAGCTACACAATATTGCACTATCTGGTATTCATTAAATGGCCATACACAATGTGTAGAGTTGCAAAACAAAGGCAACTGGTAGAATATGCTAATGACAGCATAAAGATCTGAAGTACATGCTACTTAACCCATCCAACATGATGGCGCTATTCAGGAAGCTATAAAACAATCATGTATGCTCAGTGGAGCCATTTGCCCTGAACACCAAACTCTTTGGGATACAGGCAGGATTACACATTAGGAAAAAAATGTTAGGGGTTGCTGCTGCTATTATTATGTTGTATGTGCAACAGGCAGGGTGCTGCTGCTGCTGCTGGCAGAAATCAGGCAAGAAAAAGAAGGGTGTTTAGACCCCATTTGACTTATCGTGGAGTTTATGACACAGAAATTGCTGAAAGATAAAGGGTGGACAGGGAAACGCTGGAGGAAATATGCAATCTGTGCCACCCCCACCTCAGACCCCAGGGAAATTGTGTAGAATCCATCCCAGTGGAAACAAAGGTAGGTTTAGCATTATATATACTAGCTACTAACACTTTTCAGGGACCCACAGGGGATAAATTAGAGGTGTCACAGGCATCAGCCTCTAGAATATTACTTTAGTTTTTAAATGCAGTGCTACTTCATACAAATGATCACATCGGTTTCCCACTCACCCCACAGGACCACAGGAATTCTATGCAATAGCACACTTCCTGGAAGTGTTGCAGGGGATTGTACACACATCAAAATAAAAGCCCCATACCATGAACAGGGAAGGAGGTACATTAACAGAAAGGCTTCCCCTCTATAAAAGGTCAGGTCATCTATAATGTGAAAGGGATCATATACAATGTCTGTGCAGGCAACTCAGGCAGTTTCCATGACTCACACATATTGCACATATTGCACTTGTATCTGTGAGCTGTTCACTGGGGTTGTTAGGGGTGACATTCCTCAAGGGCATCTAGTAGGAGATGCAGCTTATGCACTGTAGCCCTGGCTCATGGCACCCATGTAAAACACATACAATCACACTGAGCAAGGATACAACAAGACCCACTCTCAAACTGGGAATGTCATAGAAAGTTTGTTTGCATTGCTGAAATCAAGGTTCCAGTGTCTAGACACATCAGGAGATGTACTGCAGTATGACCCAGGTACCTCTGCTAAAATAATTACAGTCTGTGCCATGTTACACAGCATCATTCCCAGGAAACAGCTTTGACAAGGACAGCAAGGGGCAGGTCCACAGGCAGGGCCAGCAGCAGCAGATACAGATGAGAAATCTAAGGGAGAACTACCAGCTGCAGATGGTGCTGGCAGATGGAAATGTGCACAGTGTGTCCTGACTCTTGGCTAGGAGGCAGAGGATAGCACACACAATCACTACATAGGTTAAAGCTTAGGATCCCATGCACATTCATATAGGAAAACTGTTGCCCGTCAAACTCCACAACCTTTACCTAACCATGTAATGGCTGTGTTCTGATAACATCAGACAGGGACAACCCCCAAGGACACAATTGTTACCTGTAGTAATGACAAGGTACATGTGGAACTTGCAACAAAAATAAGGTTACATAAAGTTCTCTCATGCCCCAGAGCATTTGTCTGAGGTGTACATTTATGTCAGTAATATATCATGTCTGATTTTTGCAATATACAGTTATGTATTCTAACCAACACTGTGCATCAAGCTTTTCATCTGACCACTGTCTAAAAAATATGGAACAGGTCATTTATACCCTCATCTGCACAGCTATACCAAGAAGCAAGACTGAGGCACCTACTGCTTTGAATGATTTGCTTAGAATACTAACTGAAATACAATGTGGTTCAACAAATATATAAGAAATCATTCACAAATGAGTAGCAACAAGAAATCAATAAATATTCTTCTGCAATACAGACTGATAAATGCAAGCTTGTGAGTAAGCAAACATTAGCTAGCCACTGTGTGC
Source organism: Protopterus annectens (assembly GCF_019279795.1). Lineage (NCBI taxonomy): Eukaryota > Metazoa > Chordata > Ceratodontiformes > Protopteridae > Protopterus > Protopterus annectens. The sequence goes on from NC_056730.1 coordinate 1,023,142,037, forward strand.
ATCAGAGAAATACGCAACCCTGAGTTCACAAAGACATTTGCTAGTGGCAAGACATAAATCATCATCATTTGCACAGGGTTGGGGTGGTGAGTAAGAAGGCAAGCCTGACACCAAATAATTGAGTGTGTGTGAGTAACAAACACATGTATCTGTCAGACTATCTAGCGGTCAGGGCCAGTAACAACAGATGTATAACACAACAGTACGGTTTAGATAGCTTGCATGTGTGAGAGAAGAGATTTGTTTGAATGTGTGTATGTCTGCATGAACACAATTGATCGCTGTGGTAGCACTACATCCTGGCATCTGGAACAGGTGTGAGCTGTGTATGGTGGAATAGTCAGTTCAGTGTTATCACCCCTGACCATGAAAACCACTTCTGCTAGGGTTGACCCAAATTATTCTAGGAGTCATGCATGTCAGAATGCACAATGTTTAGTACTTGCACTATATCTTCCAAGGTCGTGGGGAATGTGCTTTTACCTCCACTATGGCCCTACACATATGTTTCGAGGCACCTAATAACACACCAGCATCAGCAGAAGGATGGACAACAGGCATTCTCTGAGTACCTGCACCAACTCTCTTGTGTGGCACCTTGCCCTCATGAGGGCTATGAAGAGAAGCAACCAGCTCTTTAAATGGAGTAAGCACTCACATTAACTGTGTCACCCTCAACCTATCCTATCTCACAGGTCTCCGTGTCATGGGTATGTGTAGGCGTTCTGACTGTTTGAAATGTGGGCAGGGGATGTGGGCCACAATCTCAGTGTCAGACTGACCCTCTGCACCCCTGGACTGTACCTCTTCATTGCCACCATCATCATGAGAGGCTACCAATACTCTGACATCAGGTGGCAGGGAATCTACAGTTTCACTGTCTGGATCACCTATGTTAACAAACAATAAACACAACGAACAGAGAAATAGAGAATACAATTGATAAACACACTTTTTTATATGAAAGATATGTTAAACTACAATAGATGCTAAAACAACACAAATTTTGCTCTCAGTTAGACCTAAATCTGCCTTATGTACAGAAATAACAGTGACGAAATTTATGCTTATCACATGCGGGTGGTTTTACAGACTGCAGTCCAGATGTCCCTGTATGTAAGGAAGGTAAAGGAAAGAACGCTGATAAGTATCACAATGCAAATGAAACAAGAAACAGAAAACAATCTGATTTACATGTGCAGATTAAAAATGTTCTCATACAAAAATGTACTGATCTGTCAACCCCCCCCACCCAACACCCTCTTCTATCTCTCTATTACTGTGTCATCTGATTAACACATATCGCTGGCTGTACATATATCAGACATATAATACATACACATATAAAGATATAACAATGGCACTTATATTTTGCATACCTGGAAGTTCTGCTTGAGGCATTCTGGGTCTGTCATCCACATCAGCACCAACATCAAGGATTCTGTGGGAACTCTCTGCTGAGCTATCTGGATCTCTGAAGGTGGACAAGAACTCCTCTGTTTCAGTTCGTGATGGTTCAGTAGCAGGACTACCTCCTTTAGCCACCTGTTCCTGGGTGACTGCAGACACCCTATGCTGGGCAGAGGTTATCATATCACTTGCCCTGTGTTGTATCTGGGAGTAACTTCTCCCATGCTGTCTGACAGCATTGATGTCATCAACCACCTGCTTCCATATCTTCTCTTGGGCAGATTGGTCTCCTTTACCTCTTCCTAAGATAAAACCTCCATGGCAACATAAGGCATGGATAATGACCTCATTTTCTGCATCAATGAATGGTGGCTTGTGGGGTACATATGTATTTTTGGGTGCCATATCCCTGAAACAGAAAACATACAAAAAATAAATACATAATACACAGACAGGATGGTTATGAACTCATTTATGTATGACTATATACATTCATCATGCACACAACAATTTAAAAGGGAATGTTCCCTATGACTACACATAAGTTAGTCCCCTGGAAAAAAATAAAACAGCAAGAATATATAACAGTTCTGTAATGCAGAGAGCAGTATTATAGTGCATCTCCACTGCTGTGGAGGGCAACTAGGAAGATATCACAAACAATACATTTATTTTTGCTACTACATATAAAAATACCTGACCTTGCTATGGAGTTAGACTACACTCATCTGTAATAACTGTTTATATTCCAGTAAAATAAAATCTACAAAATATAGGTCAGGTAGCATTTTGTAGCAAACATTTTGCAATGCAGACATAATATACATGGGCTATGCCAACAGCAAAGGATAAAGGAAAAAGCAGAAAGAAAAATAAATGCTTTGTATTGGACATGGCAATTCATCCTTAATATTACACTAAAGCATTATGTAAGAAACAGCAATATACCTTGACAATAAAGCAATGATGAAAGCAAATCATTCTCCAAATGTTGTGTGCATTTAGCAATATCAAGCTCTCTGGGTCCAAACAGCCTCCCACTACTACACAGGTGTGCTAGCTTCACAATTACTTTTATATAGTGCAGAATTAGCCCTTTGAAAACTGTGAGTATGCAAATGAGGCATTACTTCATTAGCATTCCCGAATACCACTGTCTGCGCTATGTACACGGAAGGTATACATGGTATAAGGGACGAGCTACATGATTTCATGCAAATGCCTTATCAATACAAGACTGAGCATTGAGAAGTGTTACCTGTTAACTCATTCACCCCAATGGAGCTCAGGAAGTTTGCATTGTAACTTCCAATGGGCGGAGCCTAAGCCTTTTGACAGAATCAAATTGTATCCTCACATTTCAAACAAATGTTCATATTTCTGGAACCATATGGGTTATGAAAGAAGTGTAAGTGGCAAACTCTTCAGCATAAACAATTTTTATACTGGTAGTATTCTTTAGATTCTAGGTCTTAAACTGAATTTTATAAGTCACAGTAAATATATTAACTATTACATTTGCAATATTAACCAACTTATAATATCTCAGCAACCACCCGTTACACATGCCGTCAGCAGCATTTTATTCATCTAGCTGAGAGCTTTCATATGAGGCTAAGGAGTTCTGTCTGTGTTACTTGGTTATTGAGATAGTTAGAAAAATGTGAACATTATATTTATATAAATTAATATTATAAAAGCAACAGTTACTATCTATTTACCTGCACTAGACAGAGGCCAAATATTAATGCAGTTGAGTTTGCTATTGTGTAAGCTTTAAGATGAAAAGTTTTAAAACCTTGTACATAGCATGGTTTTGGAATTACTGATGTAAATATGAACTGCAAATGCACCTAGAGGGGTCACTCGGATGTAATGAGTTAATGGCTTGCAGGTGTCTAAGATTAGTCTGACTGCAGGTACAATCAATGTATCACAGTCTTTCCTCTCTATTGTACATTTACTAACTATGTGTTAGGGAGAAGAGATTTACCAAAAAGTCTGAAAGTACATTGACTGAGTTAGGAGAGCAACATTTCCAACATTCAAATGTTGTTTTAATGATCACAGTTACTGCCTCTTACTAAGACATGTTGTACATATTCAAGGTAATACAGTAAGCACTGATGTAGATAACATACAGTATGCAATAAAAATGCAATAGCATTGCTCTTAAGGAAGCCTAGAAAAGGGAATGAGGTGCCATGAAGAAAGAGAGGAATAAACCTACAGTCTTTACATTCTTTAGTATTGTGGGAGTACATGGATATCCTAACTGTTTCCAATTTCCCAGTCATCCAGACATTTACTGGCAAATGAGAAAGGATAACTTTTGCAACTTGTTTCTGTTGCACTTTCAATGTGACTTGATGCAATGTCACATTTTTAGTACATCTAAACACTTTTTCTCCTTGCTTATATGCAGTATGTCTTTAGCATGGCAACTTGTTTCTTTCCTGTAACTAATCTAGTTCACATACAGATTCTTAGTTGTTGCACTTGCATTTGCTTATTCATGCTCAGCACTTGTTCAGAACTTGTTGCAAGCACTAAATAAGCGACAGATTACTACAGCACTCAACCTTCCTTATTACGTAGAGGAAAACAGCTTTTGTACTTACTTTCCTCACTTGCTTAGAGAAAAACAGTTCCTGTATTCACTTTCCTCACTTGTCTAGAGGAACATAGTTTTTTTTATTCAGGCATGTCCAAGGGTCAGCTCCCAGTGCTCTCTCCTGTCTATCTGATGAATCTAGGCATCTTGGGGCAATGTAGAAATTGCCTCATGTACTCAGACAAACCTCTCCTTCTACCACCCAAAACTACAACCTGTGAGAGATGCACTTACCTAGCCAAACTGGAGATAAAGCTCTCTCCAACCAAGACTGAACTTGACAGTCAAGAGGAGAAGGTAAACACTTGCACCACACCGCACTCATCGCATAGTCCCACTAAACCTCCACCACAAAAAATCCACACATAGAAGCACAAACACATTCACGGAGGTTCTCAATAATAATCTGCTCAAGCAACAGAGACCTCCAAAGCAAAAATGCAAGCAACCTCCATCCCCCAACACAACCCAACTGACACATAGCCCACAAACTCAGTGTGCCACTCAACCGCAGACCATAAGGCATAACAATGTACCCAACACTCTAGTCACAGGTGACTCTATAGTCAGGCGCACTGATGTCCCACTCACCAGGCTAAAAAAGGAGAAGGTTACTGTCAGCTGCCTGTCGGGTGCCAGGACCTGCCACATAACCCACACACCTCAGGTCACTCCACAACAAGTACAAATAGGCGTCTGTCATTGTCCATGTTGGTGTGAATGACCTGAGACATACCTTCCTGGACTACATGAAAAGAGACATGGAAGAGCTCTCCAATTTTGTAGCCCAGGCAGGTATGACCCTAGCCCTGAGGAGCATCCTACCATTGCCCAGAATGATACCGCAGTACAAGGACAAAATGATTGACTTCAACAATTGGCTAAGCTTCTGGTGTCATTCTAAGGGGATCCAGTATCTGTCTGCCTGGGACGACATGGTCGACAGACCATGATGCTTTGCCAGAAATGGCCTGCACCTGTCACCCCTGGGATTCCAGATACTGGCTAAGGCTCTTGCTGCCCCTTTAGTGCCTTTTTTACGCAAGGTTCAAATGAGAAATTCACCACCGTAACAGGAACAGGCAAACAAAAACTGAGGGTAATGCTACTCAATGCTAGAAGTCTAAATCTCAAAATGCACTCTGTAGAGGCACTCCTTAAAATGGAGAACATGGATATCTGTGCAGTGACTGAGACCTGGTTCAGGGCTCCAGAGAGCACCCCTGCATTACCAGGCTATAACTCATACCACACTTTTTGGCCATCTAACCTGGACCGGAACACCAAAGGCAGAAGTGTGTCCATATTCATTAAGGATATCCACACCTCCAGGCTAGTTGCTCAGCATAATGCATCTGAGGTTATCCAAGTTCAACTAACTCTGGGCAAAACTGCAATCCAAATTGTAGCTTGCTACAGATCGACCACCATGCCCCAGGATTCCCACTCCAATTTTCTTGATATACTGGAAAATTTTAAGATTCATCCAAACACCCTAATAATGGGTGATTTCAACTACCCCACCATTAACTGGGAAAACTACTCATGTACCAACTCCTTCACTCAACACTTTCTGGAATTCATAAATTCCAATACCCTGGATCAACTTATCCACACCCCCACCAGGGGCAACAATATCCTAGACATAGTAATTACCAACATGAGTGACCGGTATTCCACACATGAAGTCAACTCCTCATTGGTCAGATCCGACTATAAGCTAATCACCCTAGATATCCACATCCCACCCCCACCCCCCATTAAGGAAACCACTGTAAAAATTTTCTCCAAAGCCAACTTCATGCTTCTTAAGACAGAATTGGTGAACTTCATGACACCCATGCAGATAGACAATACAGTTACGACTGCTGAATCCTACACAAATGCACTCTATAAGCACTTGAGTACATAGATCATACTATCCCAAACAGAACCAAGACACTATCCTCCAAAAAAGGAAGCCAATCTGGTGGTCTCCTCCAATAAACAAACTCTACAACAGAAGGAAGAAACTGTTGCAAAAGAGAGTAAAATCCCATGAGTGGAGGAGCTCCATGGTCAGCCTCAGTAAGAAGCTGAGATTCCTTATAAGATCCTCCAAAGCTAGCTATGAAAACAAAATCACCACTGATTCTAGGGCCAACCACAAAGCTTGCTATAGCTATGTCAAGAATCTCAATGGCAACACCCAGATTAGCTCTGAGTTACAGCACAACGGCATGAAAATTACAGAACCGATATTGCCAACATTCTAGCAGATAGGTTCAGTGCTAACGTTATCCCCCTCTCACCCCCTAAAGGGCCCAAATCTATACAGGAAGAATGCAGAGTCCCTGTAATCACAACTACACAGGTAAAGGCTGCACTCTCTAAAGCCAAAAACACAGCATCCATGGGACAGGACAACATCCCAGGCTGTGTTTTACACGAACTTCAGAATGAACTGGCTCCCCACCTAAGCGCCATGTTCAATCATAGCCTCACGTCAGGCTTTGTGCCCACTGAATGGCACACAGCAACAGTTATCCCACTCCACAAAGGGGGAGCCACCACTGATCCAGGGAGCTGTCACCCTATTAGCCTGATGAGCCTGGTCTGTAAGACCATGGAATTTATCATCATGGAACTCATAAACAAAGACATTGGTAACCTCCAAACTCTGGACCCCACCCAGTTCAAGTTTGTGAAAGGCAGATCATGCCTCTTGAACCTGATTGACTTCTTTGAGGCAGTCACCAAAGCCGTAGATGAGGGTAAGATGGTACACACAGTCGATCTTGACCTCGCCAAGCCTTTCAACACCATCCCCCATTCTGGAACTATAGCTAAACTCACTAAACTAGGTATAAATCCATACATCACAAGATGGGTTGCCAGCTGGCTCACTGACAGAACCCACACTGTAAAAGTTGCAGACTCCAAATTTGACTTCAAACCAGTGACAAGTGGAGTACCACAGGGTTCAGTCCTGGGACGTCTCCTGTTTGGTATCTACTTCTCTGGAGTACAGGCTAACACAGAAGGCCTTTGGCTAACGAAGTTCGCAGATGACTGCAAGCTAGGAGCCATAGTTGAGTCCCCAAATGATGTGGACATCCTACAGAAGGGCCTCACTGAGACAGATGCCTGTGTCAAAGCCATGGCCTGAAGCTCAATGCCAAAAAATGTATTGTCATCTCCTTTGATAAAAACTCTGTACCCATGAGCTACCACATAGGCGACAGTCTACTTAATGCCGAATGTGTGATAAGAGACCTTGGGACCCAGGTGGACAGTAGTCTCTCCTCTGTTAATCACATCACCACAGTAGTCAGGAAATCCTTCTACATGGCACACCTCATCACAAAAGGGTTCTCATCCAGGAAAAAAGAGGTCATTGTTCCCCTCTACTCAACACTCGTTAGACCCATTATAGAGTACAATATCCATTTTGGAATGTACCTCACAAGACATCTGCAGCAGCTGGAAAGGCCACAGAAGTACCTCATAAAGAGGATTAGTGGCCTCAAACAGATGCCCTACACTGACCGTCTCAAAAAACTCCAGCTTTACTCCATAGCATATTGCCAGTGGTGGCTGGTGACTTCAAATTAAAGGGACACAGCTGGATGGGTGGGGCCAATGGAAGGGGTGTGGCCAATTAGAAAGAGGTAGAACTATGCTCAAAACCACAACAACTGGAACTTTAATTAAAAACACTGCCCTGGGTGCCAAACCATCATTACGAGAGTCCAATCAAGACAAAATGAAGTGTAGAAGAAAAAATATTTCAATGCATTGGCTACATAACAACTTACTTAATATCTAGATGGAAACACAAAGGTTGTGAAGCATGAAAAAATAAATTACATTTTAAATACATTACTGGAATGCCATTCAAAGTCAAGTATAAAAAAAAAAACAAGCAGTACTCAACTCAAGCCACTTCTCCTTGCACTGCAGTTCTAATTATAATTTATATTCAGCTTTATAAAATTACCAAGTAACATGCTGGAAGTAGCAATCTCTGTGATACCCCCACTTGTAAAAATGTTTCTTGTCCAAAAAAGACCTGCTGCCTGACAACAACTATCTGCTTGTTTCATGGGGAAGACATGATCAAAGTAAAAAATGAACAGCAAACAAGAAACAAGCTCAAGATAAATTGCTGGATTACTGCACAAGTTACGGACCACACATGATAGATTGGCATTCTGTTTAGTTTATGGGTAAAGCCTGCAAAGTTGACTGCAAGTCTCCAACAAATGTAACAAACTTCCGAAAATGCTGTAATCCTGTCCTTTATTAAAATACTGTCATATGCATTTCAATACCTAAGGCTTATACGTTATCTAGCTGTGTAAATATTCTCTGCATGGCAACAACGAAAAGGCTTTCAATGTTGGTAATTCTTTAACAGTATGTTTATTAAAGCTTACTTGCATCTTACAGTCTCCGACGAGCTTTCCTGATGGTCATTAAAGCATTGCTACTTAAACACAGAGCAACAGGGCACTGCGACAGCATGCATTTTCTGAATAATAAGAAGCATAAATCAACAGTATAAAAATATGACAGAAAACCAGAACATTCTGCAAAATCAAGGTCAGATGAATAGCCACGGTCGTACTTGTGGTCTACGTTGGATGGGAGAATACTCTGCAAGCTTCCACTGCATATCTGCTCCTTGTCTTGATTGGACACATCCAGAGCAACTACAATGGGGTGTAGGGTGCAACAAGTATGTCACAATTTGAAATGTCTCTGGTTGATGGTGATGGCTCTGACACTCATATCTCTCAACCTCAGAGCAAGAAATCTGGACAAAGCCATACATAGAAGTGGGACACAGGCCCAAAAATAAAGAAATTTTTTAAAATATTGCTCTTATAAACTTAGATAATAGAATAGTAGTAGGTCTTGCATTAGTACGAATTTTCTGAAAGGTATGAATTCTGAAACTCATGTCTGCCATTATTTTCTAACTTCAATCTTTAATAATTTGCCACTTATTTGCCAGAGAACCACAATTTTATGAAAAACAGACCAAAAATGGGATGCAAAAATATAAAATTGCCACACAATACAGCTGGGAATCTGTCAAAGAAGGGACACTGTTAACTTGAGCAGCTGACAAAATTTCTGAAATAAAAGCAAACTATAACTCTGATCATTACAGTTATTTATAATTGTAAACCCTCCACCTTTTCTTCCAAAATTGTCATTTTTGTGAAGGGATTATTAGGGGGAGAGCAACATTTTGAGCCAAAATTGGGGACAGTTGAGAGGTTTGGATATTCCTAATTCTATAAATCAATTTATTTGCATGTACCTCTCAACCTCTTAATGCAGGAAATCTGGACAAGGCCAAATATATCGGGGGAACATACAAACAGTACTAAAAATTGCTCTTGTATAAACTTAAGACAGTTGATAGAATAACAGGTCTTGCTTTAGCATGCATTTTTCTGAAGGTTATGATGTCTGAAACTCAATGTCTGTCATTATTTATTGACTTCATTCCTAAATGATTTGCCAGAAAACCACACATTTTATGAGGAACAAACCAAAAACAAGAAGCAAAAATCTATTCATTCTGTAAAAATCTGGACAGTTGAGAGGTACAGTTCAGCCGGGGCTGTCTGAGTTTGCTGCCCTTCCCCCCACACAAACTCATGGACGAATGGAGCCTCCCCCTGCAGCCATTCCAATGTCCCATTCCTTGGTTATTTCACCCCATTTACCATAAACGTTGTAATGTGCATACTGGTTTACTTCTGAGATTATTTGGATTTCATTCTAAAGTTTTATTTTGCATTTTACAGCACAAACCCTAATAGATACCTGCTAAACAAAGCAATGCAGTCTCATAATGAAAAGAGACTTAGCATTAAAACTTCTCTGCCCTTGAAACTCACATTCATTGAAACAGCATTGAAACCCACATTCAAAGAAAATACATTTTGCCAGTGGCAGATAAAGATTAACTTTGGGCTGTTTTCAAATCATAGGCCCCTTGAACACGAAACATACACATGCTCTTTGATACACCTTCCTGATTGTATTAAATTATATTCCTTGTACAATACAGTACAGTTGTTAGAGGGTATTTGAAATTTATTGTTTTGAACATTTTTCCAGTAAACGATGAAACAAAATGCATGCAGCAATAATGACAAAACTGCCCAATTCAGAACATTTCCATCATAAAAGTATACTCAGACTTCTACAGTCCACCAGTATCAGTAAATATCTCTAAAGAAGTAAAAATCATCTAAATAATTGTACATTAAAGAAATCTGTAACTAAGGAAGAGGTAGCTGCTAGCAAACAACTTTATATGTCATTGTTTCATCTACAAATAAAGTGCCTGTTGCCCTTGAGGAATAAATTGCCTATGTTGCATTAAAAAATGATAAGCTAGTAATATTGCAATAGGGAATGGTTGACAAACTGATAATAGGTTCATAGTTACTAGCTATCTTTGCCAAAAAGGACTGCAGCATCCACCCCCTTTACAGGGCAGTACAGTATCAGCAATGCATCTATCTACTGTGGGAGTAGAACCCACAGCCTTCTGCATCAAAAGCAAGTATACTACCTGTTGTGTTATTAACAATGTAAGCAGACTCAGCATAAGCAGCACTAAACTTTTGTTCCCCTGCAGCTCTCAGCTCCTTATAAAATCTACTCAACATTCAGCTGTATCTCTGAACTTTGCAGCACAAGAAATCTGGAAAAAAACAAAATGTATTGCGGGGGACAAAAGCCCAAAAACCAGGGACAGATTTTAAACATTGCTTGTATAATGTTGGAAAGTTGCTAGAATAAAATGCTGTGTTACCACCATACATTTCACAGTCAAGTCTTGAACCCAACGGAACCTGTGCAAAACAGTCAGAGCAATATACCACTATGCCAAATCAGTTGTTTTGTGAAAGAGAGGAAGACCGAAACTTAAATGGCTGTCATTTAGTGAATTCAGTTCTCACCATAGCTGTCAACCTCTTAGCACAAAACACCTGAACAAAGCCAATAATGGGGAATACAGCCTCCAAACATATTCAGTGAATTCCCTTCTCACCATAGCTCTCAACCTTAGCACAAAAAAACTGGACAAAGCCAATAAGGGGGGAATACAGTCCCAAAAATAGGGACAAATTTCAAATATCCATGTTATAAACTTAGAAAATTGCTAGAATAAAAGGTTTTGTGTTACCATGTACTTTCTGAAGAATGTGAAGTCTGAAATTCAAATGCCTTTTATTTTTATGTAACATTTGTTAACCAGGAAAGTCTGACTTGGAACAAAAGCCAATTTTCATCAGAGCAGGGAGAAACACGTCTTTGTAGGATGTGAGGATATGCAGACTTGACACAGAAGGCACCCCAGCCAAGAATCAAACCAGAGAACCTCTAGCTGTTAGGCAGCAATGCTACTGGTGCACCACTGCACTACTGATACTGCAAGGAAAAACAAACATACAGAAACCACAGATTTTATGAGGAACAGAACAAATATGAGGCAAAAATCTGAATTTTTTTTTTAAATGGTGGTGGGTAGGGAATTCAGGCCCTTGCCACCTGCACCCAAAGTACAGGGTTCAAGCCTGATAGCCACCAGTATATAGCAACTTGGGCATTTTACACACACACACACACACACACACACACACACACACACACACACCTAAATCCATAGACAATCAAATTAAATCCACCTTATCTGCAGACAATTGAATTAAAGCCACCTTATCTGCAGACAATTGAATTAAATCTGCAGACAATCGAATTAAATCCACCTTACCTGACATCTGCAGCAGTCCTTAGCCCACACACACACACACACACACACACACACCTTAATCAAGTCAGAGCAGCAGTCCAGCCTGTGCAAGCTAACTGATGGTTTCCAGTTCTCCTGGCTTTGCTAGAGTAGGTTGGATGCTCCAGCCTGTGGGCGATGCAGTCCGGTGTCCTTCTGTTCTGTGTGGTCGTCACCGCACAGACTTCTGAGCTTCAGGGCAGAGATGCCTTTCTCCCCTATCCAGACTGCCTACCACAGCAGTCTTAATAGGGGAGAAAGGCATTGCTGCCCTGCAGCCCAGAAATCTGTGCAGTGACTCACACAACAGTCTGGATATCTGTGAGTACCAGGAACTCCAAGCATGCATGCATGGAGTTCTAGGACTTGCAATTTTTTTATTTTATTTCTTATTTCTTTCTACAGATGTGGAGGGGGGGGTGCAGTCCTGCAGTCCTATAGCATGAGCCACCCCTGCATATCGCCTACTCCAAGGTGATCTCTGCCTAACATATAAAGCTATGTCAAACCCAGAGCTGTTGGACATGCTGCACCTAAAGAAATCCCAATCCCTCCAAGCTACATGGTCAAGGGACCTGAACCTTGTCACCACAATAAACAGGACATTGTGGAGGGATAGATTCCTGTCCCAGATACTTCCATATTCTGGAACAAGCTACCCATCTATGTCAAGCAAAGTTCCTCATTAGCACTCTTCAAGAAAAATCTTGATGAGTGGATGGGAAATAAGAAATATACCCCAGGTATTACTTCTATGGCTCTGCTCGACAGGAGCACAGGAAAATAACTTTCTTGGGTGGCGTAAGATAGGGAACTTTGTTGGCTAGGCTTACTTAGGCCCTTGGGTCGATAGCCTAGTACCTACCTATGAACCTATATGAAAAATAATCTTGGATGATTGCTGTTGCTATCCTGGCTTGAGGGTTCAAATCCATACAGGTTCCTGTTGCAAGATAACAAAATTAATTAAACATCAGAAATGTACATTCATAGTACTTATTTCAAAATGTGTATTTCTTTCCTTGATTGTTTGCATGTAGTTTAGCATTGCACTCCATTGACTGGCAGCAATCATCAGCAGTAAAAGGCAGTTTACTGCTCAAGGTAAAAAACTGGCAAATTTAATTTAGAATGCCATCAGGAACACAACTGAGATTGGCTTTTATACGCTTTCTGGAAAATACTGATTGAAGAAGTTCAAGTTGTCACACACCTAACTCTTTGGCATACTGTAATGTGAATGTATTGAGCTTAGAGAAGTAGTACAGGTGATGCAGGGCTCAACACCTGTTTGTAGATCATTTTACTATGGGAAGTTATAATAAATCTTGACACACATTTTGGTGTATGAATGTGTTGAGGTGGGAAACTCAAGTAAGGTCAGCACTGACTAAAAGTGCGTGACAGATATGTTATTTGAAATTATGTTAATATTATTTGTCACTGATGTAAAAAATGAAAGCATTTCCGCTGTCAGCTGAACCTTTTTCTATTTCCATAACATTATCTAAAGTCCTGATATTGTTTGGCATACATGATGGTAGTGATGTGACAAGGAGATGTGAGAAGGCTGAAAGTGTCAATGCAATGCAGCAGTAGTTCTGCTCATCGCTAGACAGGCACTGTAAATCATTTCATGTTCGCGCAAATTATTATCCAAAACAATTTTTATGATCGCTTTTGATAAATATTGGCTTCTGAATTTTGCCCCACTTTGCAGTATGAAATGAACTTTCACAGTTTAAGTAAAAAAGTAAAAAAATAGTTTAGACTACGTTATGTAGTGCAAACCAGACTGGTGACATTGCAGGGTCAGCAGCACTCTGAATAGTACTCATTGAAGAAAATACACCTGCCGGGTAGCTTTCTCTGTGGAACAAGGTGTAAGGACAGTGAGTTTAGAAGAAAAGGACAGCGGATGTATGGTTAGAATCCACTTAATGGATAATTTTACAGAGGATGGTCTGAATACATATTTAATTTCCTTTTGTGTTACTGCTGTGTTGGTGTTTAAACTATTGCAACGATTGCTGACAACATGTGAGCTGTTGTCTGCCACATTTCACAATATTTTGTCATTAACTACAAGTCTGATAACGTGTTCTACAAAGTACATTTCTGATGTTGCAATGAGAAAAGAGATGTATGAATGTGTTAACTGAATGCACTACATGCTCTGATCATTGCTCCATATACCAATTGATTGAATTTATTTACTGTAACCTTTTTTCTCTGTCATATATTTTTTTCTAATGCCTTTTTTATTTGCTCTTAACTTGGCCATGCACAAACACTGTTTACTGCCTAGGGTAAAAGTGAAAAATTTAGTTTAGGCTGCCTTATATATCTCAAATATGCTGGTGTTGGTGCACAGCCTTCAGCATCATGGATAGTAATGACCGCAGAGAACGCACCTGACAGATGTCCAGCTCTGTTGCACAAGATCTAAATGAAGTGATTTGAGTAGAATAAGGCACATGATGCATTTTTCAAATCCTGTTTAGAGATCACATTTCAATTACCTCAGTATGTAATTTTTCAAAAAAATTAAATCTGCATTTTCATGGTGCTTGGCAGAGCACAAGCACAGCTCACTACCTAAGGAAAAAGTGAAAAATTTAGTTTAGCCTGCCTTATATGGGACAAATACACCTGGCAGTGGTGTGCTTGCCTCAATACTCTGGACAGTACTGAGTGACTAAATTCCACATCTCAGATAGCTGTCCTTGTGGCATAATGTGTAACGGAAATGAATTGAGACAAATCAGTAAGGTGATGCAGGGTTTGAATACAGTTAATTATTAATTTTACAGAGGATACTATAAATACATATTTACACACATTTTTGTATTACTGTCTTGTGTACAGATCTACTATTCTCAGTATTGCTAGGAGCATATGAGCTGTTGTCTGTCCACTTTTATATCATTTGTCATTAACTACAAGTGTGGCAATGCATTCCACAAATTACATGTCTGATGTAAAGAGATGTGAGAAGGATGAATGTGTCACTTGAATGCACTTCTTGCTCTGGTTAGTTTTACACATACCCATTGATTTAATTAATATCACTGTCAACCCTATTCACTCCCATATATTTATTTAAAATGCTTTTTGCATTTATCTCCACTTGTCAGCACACAAACACTGTTCACTACCTAAGGAAAAAAGTGAAAATTCTAGTTTAGCCTGCCTTATGTTGCACAAGCACTCCTGGCAATGGTACACTTTCCTCAGCACTCTGGACAGTACTGTGTAGAGAAATTACACCTGTCACATACCCATCTCTGTGGT
Source organism: Protopterus annectens (assembly GCF_019279795.1). Lineage (NCBI taxonomy): Eukaryota > Metazoa > Chordata > Ceratodontiformes > Protopteridae > Protopterus > Protopterus annectens. The sequence goes on from NC_056730.1 coordinate 1,023,157,159, forward strand.
ACAAGGTGCAAGTGCAGTTAGTTTAGATGAAGAACACAGGTAATTAAAGGTTCAAATTCAGCTAAAAATACTTTTAGAAAGGGTGTCAGAATCCCATTTCTCACAACATTTTGTTTAGGGACTGTAAAAATGAAGACCAATGATAATGTAAAACATGTTTATTGCAAGCAATGTATCAATAATGATTGCATAATTAAAGTTTTCTGTTTAGCATATATATTTAATGCTTCACATATAACATCAAGTCAATGTGTGTACAATTTCTTAAACATGATGATATTTAATTTAAAATTCACTTGCATATGTATGATGGGCACAAAACTTATAATCATCATGACTCATTACATATCCTGTGTTTAGGACAGCTACATCTTGTGAAGGATGCATGTAACATACCCCAAATTGTATTATTCAGCTCATGCAACTGCATCCATTTAAAATATATTTACAGACAAAAATACTGCCTTTTATATAGGAATGCATTCACGGGACTAGATAAAGTTACATTTATGCATGTTTCCTGAGGTTTATCTCCATTCATTCTGAAATTAATATATCTCTATCATGCTTAAATTGTAGTTCTGCTGTAGCAATGAGAATTAATAAGCTAAGTTTCAATTTCTTGCATCCTTTATCCCATCAATTTAATTCCCATCTAGAACAATGATATTTTAACATTGTGTGAGTCCCAGCATCTCGATATGTCACAGTTGATCCTCTTTCTCTTTCCAAACTGCTAGGATGAAAAGCCATGTCATTAAGCATGCCATTGTTGAATACTGGAACCTGTGATTCATGGCTGGTACAACAAAATGTTAACAGTGTGTAACATCTACATCAAAATATGTCACAATTCATCCTATTAATCATTCCAAACACAAAGTATTGCAAGCCAAGCCACTAAGCATTTCATTGTTAATCATTGCAAAACATGTTAATAAGTTGGGCCTTTCACATGGCAAATTTCACACACACATTTCTTGCTATATGATGTAAATAGTGCCAATATATCTTTCAAGGAATCCATATGCTTTCAGTTGTGAAAATGCAGTTGGCAAGGCTGTGCATCTTTGTGCAAAAGCAATTGCATGTGATATCTGAATTGGGTGCCAATTCAAACATATTTTGTTAGCGTGACATTTGCAGATGTGTCTGGTGATGGAGAGAATGGTGATAAATTTAGAGAACAAAGGTAAGGTGTTGAGGAGTCCAGTATATTTGTGTCACTTCTTATGAATTGGTACAGCCATAGACTGCTGCAAGGGGATTATACTGGGTCTCAGGATAAGGCTGAGGCTTGGAATAGCTTAGCCAAGGCTGTTTTTAGTGCAACTGGCATTTAACACACTGGGGATCAATGTTGTCACCAGTATGATGACCTTAAGAAGTGCAAGCAGGACATCCTAGGCCAATGGTAGGATGAATTTAGGAGTATAAATACCCCTCTGTTGCGTAAATGTACTGACCCATAACCTAATTATGATATGGCATTAATTATCCCATTTTTATACCCGACCCCATGTAGAAAAATGGAAAAAAGGGGGCTGATAAAGATGATGATTAATTATCTAGTCATCCAATTCAGTTACTCATTATGCTTTCATATAAATTTCTTTTCTTTTTGTACTGTACAGGTACAGAGGAAAGAACTGCAAACTGTGAGGTACACGAAGAAAAATGTACTCACCTCAGAGAGGAGCAGGGTAAGTATGACTCAAGTCCAAATTCTAGCCAGAAAATTATTTTCAGTCCCTTAATCACAAGCATCTTGAGCAGGCATACTGCAATCTTGATATCAAGCATGCATACATACTTTCTGAAATAACTCTTGCTAATTCCATTAGGCAATGACACCAGCTTAACTGTGTGGGTTTAACACAGGAAACAATTAGTTTTTATTACAGGATAGTATTTCTAAAATATTAATATAACTAATATGTCAGGGACAATTTAAATATGGTAATTGCAATTATTACATCTGAATGCATATATCCTATCCATCATATGGAAATAAAATATCCTGTAAATTATATCCTAGCAGTGAGATTTTCTATTTTATGACACATTCATAACTTAACATCCTATATGAATGTGGCAAAGGTCCACAATACTAAATTATCATAATTGTTTACGTATTGCCCCAAAGGTGTATTAAATATATGTTAATGTGACATGCCATAGATCTAATTATCATTTTTTTTCTCCAATCTGTCCTATCTCTCTCTCGCTTTATAATTTATTAACATTCTCCTGTTTGCATATCTTGTTGCTGAAAACAAAATGACCAACGACTCAGAGAGGTAGACTGGACACTGTGGGCTTGTCCCACCATACCTCCACAGATTTTAGAACAGACACCCAGCACATTGAGTTGACAGTATTGTGTCCACAACCCCTACCCTACTCGCTCCACCTGCATCAGGAGTTCTGCTTTGGCTGCTAGTGCAGTGGTACCCTGCAGGAGCAGTACCAGTGGATTTGGCAGTTTTGTCCCCCAGAAGGAGCTGACAGGGCTGGAGGGGGATATCATGTAAAGTGGAATTGTGTGTATCGGCAGGGTTAAAAAGGTCCTCCAGTGTATTGCTAAAACAATGCCACATCTGATACTGATCCAGGCAGATGATACAAGAGACAGTGATGACAGTTCTTAGGGTAAGGCTAGATTCTCACTATTCTTATCTGCTAAAGGATGTGCCTCTGATGTCCCCTACCTATCCCCAATCATAGTGTCCACCAACCTTTTGCCTCCATCACCATCCCTGTATGTGTTGTATGTCATATATGTTTGCATATGAAAAAACTAAACCAAACTACAATTTATCCTCTGTTGGCTGGATACACGTCTAAGTTTTGTATGCCTGCATATGCTTCACAACCTACTGTATATACTGGACCTTTTCACTCCTTAAACAACATTCCTCTTTCTCCACCTCAAAAAAAGGGCAGTTATCCCACAAAACTTATGCCCCATACATAGCTCTCCACTTTGCCTTTGTGTTATCTTGACACACTTGATGGCCATACAACATTATTCTGTTGTTGATACTCAAAATTCATGTTATTGTGTGTATAATGGTAAATTTATGTTGTGAAGAAGTGGATAGCTCTGGTGCTTTTCCACCACCCTCCTGCAAATTTCTGTATTCTTTCCCCTGTGTCCAACCCTCTGCTTCCCAACCCTAATTTCAACACTGTCCTATCTACCCCTTTTTGGCACATTTAATCTGGTCAAAAATAGATTTACAGACCAGAGAGCACACATATCCAGAAATGGCCCATGACAAAGGCTTCACTTTATGTTCTCGGCATTTGTGCAGAGATTGGCATAGCATAACAGTGCTGAGTGTAATGATGTGGGCTAGTGCTAGCACAGACAGCTGGAGTTCTGTAAATAATTATATGTCCTTTGAATATCAAACTGATTTATACCAGATGCTTGTGTTACAAATGTATTAGAATTGTATGGTATCTGAATATCGAACTGATTTGCACAAATGATTATGTTAGAAATGTATTAGAACTGAATATCAAACTGATTTGTACAGATGCTTATGTTACAAATGAATTAGAACTTTATGGCATTTGAAAATCTAAATGTGTTTGTAAAGTTGCTAGTGTTAAAAAAAGGCATCAACAGTGGGTCCTGCTGGACAGAGAAGAAATATACATGTGAGACTGTATGTATATACATTAGCAAAGGACATTGGAAGAGAAAGGTTTAAACAGCTAGCTTACTTCTTACTTTAAGAAAAATACTGTTAGATGGATCACCTGTTGGGCCATGGAAAAGCTTATCTCACAACTCTGAATAGGACTGGAGATGGCATGTCTAGAAGAAGCCTTTGTTCATTTGCTTATTAAAAAGAGGAGAAGTCCCAGGTACTGCCATAAACATTAGCAAAACTTTAGATGTGCATCTTATCACAGCTACGCTAACATCCTGTCTCAAGCTTCAATGGGGAATAGTGTGGGAAACTAGAGTCAGGTGTCCAGATGAGGTCATTCTGCCAGCCATATTTGAAAATTTAGATATTACAAAGAGAAATCTCTCAGTATAGAGTATTCTGTCTTGGGCCTGACAACAAGAAGGACCATTCACCACATCATCTGCCTTGCTCTGTTAAATAAGTAGGGAATAGTAATTCTCCTAGATTCAGTCAGGAAAATATAATGAAGTTTAGTTTAGATATTGTTTTTCTTTTTTTGTCTGAGTCTGTCCATCAATATTATTTTCAATATTTCTTTTGATTTGAAGTCTGCGGTTTACTGTAAATATATATTTAATATTTTTATGTTCTTCTATTATTTATTATTAAATATATTTTAAACTTTTATTGTGGCTGGTCCTTTTAGAAAGTATTTAACCTTTGAGAGTGCTTATATTTATTTGGTGACATGGTGTGGGCCACTCCAGAAGGCCTAGCTGCCTTGGTCAGTTACTAGCATTTGCATTACTATTAATATTACACAGTATAATTGGAACCCTTTGTTAAGGGCCTTAGAGTAGCTGATTGTGGAGTGTCTGGCGGCAGTGATAACTACCTTATACTCTGGGCAGGAGGAGGAACAGCAGGTAAATCTGTGCCAGCCTTTCCCAGGTGTATGTGTGTGTGTGTGTGTGTGTGTGTGTGTGTGTGTGTGTGTGTGTGTGTGTGTGTGTGTGTATGTGTGTGTGTGTGAAAAATAAAATCTTACAGTGTGAGTATGTCAGCTACTTGGAGCAGGGATGCAAAGCATTGGTTTAACTGAGAGGGTGCCGGAGGACTTGGGTTGGACACTCAGCTGAGGACCTAACCCTACAGCTGTACTAGTTGGGAGTCATACTGGGGATCTGGAGGAAGTCAGATGCATAAATCCAGACCCCGGACTGAGTGTGTGTCCTGTGTGCTCTTAAGGGAACTTGTGCTTGATGTAGAGAGGTCTACATCTGGAAATACTGACTGTATCCATTTGTATTCCAAGTGAATGTCCCTCTCCAGTGTCAGTGGTGAGGATTGAGGCTCCTTGATCACTGACCCAAAAAGGGATCATCACATACTGGTGAGCACTGTTTGGATATTGGATTTCTGTAGCCTGTAAGCAGTTGTCACTAAAGAAAGTGTTTATAGTGTCAGCAGCCACAAGGTAAACATACAGAGATTAATTTTCACAACAGTTTTATTTATTTTTTGTTAGTTTAGTTTAGTCAGGGAGAGCAGGCAAAAATGTCAGCAGAGGATTATGGTAAACTGACAAAGAACCAGCTGGCCAATGTGTGCGAAGCCAAAGGACTGGTGCATGCCAACCTGACTAAAGAGGACATGATTGCAGCCTTAATCACAGCTGCAGCACAGACCAGCAACCAAGAAGACAACCAGTCTGGTTTTAAGAATTTGCAGCCCATAGAAGCAGGACATTTCAACTTTTCCTCAGAGAACTTAAAAATCTATCTGGAGTTAAAGAGACCTGAACTGGAGGCCAAACATTGGAAATTAGAATCCGCAGAGAGACTGCGGCATTTGGAGGGTGTAGAAAAGGACAGGCAGAGGCAACATAAAAAAGAAATTCTGACTCTTCCCCAGGGTCATGGAGGTAATTGGGAAGGGAGTAACCATACTCCAGAAGCAATAAAGGTCAGTAAATGTCTTCCTCAGTACCAAGAAGATGATAATTTTGATAGTTTTATTCATATATTTGAAAGCATATGCAAACAGTATAATGTTGACTGAGGGCTCTGGGTACAGTTCCTTATCCCCTTACTCCATGGTAAAGCTATAACTGTTGTTTCCAAATTATCTGGTACTGATTGTTTAGATTATGATAAAGTTAAGCACTATTTATTACAATGTTTTAAGTTAACACCTGAAGCTTACAGAAAAGAAGCTCCATGAGCATATAAGCAAGGCAGATGAAAGTGTATGTGATTATATTGCTGAACTAAGCACTTGCTTTCACAGGTGGGCGAGTGGGTGTCAGGTCACTGCTTTGGAAGGCCTGGCAGACCTTTTGATGAGGAACAAGCCCTTAGCACTTTGCCTGAGGACATGAGAAACTGGTTGGCAGACAGGAAATAGGGCAACATATTCCCAGATAGACTTATTTCTCTCAAGCCACTTTTCTCATGGGTTACTTGAAAAAAATCGCTTAAGTCTTTGAAGGGGAGAGATGTGATGATATTGGCTAGAGCCAGCTGGAGTTCTGTAAAGAATAATATGTCATTTGAATATCAAACTGATTTATACAAGATGCTTGTGTTACAAATGTATTAGAACTGTATGGGATTTGAATATCAAACTGTTTTGCACAAATGTTTATGTTACAAATGTATTAAAACTGTATAGCATTTGAATATCAAACTGATATGTACAGATGAACAAAACCAAAAAATAAGTGGTTAAGGTAAACTGTGCTTCCAAAATGCAGTCAAATAGCATAAAAACACTGGAAGCAACAGACCAAGGCTGCGAAATAAAAAATACAATAATTTATTTCCACAATGAACAAACGGTGAACGCTTTCGTGGACCAAGCCACTTCATCAGATAATAATCATAACTTAAAAAGCTCCTTTTATACCAGTTCATAACAATTAAGCAAGTTCAAAAATCTCCTCCTTCATTTAAAGCAACAGAGCAAACAGCCATGAGAATTGCAATAGCATGTTATAAACACAGTATCATATGTAAGAAATATATAAAAATATATCAAATAAATATTATTACAACAACCAAAGTGAGTTCCTATACAAATAAAAATAAAAATATAATCATTTAAGTAAATCCCTTCCTAATAAAATGGGTTTAATGTTAATCGTGTCTTTAAGTCCCTTCCCTATACTGGCCTTGAGTCTTACAATCCATTCCAGTTCTTTTGTTTCCACTTTTAATTTTAGGTCTCCCCCTCTGAGACCACCTAACACCCTATCAATCACCATGAAGACAAATTTATGTGCATCTCCATGAGCTTTGACATGTCTCGCTAGAGCATTGGTTTCCGCCTCCCTCCCTATATCATACAGATGTTCACGCATTCGATCCCTCAGCCTTCTGGTTGTTATTCCAACATAAAATGACATACAGGTCAAACAATGGGACAAATATACAATATTACTGCTATTACAGTTGGCTGAGAGTCTGAACTTAAAAGCTCTACCCATATCTGGGTGTTTGAACTCCCCACTGTCATCTATATGAGTACAATAAGTACAGCCATTACAAGGTATGGTGGCACCTCGACCCATATCACCAACCTGTACATTCCCATGTTGTAACCTGGGTCCACATAAAATTCTTTTCAAATTCTTCTTGTTCCTGAAAGTGTACCTCGGGGTCTCACCCACTAACTCCTTTACAGCATCATCACTGCATAAGATATTCCAGTTCCTGCAAAAAATATCTTGTAATCTTTTGGTATCACTAGAGTAGGTGACCAACATTCTCATACACCCCCTGTGGTGACCTACTGTTCGTGATGGCTGTACATTATCAGAGAAATAAGGCCTCCCCTCAGTCTCCCTACAGTCCATTACTTCTCTCAGAGTGCCCTGCAGTTCTCTATCAGTGTATCCCCTGTGTAGGAACCTTGTCCTCAACTCAGCCATTTCACCTTCAAACTTATCATGGCTTGCCATTAGCCTCGGAGTTCTCAAACCTTGGCCCCTGGCAATATTTTTAAATATATGTTGGGGGTGCATGCTTGTCCTATGTAGGTAGCTACTTCTATAGCAATCCTTCCTGTGAATCACAGTCTCAAAACCCCCATCATCCCTCTGTAACACCTTTACATCCAGAAAATCAATTGAGTTAAAAGAACTCTTCATAGTAAACCTTAGGAAATTGGTACACTCATTCAAATACAAAAAGAAAGGGTCAAACGTAGACACATCCCCCTCCCATAAAAGGAAGAGGTCATCTACGAACCTCCTATAGAATTTCAAGCATTTACCATACTCACTCAAAAGATGTTGCTTTTCCCAGGAAGCCATGACAATATTGGCGTAGCCATTGGCACAAGAAGTGCCCATGGCTACGCCATCTAATTGTCTATAAAGCTTATCTTCAAACATGAATAAATTGTTCTCTAGAATAAGCTCCATGAGTAAAGACAGAAAATCTACACACTGTCTGTCATACGAACCATCATCTAATAAATACTTCCTGAAAAATTCAATCCCCACCTGGTTGGGGATAATGGTAAACAAAAATTGCACATCCAAAGTAATTAACAATAATTTACCTACATTCTCATATGTACTAACAAATTAATACAAATCCCTCAGAAAATGCTCTGTGTCTAATAGAATGATATGATTCTTCCAGAGTATGGGTTTCAAATGTCTCTCTACATAAATTGATAGGGTTTCTGTGGACCAACCCCTCCCTGAGACAATGGGTCTCATCGGTGGTTTCAGGGGATCCTTGTGGATTTTGGGGAGACCCTGTATTATTGGTATTACAGGATCTTTCACGATAAAATAGTTAAACAAATCAAAATCAACAATACAACATGCCAGACATTCATACAGTGCATTATATATAACGTCACTACATCTCTGCACTTGTAAACTCACTTTAGAATAAAATTTGATGTCATCTAGCGTATTAAACATTGAATCCCTAGGGGGGTTTATGAGAATGTCGGTCACCTACTCTAGTGATACCAAAAGATTACAAGATATTTTTCGCAGGAACTGGAATATCTTATGCAGTGATGATGCTGTAAAGGAGTTAGTGGGTGAGACCCCGAGGTACACTTTCAGGAACAAGAAGAATTTGAAAAGAATTTTCTGTGGACCCTGGTTACAACAGGGGAATGTACAGGTTGGTGATATGGGTTGAGGTGCCACCATACCCTGTAACGGCTGTAATTATTGTACTTATATAGATGATAGTGGGGAGTTCAAACACCCAGATATGGGTAGAGCTTTTAAGTTCAGACTCTCACCCAACTGCAATAGCAGTAATATTGTATATCTGGCCCATTGTTTGACCTGTATGTCATTTTATGTTGGAATGACAACCAGAAGGCTGAGGGATCGAATGCGTGAACATCTGTATGATATAGGGAGGGAGGCAGAAACCAATGCTCTAGCGAGACATGTCAAAGCTCATGGAGATGCACATAAATTTGTCTTCATGGTGATTGATAGGGTGTTAGGTGGTCTCAGTGAGGGAGACCTAAAATTAAAAGTGGAATCAAAAGAACTGGAATGGATTGTAAGACTCAAGGCCAGTATGGGGAAGAGACTTAATGACAAGATTAACATTAAGCCCATTTTATTAGGAAGGGATTTGCTTAAATGATTATATTTGTATTTTTATTTGTATAGGAACTCACTTTGGTTGTTGTAATAATATTTATTTGATATATTTTTATATATTTTTTACATATGATACTGTGTTTATAACATGCTATTGCAATTCTCATAGCTGTTTGCTCTGTTGCTTTAAATGAAGGTGGAGATTTTTGCACTTGCTTAATTGTTATGAACTGGTATAAAAGGAGCTTTTTAAGTTATGATTATTGTCTGATGAAGTGGCTTGGTCCACGAAAGCGCTCACCGTTTGTTCATTGTGGAAATAAATTATTGTATTTTTTATTTCGCAGCCTTGGTCTGTTGCTTTCAGTGTTTTTATGCTATTTGATATGTACAGATGCTTATGTTACAAATTTATTAGAACTGTATGGCATTTGAAAATCAAAATGTTTGTAAAGCTGCTAGTGTTAAAAAAATGTATCAACAGTGGGTCCTGCTGGACAGAGAAGGAATATACTGTACATGTGAGACAGTATGTATATATGTTGCAAAGGACACTGGAAGAGTAGGGGTTAAACAGCTCACTTACTTCTTACTTTAAGAAAAATACCATTAACTGGACCACCCATTGGGCCATGGAAGTACTTATCTCACAGCTCTGAATAGGACTGGAGATGGCATGGTTGGAAGAAGCCTTTGTTCATTAGCTCAGCAGAAAGACGGTGAAGCCCCAGGCAATGCCATAAACATCAGTAAAACTTTAGCTATGTATAATATCACATCTCTGCTAACATCTTGTCTCAAGCTTCAAAGGGGAATAGTGCGAAAAACAAGAGTCAGGTGAACAAATGAGGTCATTCTGCCAGCCATCTTGAAAATTGTAGATATTACAAAGAGAAAACTCTCAGTATAGAGTATTCTGTCTTGAGCCTGACAACAAGAATGACCCTTCACCACATCACCTGCCTTGCTGTATTAAGTAAGTAGGGAATAGTAATTATCCTACATTCAATCAAGAAAATATAGTGAAGCCTAGTTTAGTTATTGTTTTTCTTTATTTTTCTGAGTCTGTCGATCACTGTTATTTTCAATATTTCCTGTGATTTGAACTTTGTGGTTTACTGTAAATATATATTCAGTATTTTCATGTTCTTCTGTTTATTATTAAATATATTTAAAAATGTTATTGTGGTTGGTCCTTTTAGAACGTATTTAAACTTTGAGAGTACTTATATGTATTTGGTGACATAGAATATTTATGATTTTACTTAACATCTTAAAATGGTCAACTGGGTTCCAACAAAAGTGTGACTTTGGGATTATTTACAAATGTTTCTCTAACATGCTGGGTCCATTTTTATTTATGTGCACTAATTTCTTTTTAGGTATGCACAATCCTTTAATTCAACTTTTTGTTGTTCATGTTTTTATGTTAGATTGATGCCAATTGTATAATAAATGTGTATTAATTGGTGGTGGAGGAGTATATAAGGGGTAGAACTGATGGTTGAAATGTTAACTGTTATCTGAAGAAGTCCTGGATTAGGGGGAAAAAAAAGCAGTGATATTGTTAACCATTTATATTTTGTTAATAAACACTGTGGCTTTAAACTTGGAACATCTTTTTCTTCTTTTTTTGGCTTCCTGGGTGTTTTTTCCGTTTGCTTTTCATAACAGAAATTCAACAACAACAACTAACAAGAAAGTGCTACAACAGAGGTCCACTCACAAGTTATGTTGATCTGGCAGCTTGCCATACAGTAAGAACCATTTTATGGAAGCTCTCATTTGCCATTAAGCTGTACAGTGGAAAGAATAGAACTGCAGTAATAAAGAAATGTTTGAATGAAGGCATGCAATACAGAGCTTAATTATTTCAGACATATGTAATGCCTATGAGCAGTGAATAACATAATAAACATTAGCATCTAGTCATTTTTGAACACATAAAACAGATATCAGAGAGATGCATATCAATTATGGACGCCCCCCGAAATGTACACATCAATTATGCCATGAAGCCCCCCCTTGAAGGGTTTGCATCACTTTCCTATGGATGCCCTACCTAGTAGGACAAAGCATTAAAAAGGTGGCCCTCTGACTGTGCCATAACTATTTTCTGTGTGTAAGCCAGACAGATGTTACCAGATTCAAACTCCTGCCAATGAAACTAGGTTCTTTACAGACCTCTATATTGACTGTATGTGTCACAGAGGATAGCAATGGAATCTGTCACAGATAATTGAAATTAATGTGTGAAGTAAGAAAAGAGTTCCAGGTATAATGTCAACAATATAGTTTATTTAGAATGTTAAAAAGGAGCTAAGCATGTTACTGTCCACACAGCAGTGAGCAATACAATTTCAATGTTTCTTTGCCAAGAAAGCTGTTTACATCATGTAGTATGCACATTATTCCCAAACTGAACCACAGTCTATCTCTTTAGTTATGCTATACATGCCACTCAGAGCACGACATCTCCAGAATAACTGTTTCACTGACATGCAATCATAACATGTGATTATATATCACTGTCCAATATAAAAATGAATATGAAGAAGTAGATACAATGTTTTTTGTGTAACATCAGTACATTCATATAATGTTACCCTTTTCAGGAATTGAACAGCAGGCTGTGTAAGTCTACTGACTAATGGCACATGGATGAAATACAAGCGCAGCAGTGGAAATCTTAACATAAAGGTGACGCTCCACCTATGCTAAATCATTACATCATATGATTGTGTCGCAAACAATCTCATTGAGTTAAAAGGGATGTGGGAGGCCTCTCCCACTTTAAATGTGTACATTATAATTATGGTGGATACCGTTCATACACAGCAATATAAGGCCACATGATGCTAGCATTCACTGAATGTGGTTTTTGAACACCTGACCAGAAGACAACAGAAAATATATGATATTATAGAGAGTGAATGTGTAACAGTAGTAGTGTCGCTACAATTGTGAGGTACATTGACATTTCAAGGCATTACATCATGTTATTGTTGCAAGGGATATGTGTGCCTGTTACTGCTGTAATAAGGCATAACATAACATAAGAATATTTTCTAATTATGTCTTGCTAGAAGATAATGCTTACTACGAATGTTATGTAAGAAAAATGTAATGACATGTCATCATTACTCAGAAGAAAAGCATTGCTGTGTGAGAAATGGTCATAGCTTTTTGTTAGAAGAATCAACATTTATATATGCACACAGCAGATGTGTTTAACAACAGTATTAGTGACATGTACAGTCACAATAAGATTGATACAAAGTAGTCTGAGCAGTAATGGTTGGATATAAACTAACTACCTAAGGTCATAAGCAAGAGAATAGTATCTGAATCACAAGAGCCGAAAAACAAGTTGATGTACAACTGTGACAGTGTCCAGTTGAATAGATGACATCAACATAGTTTATTAGCTAGATGTTTATGTAAAATGTGGTCAAAGGGCATAATACCACTGTACAGCTACACATACATGTATTTGAAGTGCACTCTACACAGTATGAGAGTAAAAAACACATGCACATCTGGTCTCTAGCTTCCTACCTATGTAGGTACATAATCTACAAAGTGCAGCATCACAGACACACACCACAGGAGAAGTCATACTACACCGATGAGATACTGCAATTATGTAAGCATTATGTAAACATTGTATTGGCAAAAATGTAATTTCCCTGGGGATATTCGAATTTGGTAGTTTAACACTGTGCCACTAAAAATACATCCCATAAGTGGAAGTGTAAATAACGGTGGTTGTGAGGTAGCCAACTGCATATGACAGTAATCACAGTCACAATATTTAAGTAAGAATGGACTCAAACTACCTACCTATCTAGTTACCTAATCTATAAAGCACAGCATCAGCAGCCAACAACACAAGAGAATTCTGAGTACAAGTAAGGCATACAGCATCTATGAAGGGATGGCATCAGCAGTGTATTGCCAGGGAGCTGTGTGTTAAAATGGCTTTTACAGCCTTCTGGGTTGTAGATTTTGCCACAAATGTGGGTAAAGCAATCCTGAATCCATTTACAATCACACATACATTCTTAGAATGTAATCACTGCTGTATTTGAATCTGCTCCCTCACTAGGTACACATTCTAAAGAATAGCATAAGAAACACAAGCACCACAGGAGAAGTCTGACTTATAAACTGTGAGCATGCACTTTAGAAAGAATGGCCTCATCAGTGTGTTGCAGAGAAAATGTTATTATGAAAGGTGGGATAGGGGAATGGAGGATTCATATACCTGTCTCTGTGTTGCAGGGAGGATGTTTCTGTTAAAAGTGGGATAATTCAGCTATGTGCACAGTTAAATGAATTCTTCTGAGGGTAAGTGGACATAGCACCAAGCTTTGCACATGCACACATATGTTTCCCACATTGAGCATCTAACCTCCTACCTATCAAGTTACACAACCTAGAGAGCACAACACCACAGGTGAAGCCTGAATTTAATGATGTGAAAAAGCACATTTGTAATTGTTAAAAATCCACTGTTTGGAAGAGGCTGTACTGCATATCACTGGTTTTCGGACAAATACATATGCGTGGACAGGGCAATGTAATGGCTCTGTGAATGTCTCATGCAATCACATACTTCTCTGCTAAGATTTAGATACTGTCCATCATGTATCTTGCATTACTGTGAGGGACACATACCTGTTTCACAGTATAGGATGCAAACCATTCACAGGTGAAAACCAGTGGATTATCAATCAAACTTGCCTGCCAGTTCATTCCTGAATGATAGCACACTTGCTAAATCTCATGCTTGCACAATGTACATTGAAAAGACAACCTGCCAGTTCCTACAAAGGACAGCACACTTTTCAATAACAGGGATGGATTGCGTATGAATAGTTTAAACAACATTGTAACACAGTTTCAAGTGTAATCATTGGAGAGCAGGCGTACATCAACTGACTGAATTCATAAACTGAACATCACTCTGAAATCAAGACATCTTGTCCTTAAAATTCAATACAGTCACACAAATGTTGTGCAATGTAAACTAAATGCATTTTTTTTTAACCTCTTCCAGAAACACAGCCCTGCCAAGCTGAATTGAGCTGGTGATGGTAAAGTATTAGGACATGCATTTAAATTATTTTTATTTATTTTACATTTGTTAACTGGGAAAGTCCAACTGGATATATGTCCATTTTCATTATTATAAAACATTATTTTTATTTATTTTACATTTGTTAACTGGGAAAGTCCAACTGGATATATGTCCATTTTCAGCGGAGGCCCATGGAGAAAAGCTCCAAAAAACAATAACACGAATTATATAAACATATTGTAGTGAACTTTTAGACTAATTAAACTAAATTATCCAAGACACATAAAACACATTTTGGAAAAAAATTAATAAAACAGCACAGTCATAGAACATAACATACAAGGGTGGTGATGTGTTTTTTTTTTTTTAACCTAGGCAAAACAACTTCTTGAGGAGAGTTCCAAGAGAGGAAACAGCAGATCAGGAATACACAATTATAGACCTAAAAAGTGGTCAGTCAAGGGAGATAATATCAGTCGGGATTGGGACATGGGCATAGCCATTGTGATTTTAGGAAGATTCTTAGTTGTTTCTTGAAAAGTGGAGTGGATGTAAGGGATGTTGGTTCCCTTGGACGTTTGTTCCAAGAGTTACCAATAGAGTTAGTGACAGGCAGTCCCCAGATTTATTATTAGATTTTTGGGTAGAAACAAGTACTCTGTTGGCAAATCTTAAGGTTAAAAGATTTTGGTAAGGGCTAATAAGGTTTCTGAGTATGGGAGTATTTGATGGATGGTGCAGAATCTTGTGAATGATCGTGAGTTGCTGAAAAAGAAACTGGCTTTGCAGTTCAAGCCATCCAAGCAATTTGGGATTTTTGCAGTGGTGGGTACGAAATTGGCATCAGTGGCAAATCTGGCTATGTTGTTATAAGATGTTGCCAACTTATTGAAATTGCTTTTGGAGAGGTTTGTATAAATTGGGGAGGCATAGAGGAGGGTGGAAAGTAGGTGAGTCTGGGCAATAGTAGTTCTGGCTGAAGGTGTGAGAAAGGGTTTAAGTCTGTAAAGGGAGCCAAGTTTTCTATTCACTGATTTAATTGTTAGGTTGATATGTGTGTCAAAGTTAAGATTGTAATCAATTGTTATACCTAAATGTTTGGTGGTTATTTCAGGAGCTATTATGGTACCATTGTTAGATGTGACTGTGAAGTTAATGGCAGGGGATTTCTGAGTGGTAGTGAATAATAGTAATTTGTTTTTTTTAGGGTTAAGGAGGAGGCAGCATTGCTGGAACCAGTTTGCAACTAAGGTAAATATTTTTTGGGTCCTGGTTTGAAGTTTGACAAGTGAAGAGGCTGCACAAATTAATGTTGAGTCATCGACATATTGTATACAGGTGGTTTATGGAAGGAAGGTTGTTAGATCATTGATGAAAATAGTAAAGAGGAGAGATCCCAGAATAGAGCCTTGTGGGACTCCTAGAGTTATAGGGAGCAGAGAGGATAGTTCATTGTCACAGAGGACTGCTTGTTGTCTATTTCCTAGATAGGATGTAAACCATTTAACAGCTAGGGTATCTAGTGAGAGAGATTTAAGTGTATCTGTCAATAGTTCATGATTGCTTTGGAGAGGTCAATAAAAATGGCAGAGGATAGGAGGTTGTTGTTATGATTTTTATTTATACTGTCTGAAAAGGATAGGAGTGCAGTTGTAGTGCTATGGTATGGTCTAAAGTCATGTTGGCAGTCTGCAAGTAGGTGATTTTGGAGGAGATAATTAAGGAGTTGACGATGAATACACCTCTCCAGAATTTTTGCTATGGGTGAGAGTAGGGCTATGGGGCAGAAGTTTGAGAGTTTATTTGAGTTTCCTCCCTTATGGAGTGAAATAATATGAGAGACTTTCCAGATATTTGGGATAGAACTTTCTATAATGGTTCTGTTAATTAAGATGGAAATGGGGAAGGTAAGTACTCCAGCTGCCAATTTCAGATATTCAGCAGGAAGGAGATCAGCTGATGGGGTGCAAGGTTTAAGTTTCAGAAGAAGGGTGTGTATGAGGGATGTTGGAATAGGTTGCAGATGTAATAGGGGTGGTGAATTAATTGGCACAGGTGGGTTAGAAGTTGACACTGGTGGTAAGGTATTAGCAAGAGATTGGACAGTTTCAGAAAAGAATTTGTTAAAAGTATCAGCAATTTGGATCGAAGAATGTTGAGTCAAATTAGAGGGGGTAGGTGTTTTAGATTGACCAGGATGAAGTAATTTATTTATTCCTGACCAGACTTTTTTGTGGGTTTTGATGTTGGGTTTGTTGGAATTTAAGGTAGTAGTTTTTTTTCAAGGAATATTGATTTCTTTGTGACATTTCTAAGCTGTCTAAAGTTTAAGTGATCAGTTGGATTTCTTGTATTTCTCCATTTGGTCCAAATTTTATTTCTCAGTTGCTTTTTGTGCCTTGTATGTTTTGAGAGCCAGGTAGCTGGTTTGTTCCTAATTTTGATTGTACGAGAAGGGGCATGGTGCTCTAGGATTTGTAAGAATTTGTTGTTAAAGTATGAGACAGCTTCCTCAAGTGGTAAGTATTTTAGGGAAGTCCAATTGCAAATCCTAAGCTCTGCTTGAAAGTTAACTGGGTTTAGATATTTTTTGTTCTGGGTGGTTCTGAAGTTTACGTGATTGGGAATTGAGGTTTTTAGTTTAATTATAAAGGTAAGAGAGAGGTCACTGATATCATCGGGAAGTATGCCTGTTTCATATAGTTGGGGTTACTGTTAACTAGAATCCAGTCTAGAGTGGCTTGTTTATTGCTGGGTTTATGTGTTCTTGTAGGGTAGGTGATGGTTTGATAAAAGCCATGAAGTTTATGTGAGTAGTAGGATTTTCAGAAGTACAACATTTCCAGTCTATATTAAAATCTCCAAGGAGTATGGTTTCTTGTGGGAAGTTTGAGGTGAGCCAGCAGAGGATAGTTTCAAGGGTATTAATGTTGTTACCTGGAGGGATGTAAGAGGACATAATATAAATGGATTTATTAGCATTAATTAGAAGCTTAGACATTAAGATCTCAACGTTGGAAGGTAAGGGATGAGTGATATCTAGTGTAGAGAGTTGCA
This sequence comes from Protopterus annectens, assembly GCF_019279795.1. NCBI lineage: Eukaryota > Metazoa > Chordata > Ceratodontiformes > Protopteridae > Protopterus > Protopterus annectens. The sequence continues at coordinate 1,023,174,536 of NC_056730.1, forward strand.
ACTCAGATCTAAACAGTATCACTACCCCACCTCCCATTTTGTTTAGACAGTCTAATCTAATTATGTTATAGCCTGGTGGGATAATATCACTGTCCTTAGTGATTGGTTTGATCCAAGTTTCAGTTAGACATATGATGTCAAAAGAGTAAAAATCTAATAGGGCATGTAGCTGGCTAATTTTATTATTTTAAGCTCTGTATGTTGAGGTGGGCTATGCAAAGAGAGTTTTTGGTAGAAGAGGGGATACAGGAAGTGGTTAGATGGGAGGGCTGGAAATCAGGGCTGTTGGTAATAGGGCCTGGGTTTGGATGAATGTCGTCATGTAGCAGTAGGTACTGTTGATGGATATGATACAATTTCAGGAGTATATATAAAATAGGGTTGATTCTTTGGTTTGGAAATACTTGAAATGGGTTAATCTATTATAGTGAAGTTGAATGTAGGCTGATTAAGATATAATGTTACTGTGGAATTTCAAAGTTAAAGGAGAGAGAGGTATTGCTTGTTTTAAGGGGGGTGGAAATTATTAAAGAATAGTGCTTCATAGCAAGTGAGCTTAAAGGATAGAAGGAGAGTGGCAAGAATTATTGACAAGAGGAGCAGATTACAGTGTGTTTTTAAGCTGGGGATGGACATAATAAAAGGAATTTGATAGGAGTTTCACCGAGTAAGGGTATGTGGTGGGTCAGTTAGGTGTGGGTCTATTTAGAAGGATTAGCAGGAAGGAAAGAAATAAAGATGAGAGAGGGAGTAGAATGCTAAGTATGTAATGAGATTGAATAAGCTATTGGATGATGTAAGTAGGGGGTGTGGCTAATATAAGTATAAGGTTAGCTGCACTAGGGATGGGTGGGATTTGGGGGTGGGGTAGGGTAGGGGAGTGGAGTGAGCCCGAAGGGCGAACAAAGTGGGCTAGAGCTATAAGGTGAGTACAGCAGAAAAAAAAGTTTCAGCTGTCTTTAGTGTTTTGGCTTTAAAATGAAGAAATTATGGTGAAAAAGAGTAATAAAAAGTGTTATCCTAATAAAATATGAGAGAAAAAATTAGTAAGCTGTTAGGGAAGTTTACAAGTGTTTAGCAAGGGGAGTAGGACTAAAATGATCACTACAAAATAGGTTTTAGTCTTTTCGGTTAGGTACTTAAATGCTAAAATATGTATTGATAGAATACTACCATCTAGTGGTCAGAGGGAAAAGGCAACTGGGAGTGGTAGGCATGAGGCTAATTTGAAAGTAAGACGTTAGGTAACCAAAGACTAGATGGAGAGTAGCAGGTAGTGGTCTGTGTTTGGCTGCTAGATCTCATATGGAGGGGTCACCAAGCAAATAAAGGCATTACAGGTAAAGATGATAAGGTAGGTATTTGCAACATACATGTATAAGATACTTTTGGGATTAAAGCTTTTAAAAAGCCTGGCAAACAACCAGCTTCAGGGACATCTTCAGGTTTCGCAGAATGGTTATCCTTTAGTTTTGAAGCAGGGGAGAGCACCTGGATCGTTTTACTACAAGAGAGGAAGAGAGAAATATGGAGTTAGGAAGGTGTGGGTATGCAGAGTGAGAGGAAGAGGGGAGAGTTAGGAGAAAAAGACCATAAAAGTACTAGAAATAGAATAATACTGATAAGAAGAGGAGAGAAATTAGAAGGAGAAAAGAGAAAAAAATAAAAATTAAGGGTTATTTAGAGAAAAGGTAGTAGGAGAGAGCAGTGTCTTGGAGGTCAAGTAAACAAATTAGGGTAGGCAGTGAGAAAATTAAAATATTAAAACTATTACACAAACCCAAAATGCAATATCCTATACACCTTCAATATAAGATGGAAGGGAGGAATATCACAGGTCAACAGTGTAGCAAAGGATTAAACAAGAAAAATACATGCACAGTTCAATTACACATTGACAAGGGAAAACAAATGTAAATTAGATATTGCAAAAAAACCATAGCAGTTTTTATCTTAGTTTGAGCATGCAATTCTAATATATTGTCATTAGAGCAGTATCTATGCTGGGTAAACATTAATTACAGGAAAGGAAGCTAAAATAGGTTGTAATTCTTCTGAACATGTAAAAAATAAAATGTGAGATTAGTAGCAGGATATGCTGTCTCTGTGGCATTAAAAGAATGTTAACTTTCTAAAAGAAGTATAATAAATTGGTAGTAGCCTAATTAAAGCCAATTCACTTAGACAAGCAGCGTTGTAAGCTCTCCAAAACATGAGAATAAGCCCGTTGCCTGTACAAGCTCTCGCAGTATACAACTCTAGATATCAGAATTAAAACCTTTCTATAAGAACAGATTAATACCACCACAAACACATACCGTCTATTTAACTTAGCGAACCACTCGCACACAAGACCTAATCAATCCTAATCTCAAGAGTCAAAAATGTCTTGTGTATACAAGCTCTAGAGTTACGAATGGGTTATCCTAATAATAACCAATTTAGGGGGTATTAGGAACAAAAAAAAATGACAAGATGGCAAAGGTGACAAGAATTCACAACACATATCTTGAGGCATTGAACATAGAATGGGTATTATCAGTATTCTATGGTGCTTTTCACCAACTTTCACATATAGAAGCATTATATGCATACAATCATATGTGAACCTGCTGGAATACAAAACAAATATGTGTTATCGTCATGTTTTATGATTTACACATGACAGTTACATTTAGTCAATCCTTATATGAATGCCACAGATGTATTATGAAACACACAAGGCACCAAACATGCTACTGCTGGTGGAACTATGGCTTCTGTAAACATTTTGCAATCAAAGAGGCTTCTTGGATGACACAGAAGTGGTAGGAAGGAGTGGACAGTTGATGACAAAAATACACAACACATGCTATACATAGGACAAGCTGAAAACTATAATTCAAAGTGGAAATGGATGATGATGAAACAGGGGGAAGATCAAGAAACAATGAGAGACTGGGATTTTGGATGCAGGCCTTTAAGGAGAATAGCAATAATCATACAGAATATTATATCTATAAAGTAGCAGAATGTATCCTAAGAAATAAGCCAACATGGGAATGGAGAAAGGAGATTCTGCCAATAGGGATGACTGCAGTTAGGGATATAGACAATAGGCAAGAAGGGGCTGGAATTTATTGGAGAAAACTGGCAAAGGAACATAGGTATTGGGAGCAAGTAACTAAAAAGGGAAAGATGATAGAATGGGAAGCCGCCAATAATTTATTTGGACTACAGGTTAGAGATTGCCTTCCCTATCAAAGATTGATAGAGTACAGGCAAAGAGAAAGAAACAGGGGGTTCTAAATGAAAGACCAGCACTGGTAGAGTTTTCAGTAGAATCTAGAACAGAAGCTGCCATTAAAAAAGGTAGAATTACTACAGCATATAAAATACTACATGATAACTACAAGAATCAATCAGAGGAGGTTAGAAAGGATTGGGAAGAGAGACTGGATAAGCAATTCACAAAGAAACAGAGAGAAGATATATGTGTGTCTCCCAAATATGCAACAAAATCTAGAAGATTTATGATTTTTGCTTGGAAATGTTTACATAGATATTTTTATACCCCAAGTAAAGTCCAGAAAATTTTTCCTCAGGTGGACAGCAAATGTTGGTGGTGTGACAGGGAAGAAAGAGATAATTGGGAACATATTTTCTGGGAGTGTGGTGAGTTGGTGGACTTTAAGGATTCCCTGCAAGATGCATTGTCGGAGATGCTGGGTGGGCAGATTGGTGTGATGAGGGAGATGGTTTTTCTGAACTATGATACAGAATTGAAATTGCCTAGACATGGTAAGGCTTTACCATGTCTAATTATGGTGGCTGCCAAAAAAGCAATTACTAGAAAATGGAAACAAAAATCTAAATTAACTATACTAGAAGTAGTGAATATAGTAACAGAGCTAAATCAACTAGAACTGAGATCTTTAGAAAAGGGTAGGAGCAAACAACATACAGGGGAGGAATGAAGTTTAAAAGAAGGCAGGAGTTAAATGAGTGATGTAATGTTAGACTGAAAGTGATTGGGTAAATTGTAAGTCATGTATAATGTTTGCAACTCGGAGTGTGCCAATTGGTTTGCGATGTAAAATGCTTGCAACTAGGATTGCGTCGGTGTGGTTTGTTTTGATTTATATAAATGTATGATTGCCTATGTCATAAGTCATGGTTTAATAAATATGTTTCTTGTTTAAAAAAAGTATACACAATTCAGACATAACAACACTTTAGTGCATGTGTTATTTCTGCACTTATGTCTGTTGTATTGCTGTTTTCCTTATCAGTATAATTATTCAGGCAATATCTGTACAAGACAGACTTCACAATAGGCAGTAGGCACATTAATACAACAACAGGATAATAGTGTATGGTAAGGAAAGGTGTAGCCAACATTTACAACCACAGGACTCATACAAAACATCCAAAAACATTTTTGCATAAACTGGATTCTAACTTTGAGAGCATTCTAACAACATAATCAATATCTGAGTATTATCTAACCATACCACATAGGAAGTCATAATTCACAGTTACCATGTGACAGCAGATTGCAGAAAATGAGAATATATGCAGTCATCTTCATTACCGTCTCAACAACTGTAAATGGTACATTCACCTCTTCATCTTGTTGAAAACTGCATTATGCTGATTATACATTGTTAAGCACAGCAGCATGAAGGGAAACACAGTAAAGCAACTGAAGGCAAAAGCTCTCAAGATTTTGCCATAAGCTGTGTACTTCCATTTAGCCTCAGTTGCAGTTGATGTTTGGCACCAGACATTGTACAAATGCAGAGAAGGAAGACTAATAACACAGAAGAGAGAAGGTACATAGACGGGGGAGAGGGAGGCAGGGCCCAAGTAGCTTATGACAGAAGCAAGATAACGGTGGTTCATAACAATATGTAGCCAACAGCTATACATAAAATAGTGTGTTAAAAATGGTCAGTAGCACTTCGCTACTGGATTAGAACCCCTGACAGTAGTCAAAAATCTGCCTATACATGTGAGCATTATCTCATCATGCTACAAAAGGATAACTACTTTGCAGAATTTAAATAATACAATTGAAGAATAGTGGAAACTTGCTGAAGCAGAAGGGGTGAACAGAGAGAGAGAGAGGCAGATGGAGAGAGGAATAGCAATGATAAGTTTTGTGGGACATGTAGGATCAATTGTATGGTGTGTTGCTCTTAGTTATTAACTTATTATTAAGCTGTCATGCTCTGTACAACAAAGTACTTGCTATAGGGAGAAATAAGGGATTGTAGAGTGGAAACAAGAATAAGACATAAGCAGGGTAAGTAAGGTTGGCTTACTAAGTGTCCCTATTGGGCTCCCTGCAATGTTTTTGCAAATGATGTCTTGGTGTACTATTCAAATGGTATGTTAATGAAATGTTGTAAATGGAGAGAAATACAAATGTTTGCAGTTAACGATATGATAGGAAAATGAAATGTCATTAAATAATAATATGACCTACAACTGCAATCAAACCCATGAGACTCTGCAAAAACATCATTCTATAAAACAGGGAAATGATCTCAAAACACCACATAGGAGCTGCCAGTTCATTAGATCCAGCAGCCTATTAACTGTTACACTAACCGATGTTCTTCATGTTTCACTGTTGCAGTCATAACTGTAGGGTGTTCCTGCCGGCAGGCAGCCCGAGGTCGGCCAGAATCCCAAAGTCTGGGTCCGGCGTCGGCTGTATAAGCTAGTACCCTGACGTCAGTACGCTTTGGTACATAGCCCTCAGCCGACGCCATCTTCTCCAGTCTTTCTTGCCGTGCGGTGGAAAGAAGCTCGCAGGTCATTGGTTGGCGATTATCGAACAGCGTATTTGGTTGTTGTCGGTCCGAAGTTCTTACTTCTCTTCTCAAAGCTAAGTACCCCGTTGGGGAATCTTTTTCTTGTTCCTCCGATGTCAGAAAAAGTTAATAATTGTATAGCGTGTGGGAAACAAATACCTCATAAAGATTTCCACTCTTACTGTCTACCTTGCTTAGGCCCTGACCACGACGTTTCTTGTTGTCGGTTCTGTGCCAGGTTCAACTCTCGTACTATCAAGCGCAGGTACGATTGGGCTTTAAATTATTTTGGCAGACGCTTCAATTATAGAATGTCGTCGGACACTACCGGAGTCCAAAAGAAGCGCAAAGACAAAGACAGGCCGCCGAGGTCCAAACAGGACTCGTTGCAGCTGGAGCCAGCGTCCGGTTCGGCTGTCGTCAGTGAGGTGCTTTTGCAGCCCCTGTCGTCCGCCACTTCTGAACCGATGGCCGATACGGACTCCCATGGGGAGCCATCAAGGCCCAGTATTTTAACTGCTGCAGGACCTTCGGACATCGCTCCTTCAGATGGGTCCGGAACCGCTGTGCAGGTACCGGCTTCTGAGGGGGTTTTCAGGCCTACTCACATTACTATTTCAAAGGCAAAGGCAAAGACAAAGACTCCTGTTAAGTCTAAAGTTCCAGCTCAAGCTGCTTCTGAATCCACTCCCAAGACACAAAAGCAATTATTGAGGATGGCTGAAGATTTGCTTACAATGATTAGGGGTTCTCACCCCCCTCCTGAGAAAAGGCCTCGACAGGATGTTACTCTGGATTCCTCTGACCAGGCTTCTGTATCTTCTGTTTCTTCCTCAGATCAGGACTATTCCTTTCCCCCTTATGAGGATTCGGATGCTGAGGACTCTTTACCCTCGGCCTCCGCCTGAGGATTTTTCTTTTGGGGAAACCCTGCATGAGATGAGGGAACATTTTTATTGGGAAGGGCAGGAATATTCTGCTTCCAAGAAGAGGCTTAGAGAATTTCTTCTTCTTCCTCAGCATAGGCCTTTAGCTATCCCTCCTGTTTTGGATATTGTAGATGATGCTTTTTCTGAGGCTAATTTGAATCCTGATTCCATGCCTCCTGCTCCTTCTAAGCCTGATAGATTTTATAGGGTTCCTGACTCTCATTTATTTTTATTTAAAACCCTTCTGGATCCTGAAACTATTTCTCAGGGCTCTAAGGCTGCTAAGGTTGCTACTTCTAAAAATCCTATTCCCTCTGAAAAGGATTCTCGTGCTTTAGACAGGTGGGGGAAAAGGGTATATACTCGCTACCCTGTCTGTAAGGGCTTTAAATTGCCAGTTTCATATGTTTAAATATCAGCAATTTCTTTTGTCTGTTTTAAAGCAAAGCTTGCTTCCCTTCCTGCTTGTGCAGAGGATAAGGAACTTCAGGATGTTTTGCATGCTACTGAACAGGTTAACAAGCATAGCTTACATTGTGGTTTTGATGCTTTGGATGCTTCTTGCAGGGCTGCTGCCTCTGGTACTGTTATTAGGAGACATGCCTGGCTTCGTGAACAAAGTTTGCCTGAACAGGTTAAGGCTAAGTTGTTAGATGCCCCTGTTCAACAAGATGTTCTTTTTGGATCTAAGGCTGAGGAAGTTATTAAAAAGATGGAGGAAAAGGCAAAGTCTATGCAGACTGTAAAAGATTTCTTGCAAGTTCAGCCTCCAAGATTTTCCAGGAATTGGCCCTCTAAAAATTGGTCCTTTCCCACGTCTGACAGGCCTCAAAGGGGAAGATATAGGCGCTCCAGAGGTCGTGGTCAAGGCCAGGCCTCTTACAGATCTAGACAATGGACTGCTTCTTCACCTAGAAGGGGAGAAGACAGATCCCAATCTCAAAGAAAGCAAACTCAATGACTCTCTCGGTTGGGCTTCAGGACCCCTTCACCTGGACGCCCCTCTCGGAGGAAAACTGTCTCTTTTTTACAGAAATTGGACTCATATTACCCAGGACAGGTGGGTATTGGACGTGATTTTAAAAGGTTACAAATTCCACTTTCACACTTTGCCAAGGACTCACGGTTGGCCAGATCTGCCAAAACTTCAATGGTCAGAGGCCTTAACTCAAGTGGATGCTCTTCTGGCCATGAGAGCCATAGAGCCTGTTCCACTCTCGGAAATGGGAAAAGGGTTTTATTCAAGACTGTTTCTGGTTCCCAGAAAACAAAACTCTTGGAGACCTATTCTGGACCTTTCTGTGTTAAACACCTTTTTGGAAATTCCAAAGTTCAAGATGCTTACTCTGCAACAGCTAATTCCAATGCTCTCTCAGGACGCCTGGATGGTGACATTGGACTTAAAGGAAGCCTACTTACATATTCCCATCAGACAAAGAACGCAGGAAATACCTCAGGTTCAAGGCAGGTTCGAGGCACTTTCAGTTCTCTGTTCTGCCCTTTGGTTTATCTACTGCGCCCAGAGTCTTCACCAAGTGCCTGGCACCAGTAGTGGCTTACTGCAGACTTCAGGGGATCCAGATTTACCCCTATTTGGATGACTGCCTTATTCAGGCAGACAGCAAAGATCTTCTGCTTCAACATCTGGACTTTGTTCAACGTCTTCTCCTCCTACTGGGATTCTCAGTGAACATAAAAAAGTCACATTTGATCCCTTCTCAACAAATGGTATTCTTGGGAGCCCTCTTAAATACAACCTTACAAAGGGCCTTCCTCACTCCAGAAAAACAAATTCAGCTGGCTTCTATTTTCAACACCTTGGCAACTCTATCTCAGCTCACTGCAAGGAAATTCCTGCAGGCTCTGGGCTACATGGCTTCCTGCATTCTGTTGATTCCAAACGCAAGGCTTCACATGAGAAAGCTTCAATGGTATCTGAAAAGTGTATGGTCACAGCATTACCACGATCTGGATATTCTGATTCCTCTGATCCCCTGCCTTCAGAAGGAATTCCTCTGGTGGTCCAGGGCATGCACTTCAAACGAAGGAAAACCTTTTCGTCTTCCTCAACCTACTCAAATCCTAACCACGGATGCCTCGGATTATGCTTGGGGAGCACACTTTCTAGACAATTGCCAGCAGGGAACCTGGACAAAGGACCATCTTCACTGGCACATCAATCTGAAGGAAATGTTGGCAGTTCAAAACGCCCTTCTAGCCTTCAAGAATCTTCTACAACCAGGCCCTCTGCTAATTCGCACAGACAACACCACGGTCATGTGGTACATCAACAAGCAGGGGGGTTCTCATTCATACCCCCTTTGCAGACTAGCTATGGGTTTATGGGACACAGCTCTAAATTTGAATCTACATCTCCAAGCTCAATTCATTCCAGGAGAACAGAATCTCTTAGTGGACAGCCTGAGCAGAAACATTTCAGATCCTCACGAATGGATGCTAGACACCAACTTATTCAACAGGATTACTGCAGTTTGGGGATGTCCCCAGATAGATCTGTTTGCATCCCATCTCAATCATCAGCTGCCTCACTTTTGCACCAGGTCCTTCCACAAAGCAGCTTGGAGAGTGGATGCCCTGTCCTTCAGCTGGAGAAGCCTTTCGGCTTATGCCTTCCCTCCTCTTCCTCTACTACCTCGGGTATTACTGAAAATAAAACAGGACAAGCCCAAGTTCCTCATCTTGATTGCTCCAAATTGGCCTCGACAGTTTTGGTATCCAACTTTAAAGCTCCTGTCCTCGGGGCCTCCTTGGATTCTCCCACTGAACCCTTCGCTTCTGTCCCAGCATCAGGGTCAGTTACTACATTCCAATCTCAAGACCCTTTGCCTGGCAGCTTGGCTCTTCAAAGGAATTTGATTCCTTCTAGTCTTCCCAAACAAGTTTTGGATGTTCTTTTGGAAGCTAGACGGCCTAGCACTAGGAAATCCTATGCCTCTAAATGGAAGAGGTTTTCTATTTGGATGCAGGACCGAGGTTCTGATCCTCAGGTACCTGATCTCTCTTCTATTTTGCTTTACCTTTCGGAACTTTTATCTAAAGGACTTTCCTTTTCTTCCATTAAGATTCATGCTTCTGCTATCTCTGTGCATTTCATTTCTGATCCTCCTGTTTTTTCTCATCCTTTGGTGAAGCAGTTCTTGAGAGGAGCTAAAAATTTGCGGCCTCCAAGGACCCCTCCTGTCCCTGCCTGGGATCTTAATTATGTTTTAGAAAAACTTACTTTGCCTCCTTTTGAGCCTGCTGCATCTTCAGATATTAAGTTTCTATCCTGGAAGACTGTTCTTTTTTTAGCATTGACCTCTGCCAGAAGGGTCTCAGAGTTGCAAGCTCTCATGGCTGTGGAACCATATCTTATTTTCCATCAGGACAGAGTATCCTTGAGGACCAATCCTACTTTCATGCCTAAGGTGATTTCGAAAGTGGCTTTAAATCAGACAATTCACCTTCCTACTTTCTTTCCAAATCCTCAAAATAAAGGGGAAAGGATTTTGCATTCATTGGATGTGCACAGACAGTTACGATTTTACCTGGACAAGACTAAAGAGTTCAGAAAGTCTAATCAATTGTTTGTTTCTTTTGCCTCCAGTTCTCTTGGAAAACCTATTTCTAAACAAACTATTTCCAAATGGATTGCTTATGGAATCAGATTTTGTTACACTCATCATGGGAAACAGTTTCCAGGTACCATTAGAAGTCACTCTACTAGAGCAGCTGCCACTTCTACAGCTTTCCTCAGAGGAGTCCCTACCAAGGATATCTTGAAGCTGCCACTTGGAGGTTCTGTGCATACTTTTTCAAGCACTACAATCTCCCCTTGTTTTCTAAGTCCAGGGCAGGCTTTGCCTCTGCTGTCTTGCAGGGTATTCTTGCCTCCCCTTCTTCTATCTAAAGCCTCCCCCCTTTTACACTGCTTTGGGATTCCACCCTACAGTTATGACTGCAACAGTGAAACACGAAGAACATAGTACAGTTGTGTACACCTACCATAAATGTAGATGTTCGAGTGTCTTCACTGTTGCAGTCGGGGTTTCCCTCCCTCCTATCCCCTCTTTTCCTTTTTTATGGTGTATTTGTGTTTCCTTGTTGGATTCATTTTTGGTTTGTTGGGGACTTCTGACATCTAGGGCAAGAAAGGCTGGAGAAGATGGCGTCGGCTGAGGGCTATGTACCAAAGCGTACTGACGTCAGGGTACTAGCTTATACAGCCAACGCCGGACCCAGACTTTGGGATTCTGGCCGACCTCGGGCTGCCTGCCGGCAAGAACACCCTACAGTTATGACTGCAACAGTGAAGACACTCGAACATCTACATTTATGGTAGGTGTACACAACTGTACTTTTCATAGCAATGCCTTTATTCTGCCTTTACTCTTTATTCCCATAAGGCAGGTGATTTAAGCACATTTGCACAAAAGTAACCAGACTACTACAGCTGAAATTTAAATATTCAGCTTTTGTCATGGGAAATTAAAGAGTGTTCGCTGAAACTCACCACTGGTGCACTATGCCAACCTCGACGCAAATGGTGAGGACAAAAAGTGAAGAATTTTCCATGGTCCATTTCTAGCCATGTGTGTTGTGTGTGAATTTATTTATTTTTGATCAGATTAAATGTGTGAAAAAGGAGTGGATAAGACAGTGGTGAAAATGAGGGTGGCAAGCAGAGGGTTGGACAGAGGGAAAATCAAATAGGAATTTGCAGGAGGGTGGTGGTAGAACAAGATAGAAATCCACTTCTTCACAACATGAATGTGGCACTGTATATACAATTTCATGATTTTGGAGAGTTGCCACACAAGGCTTGGGGGTCAACAACAGAATAATGTTGTATAGCCAAATGGCCTAACTCAAGTATGTCAATAAATCACATAGGTGAAGTAGAGAGCTGTGTATAGAGAGTATTTTTTTGTGTGTGACAGGTTCCCATTTTTTGTATTTTTCTATACAGAGAGAAATATTGGGGAAGGGGCTTAGGGATGTCAGGGTCAGGTTGGTAGAGCTATCCCACTGCACAAACTTGGGCCAACTACAGACTCTGGAAACTACAGACCCATACATCTCACTAGTCGTATATGTAAGGCCATGGAAAGAATTATCATGGAGATGATCAATAGAGATATAGTAAACCTCCAGACACTGGACCCAACCCAGTTTGATTTTTGTCAAGGGCAGATCATGCCTACTCAACCTGGTGGACTTCTTTGAGAAGGTCACCGAAGCAATGGATGAGGGTAAAATCATTCACACTGCCTACCTTGACTTGGCCAAGGCATTTGACACAATACCCCACTTGAGCATTGTTGACAAACTCAGGAGGTTAGGTACAAACCTATATGTCACCTGATGGATAGCCAACTGGCTCACAGACAGGACCCATTGGGGAGTCCACCTCTACAAAGAGGCCAATCACAGGTGGAGTCCCTCAGGGATCAGTCCTTGGACCACTCCTTTTTGTCATTTACTTCTCCAAAGTCAAGGCCAATGTCTGTGGTCTCTGGCTGACTAAATTTGCAGATGATTGCAAATTAGGAGCTGTCATTAAATTTCACACTGATACAAATGTTCTCAAGGAGGGGCTGACACAGACAAACAACTGGTGTCAGAGTCATGGACTAAAACTAAAGGCCAAGAAATGCATAATAGTATCCTTTGGGAAGTCATCCATCCCTGATAACTATCACATTGACAATGTACTGCTTAGAGTTGACCCAGTAGTCGGGGAATTAGGGACACACATAGATAGTAATCTAGCCTTTGATCATCATGTGTTCACAGTGGTGAGGAAATCATTCTGCTGTGCAACTTATAAATAACGGTATGGCATCTAGGTCCAAGGAAGTTATTGTTCCACTGTATTCGACATTCATCAGACCTATCACTGAGTACAATGCCCTCTTTGGTATGTACCTAACCAGGCATATCCAACAACTGGAATGTCCACAGAGGTTCATCATGACAAGAATACAGGGCTTAAGTAATATGTCCTATGCAGACTGCTTCAAGGCCCTATCCCTGTATTCTGTCTTGTACAGGCTTCTGAGGGGAGATCTATGCCTGGCATACAGGGCATTGTCAGACCCCACTTTGATGGACCTTCTGCATATCCACAAAACAAACAGTACCAGAATTACCCATTCTAAAGACTTAAACCATGCCTGTGTTATAAATAGGATCTGCTGGAGAGATAGGTATGTATCCCAAAGACTACCCTGCCTATGGAACAGGCTCCCCATCCATGTGAAGCAGAGTTCCTCCCTAATCCAATTCAAGTGCAACTTGGGCAATTGGATGGGAAACCAGAAATTCATCCCTGGTTTGGAACCTATGTCTCTGATGCAAACAGGTTACCTATAAATGGTTCATCTTCCGGGTCCATGCTTACACTTATCAAGGGTATGAGAACTTGTCAGAAATTTGGGATGCATGACTAGGCTTAAAACAGCCCTTGTGGTCATTAACCTAGTAAACACCTATGAACCTATGAACCTATTAAAAAATGAATGGGGACAGGTAGGGACCATTGGAGCCATACCCATGTTCAGCTTGAGAACAGTGAAAATCTAGCCCTCACTCTCAGAGCTGTCATCACTGTCTCCTGAATCAGCTGCCTTGATCAGTGCCGGATGTGGCATCATTTTCCAATTCTGATGCAGGACCTTTTCAACCCTGCCAATATGTGCACCAAGGCCCCACTCCATATATCCTCCACCAGCCTTGTCAGCTCCTGCCAGGTGACAAAATCTCCACCTCCACTGCTCCTTGAAGGTACCACTGTACCAGCAGCTGAGGCAGATTTACCTGATGCAGGTGGTCCAGGTAGGGCTGGGGTTGTGGAGGCAATGCTGACAGCCTGTGAACTTAAAGTACTGGGTGTCTATGCTGCCATCTGTGGAGTTATGGAGGTTTGAACCACATTGGCCAGTCTACCTGTCTGTGCTGCTGTTCATTTTTTTTCAGCAGTAAGGTATGCTGTCAAAGGAAAAAACTTCAAAGACCAATACACGTAAGGTTCATCTAATGTATATTTATTTACTTGCCGCAAGGAGACAAAAACATGCAAATACAAGGATTTGTCTAACTACTAACAGGAAGTATGCTCATTCTTATACTACTTTACAAGACATGGCCTTCTATGGCTGACGTAATCAAACACAACTTTCAGTATTGTTCTACAGCAGATGTTACTTTTCTGCTGACATGACTAGATTTGTGAGAAACTTTTGAGAAAAACAACCTGGCCTTGGTGGGCTCTAATTCATTTACAAGCTTCTATTGTACAGTGTTACATTTCAAGGTACTCTTAATTCAGATACAAGCAAATGCTGATTGCAGTTCATATTTTCAAACAGGCTTTGTCCTAATTATCTATAGCTTCTACAGCTGTGTATTTTCTCATAGCACAAGCGGAACTTCTTGTCTAAGTTTCATACAAGTAGTATTGTTCTATTCATTATTTTCCCAACGCAAGCAGAAATCATCTGCTTCTCAGTCAATTTCCAAGGCACAAGCAAAGATTTCAGCTAACAATACAAGGTCAGAAAGCATCTGCAGTTTGTACAGATTTATGCAGTATGAAATAGAATAAATGTGTTAACCCTTTTCAAGCTCTAAATGCACTAAGCATATTACGAATACACACATTAGTACATATTTTCTGACATATGCAAACAGCAGAATGTTAATAAATTACAAACCCCCCAAAAAAGAATAATAATAAAAAAAACAGATAGGGTGGGGTGAATACAAAATAAAAGAGAGAATTAGATCCACAAACTTTTTTTGGTAACACATAAACAAATATGGTGATTTACTATTTTACATCTTTGCCACATCCATACATTTATAATTATTATAATAAACAGATCTCACTGCTTGGATGTAGGAAATTGCATCCTTTATTTCCAGATATAGTATATATGCATTCACATGTAATAACTGCAATTACCATAAATAAATTGTTTATGTCTTAACAAACTTTTTTTGGTAATACATCCACAAATATGGCGATTTACTATTTTACACCTTTGCCACATCCATACATTTATAATTATTATAATAAACAAATCTCACTGCTTGGATGTAGGAAATTATATCCTTTATTTCTGTATATAGCATAGAATATATGCATTCACATGTAATAACTGCAATTACCATAACTGAACTGTTTATTTTTTAATAAACTTTTTTTAGTAATACATACATAAATATGGTGATTTACTATTTTACACCTTTGCCGCATCCATACATTTATAATTATTATAATAAACAAATCTCCCTACTTGGATGTAGGACATTGCATCCTTTATTTTCATATATAGTGTAGAATATATGCATTCACATGTTGTTGTGTCTTTCGGCTTTTCCCGGTTATGGGTCGCTACAGTGGAACTCCGGTCCGCTAATGATTGGCAGTAGATTTTTACGTGCCGAGTTGCCGGCCCTGATGCACAACCTTCAACGAAGGTACACCCATTCATGCATATCTCCACACAGAAAATGCTCTAGCTGAGAATCGAACAGGACAACGTCTTACTGTGAGGCGACAACGCTACCGCAGCACCACCACTGCAGTATTATACTGCAATTACCATAACTGAATTGTTCCTGACACAGTATTGATGTTAATATTTTAGAAACACTATCCTGTAATAAAAAGTACTTGTTGCTTCTGAGTATTGAATCCACACACAGTTAAGCTGATTTTCTCATTGCTTAATGCAAAGCAACAAGATCTATTGGAGAAGGCATGCAGACCTGATAACAAGGTTGAGGTATACCTGCTCAAGATGCTAGTGAGTGAGAGACTGAAAATAGTTATCTGGCTTGCATTTGGACCTGAGGTATACACACCCTGTGACTCTCTAAAGCAAGTTAATCTGTCCTGTTGTGCCTCATTGTTTGATGCTATTTCCTCTGCAGCTGTACAACACAAAAAGGAATAGAATGTGTAAATATATATATATATATATATATATATATATATATATAGAGAGAGAGAGAGAGAGAGAGAGAAAGAGAGATGATAGACAGAGCTATATGTATATACATACACACACACACACACACACACACATATATATATATATATATATATATATATATATATATATATATATGCACACACACACACACACACACACACACACACACACACACACATGGATCAACTTTAATTCCCAAAAGGCCACTTCATCGAACAATGAAACATTGAGATGACTTTGCCAAAAAGTTAATTTTACAAACATCAGGATAAAGCCTATCCTCAATTACTGACCATATAAATAAAAATCTACTGTTGGTATTAGCTGCTGTGTTCATTTGTATTAAGTTCAAATATGGGACATTCTTACCTCCTTCCACTCTTACTGAAAACAGTCATTCATGTGGCCAATTCTCAGTCCACAGAATTCCTTCTGCTTCATGACATTTTGTTCCCTTACTTCCTGTATAGTAAGTTTGGTATGGATGTACGACCAGTAATGGCTATTTGTTGTTCATTGTTCAATCACTGATAGAGTGGAAAAGCAGAGAATGTTACACTCCACATCAGTTATACTGTATTCCTCAACATCCTACCTTTGTGTCTAAATTTACCACCATTCTCTCCATTGCCAGGCATGTCTGCAGAAGTCAAGCAAACGATACATGTCTGAACTGGCACCCAATTCAGATTTATATGTAACAGGTTGTGTGCAAGGATGCACAGCCTTGCCAAATGCAATTACATAATTGCAAGCATATGGATTCTATGGCACGTACATCGACAGTACTTATATCAAATAGCACTAAAGGTGTGAAACACTGAAGTCAGATTTACCATGTGTGATGTTCAAACTATTGACAGGTATTGCAGTGTTCACCAACGAAATGCTTAATGGCTTGGATTGCAATACTTGGTGTCTGGAAGGATAAATAGGATGAATTGTGACATATTTTGATGTTGGGACTTACTCACTGTTAAAATTATGTTTTACCATCTGGGAATCAAACCCACTTGATAAAAAAATGCAAGCATTGAAACAGCTTATTAATTCTCATTGTCACAGGAGAACTTCCTTTTAAGCATGGTAATTAGAGATATACTCATTTCAGAATAAATGGAGATTTTCTTCATAGAGGACTGCATGTATATGATTTTAAGTAGTCCCGGGAATGCATTCCTTTGTAAAAGGCAATATTTCTGTTCGTAAATACATTTCGAGTGGATGTAGTTACGTGACCTGAGTAATACAGGTTGGGGTGTATTACATACATATATCACAAGGGGTCTACTTTCAAATCTCGAAATACTGAAAGATTGACTTTCAGTATCTCGAGGTGGAAATACCGAACACACACTACAACGAAAAAAAAAAAACGAATGTCAATATACCGAAAGTTCATAATACTGAATTTTCAGCTAGCGACGTTCAGTTTTTTTAATACACCCTCCATCATAAAATCACAAACAACACCTCCCTGCCTACACTGTAACAAAGCAACAAAACACACATACACAACCCACAAAACCTATGTATAAGCGGGGGGCTGCCCCTTGCACCCCCACACCCCTGCTACTTATATATACCAACTCTGAGGTCACACTACCATGAAAAACACAAAAAAACTACAGTTACATGCCTTAAACCTACTTTGCACACTGTCAAACATACACACGAAAAACACACATACTCCACATTTACAAAACTCACCACCTTCAACGCTAACACACATACACTCTCACCTATCTACCCCAACCTACTCCCAAAACTTCCCAAACAACTAAAAAATAATAAATTCCTACCCAAAACCCTTAAACAGTTAAAACCTACCTGAATCTCTGTACACAACCACACATCATCCACCATGTCTAAATCCCAGACCACACTGCACCTTAAAGACAAAGCACACCACACCACAACAACTGCAGATTCGGTAAACTAAAATTCAATAAAGTGCAGTTTTGAATAACTGCACTTTCATTATTTTCATCTCAAGATACTGAAAGTCGATCTTTCAGTATTTCGAGAGTTCGAAGGGGATTCATCACAAGACATACTGTCTTAAACACATAGGTAGGATGTGTAATGAGTCATGATGATTATAACAAAATTATTGTACCCATCATACATATGCAAGTCAGTTTTAAATTAAATATCGTCATCGTGTTTAGGAAATTGTATACACATTAGCTTGATGTTAAATGTGAAGTATTAATTACATGCTAAATAAAAATAACTTCAGTTCTGTAAACATTACTGATGCTTTCCTTGCAACATGCATGCTTAGCATTCTCAGTATCTTTAGTTTTACATTCCTAATCAAAATGTTGCAAGAAATGTGATTCTGACACCCTTTGTAAGGGTATCTTTTAGCTGGATTCAAACCATTAATTACCTGTTCTTTATCTGAAGTCACTACATTTACATCTGGTGCCACTTACATAGGTAAGTGACAAGTGCTGTTTGTCCACTCAGTACTGTGCAGAGTGATGACAGCCATGCAACAACAAGCAGGCTGGTTTGCACTACAGAAGGCAGACTAAACTATTTTTTCACCCTTTTCCGTAGACATTTAACCATGTTTATGCTCTGCCAAGAATAGCACAGATGCAAAAGGCATTAGAAAAAAATATATGACAGTGAATAAAGCTGACAGTGTAATGAATTCAATCAATGGATATAGGTTGTAATGACCAGAGCAGGAAGTATATTACAGTGACACATTCATCCTTCCCACATTTCCTTGCAACATTAGAAAACTACTTTGTGGAGCACATTATCAGACTTCTAATTAATAACAAATAATGTGAAAGGGGACAGATAACATCTTATGTTAGAAATAATGAGAAAGAAATAGTTTTACAAAACACAGTGATAACAACTAATGTGTGTAAATTTGTATTAATACCCTCCTCTGTAAAATTAATAATTAACTGCATTCATAAGTTCATAGGTTCATAGGTTCATACTAGGCTATCTGCCCTAGGGCATTTATAAGCCTAGCCAGAGTGTGTTTGGCTTTCGCCACCCATTTTAAATGAATTTTGCTATCCCCTTTTTCAAGGTCAGTATACTCTGCCTCTGTCTAACAGTGACACAGAAGTGATACCCGGGGTAAACCTACAATCTCCCATCCACTCATCAAGATTCCTCTTGAAGAGAGTCAATGAGGGACTCTGCCTAACCTGGACTGGGATTTTATTCCAGAGTGAAGGGGGCCTCTGGGTTATGAATCTGTCCCTCCAGCATGTCCTATTTATTTCAGTGCTGAGGTTCAAGTCTCTCGAGCGCGTAGCTTGATGGGATTTGTATTTTCTGAGCTGCAGCATGTCCATTAATTCTGGGTTGGACATGGCTTTATACGTCAGGCACAGATCGCCTCTGAGCAGGCGGCATGCCACTGAGTAGAGCTGGAGTTTCTTTAACCGGGCAGCATATGGCATCTGTTTGAGCCCTTTGATCCTCTTGGTGAGGTACTTTTGGGGTCTTTCCAGTTGCTGCAGGTGTCTGGTAAGGTACATCCCAAAAGGGGCATTGTACTCAATTATGGGCCTGATGAGGGATGAGTAAAGAGGCACGATGACCTCCCCTGATCTAGATGTGAATCCCTTCATGATTAGGTGGGCTATATAAAATGTTTTTCTAACCACTTTGGCCACGTGGTTGTCAAATGAGAGATTGCTATCAACTTGGGTACCCAGGTCCCTAATTACTTCTTCCGTACTTAATAGATTACCACCTATGTGGTAATTTGTGGGCACTTTGTTTTTGCCAAAGGGGATGACTATACACTTTTTGGCGTTTAGCTTGAGGCCACGGATCTGGCACCAGTTGTCTGTTTCTATGAGGCCCTTTTGTACGATGCTTGTGTCGGCTGGAGAGTCGATTATGGCACCCAGTTTGCAGTCATCTGCGAACTTGGTCAGCCGCAGTCCTTCCATGTTAGCCTGTACCTCCGAGAAATATATACCGAACAAGAGTGGTCCCAGGACTGAGCCTTGTGGGACTCCACTTGTAACTGGTTTGGAGTCTGACATGGCTCCAGCAATTCTAACCATGTGGGTTCTGTCCTTGAGCCAGTTTGCAACCCATCTAGTGACATAGGGGTTTATATTTAAGCTGGTGAGCTTATCTATAATGCCCGAGTGGGGTATTGTATCGAAGGCTTTTGCAAGGTCCAGGTAGGCTGTGTGGACCACCTTCCCCTCGTCAATGGCCTTGGTGACTGTTTCAAAGAAATCGACCAGGTTTAAGAGGCAGGATCTGCCCTTAACAAAGCCGAACTGGGTAGGATCCAGTGTCTGTAGGTCCCCAATATCTTTATTTATGAGGTCCATGATGATCCTTTCCATAGCTTTGCAGACTAAGCTAGTCAGGCTTATGGGGCGATAGTTTCCAGGATCCGTTGAGGCACCACCTTTGTGGAGAGGGAACACTGTTGCTGTACGCCACTCTTTGGGTACATATCCTGTAGTAAGGCTGAGATTGAACAGTAGTTTTATGTTTGGGTTTAGTTCTTCTTGGAGTTCATGTAGGACGCAGCCCGGGACACCGTCTGGTCCCATTGATGCTGCATCAAACCCAGAATCATCTGTCTTATTTCCTTTGTGCCAGAAGGATAGCTATCTGAGATGTTGAATGTATTCACCAAGTAGTATCCAGACTGCTGACGTCTGCACACTGTTGCTAGGAGTGTTTTCCCTACAAAAGACATCCTACACTAAAGTTTTCACTTTTTTCCTTCAGTAATGAGCCCTGCTTACATGCTGCCAAACAGCACTCAAATGCAGATTACAAAAATGAAAAAAAGATTTTTGAGAATAATTGAAATATCTGTAAAAAGGATTCAAATACTGCATCATTTGCCCAATTCATATCAATTCACTTCATTTACACCTTGTGCCATAAAGTTGGACATCTGTTATGTGCATTCTCTGCAGTCATTATCATCCAGTGTGCTGATACCCATGCTCCAATGATAGGATTATTTGTACTACTGAAGCCATGTTAAATTAAAATTTTCACTTTTTTCCTTAAGCTGTGAAACTTGATTATTCATTGCCAAGTGGCGCACAAATGCAGAAGACAATATTTAGTAAAAATGTTTACACAGTCATACATCAAAATGAATGTCAATATATATTATGACCTCACTCAGTGAAATGATCTGTGAACAGGTTTTGAACCTTCAGGTAATGGGTGGACATCCAAATGGATGGACAGTTGCTACATTTACTGTTGTTAGCGGACATGGCTGTGCCTGATCCTGTTCCCACTGTGGCACTACTTCCACTGTTCCATCAGTGATTGCTGTATCCACACCCAGACATGGTAGCCATGGGGTTATAGTCCTGGATGTAGTTGTGAGTAGAGCTCATCCAGCAGACATCTAGCCAGGGCCATGGAAGTAGCAGTGCAACTCCTGGCAGAGCTAGTTCTCATTTTCAGTGGCCATGATGCTGAACTGATTACAGTATCATGCATGGATCACACCTGTCTGAGATGCCAGGATGTAGTGCTAGCACAGTGCTTGATTGTGTTCATGTAGAAATACACACATACTGAAAAAAATACTTGCCTATACCACCTCACACATATGTCAGCTATGTAAACAGTACTGTTGAGTGCTATACATCTGTTGTACCTGGCCCTGAACACTGAATACTTTAATAAATACATGTGTTTCTTACCTGCACACACTCAATTCTTTGGTATCAGCCTTACATTTCTGCCACTTCCTCAACTGCCCTGTTCAAATGATGACTGTGCCCCGCCCTTCTCACATGTCTTTATGACTTGTCTTGGGTGAAGTCCCAAGACTGGAAAAACTCCCTTATCAGCCTCAACAAAAAGTTGAGATCCCTCATCACAGCTAGCTATGAAAAGAGATTTGCAGCAGATAGTATAGACAACCACAAGGCCTTCTATAGTTATGTAAAGAATGTCCATGGCAATACCCAGATTTGCTCTGAGCTACTGCACAATGGTACTTCCTATACTGAGCCAAAAGATACTGCCAGTATACTGGCTGACAGATTTAGGGCCAACTTTACCCCTCCCTTCCCCTAAAGGACCAATCACAAGACCAGTAGATTGCCAGGCACCCAGTATTACTGCTGCACAGATTAAAGCAGCACTGTCCAAGACCAAGAATACAGCTTCTACGGGACCTGATGATATCCCTGGTTGTGTTCTACATGAACTACAGAGTGAACTGGCACCTCACCTGTGTGCCCTGTTTAATCACAGCCTCACCTCAGGCTTTGTCCCTCCCAAATGGTGCACTGCTACAGTCATCCCTCTCCACAAAAGAGGAGTGACTACAGACCCTGGGAACTATCTCCCTATTAGTCTGACGAGTCTGATATGCAAATATATGGAACGTATCATCATGGACCTAATAAACAAGTATATAGGGAATCTTCAAACTCTGGATCCCACACAGTTTGGTTTTGTGAAGGGTAGATCATGCCTGCTCAACTTGGCCGACTTCTTTGAGTCAGTCACCAGAGCTGTGGATGAAGGCAAGGTGGTTCATACAGCCTACCTTGATCTGGCCAAGGCTTTTGATACCATTCCCCACTCAGGAATCATAGAAAAACTAACTAAGCTTGGCATCACCCCTATATCACTAGGTGGGTTGCAAACTGGCTCACAGATAAAACCCACAGTATCAAAGTAGCTGACTTCAAGTCAGACTGCTGACTAGTCACGAGTGGAGTCCCACAGGGTTTAGTCCTGGGTCCTCTCCTGTTTGGTATCTACTTCTCTGATGTCCAGGCCAACGCAAAGGAACTCTGGATGACAAAGTTTGCAGCTGATTGCAAGTTGGGAGCTATTATTAATTCCCCAAGTGATGTTGACATCCTACAGAATGGCCTCACTGAGACCAACAACTAGTTTCAGAATCATGGCCTTAAGTCAATGCCAAAAAATGTCGTCATCCCCTTTGGGAAAACCCGGTTCCCATGAATTACCACATTGATGGTAGTCCACTGAACACAGAAGGAGTTATAAGAGATCTGGGAACACAGGTTGACAGCAACCTCTCTTTTGATCACCACATTACCACTGTGGTCAGAAAGTCCTTCTATGTGGCACATCTCATTACTAAGAATTTTGCATTCAGGAAGAAAGAGGTCATTGTCTCCCTCTACTCTTCCCTAATTAGGCCAGTCATAGAGTACAATGCCCATTTGGCATGTACCTCACTAGACACCTGCAACAACTGGAGCGGCTGCAAAAGTACCTCACAAAGAGTATTCTAGGCCTTAAACACTTGTCCTATATGGACAGACTAAAAAAACTCCAACTATTCTCTGTCTCATATCCCCTACTTCGAGGTGATCTCTGTTTGACTTACAAAGCCATGTCTGACCCAGCTCTGTTAGAAATGCTACATCTAAAGAAATCCCAATCCCTCCATACCACACACTCCAGAGACCTCAACCTCATTACCGCAATTAACAGAACATGCTAGAGGGACAGGTTTATAACCCAGAGACTGCCCATGATATGGAACAGACTTCCCATACATGTCAGTCAGAGCACCTTGCTGACCTTCTTCAAGAAAAATCTTGATGAGTGGATGGGAAACAGAAAATTCACCCCGGGGATAACTCCAGTGGCTCTACTTGACAGAGGCACTGGGAATGAAGGTCGGGTGGCACTATGCCAGGGATATCCTATAGCTAGGCTTGTAAAGGCCCCAGGGTCATTAGACTAGTACACACCTATGAACCTATGGTTGCATATATGTCTGATGCACACAGTGGATATCTACTGCTTGCTTACTCAAAGCTTGCATTTATCATTATGTATTGCAGAAGAAAATTTTTTGATTTCTTGTTCCTACTCCTTTCTGAATGATTGCTTATATAATTGTTGAACCTCATTGCATTACAGTTAGTATTGTAAGTAAAGCAGTAAAAACTGAATGTACTTCAGTCCTGCATTTTGCTATACTTGTGTCTATGATGATATAATTGACCTGTTCAATAGTTTATAGACAATGGTAAAGTGAAAAGCATGATGCATAGTATTGAGTAGAATGCATGGTTCTCCTTCTAAATCTCAAAATACTGAAATATCGGATTTCAGTATCTCGAGACCAGAATACCGAAAGTTCAGTAATTCAAAACTGCATATTGTTGAACCTTAGGTTGCCGAATCAGCAGTAGTTGTGGTGCAGTCTGTTCTGTGTAGTATGCTGTCTCTTTAAGGTTCAGTGGTTTCTGGATTGTAAAATGGCAGCCGATGTGTGGTTATGTTGAAGATTCAGGTAAGTTTGTAGTGTGAAAGGATTTTGGGTAGAAATGTGGTTTGTTTTAGTTTTTTGGGAAGTTTTAGGAGTAGGTTGGGGTAGATAAGTGAGACTGTGTGTGTGTGTGTGTGTGTGTGTGTGTGTGTGTGTGTGTGTGTGTGTGTGTGTGTGTGTGTGTGTGTGTGTATGTGTGTATGTGTATGTGTATGTGTAAGTATTAAAAGTGGTGATTTTTGTACATGAGTAGTTTGTATGTTTTTCATAGGTATAAATATGACAGTGTGCAATGGAAATGTAGGACACTTAACAATAGGTTTGTTGTGTTTTTCGTGGTAGTGTAACCTCGGAATTGGTATATATAAGTATTGGGGATGTGGGGGGCAGAGGGGTATTTGCCCCCTGCTTAAACATATAGTAGTGTTATGCGTGTCTTACCTGTTTTTTTTGTTTTTGTGTTTTATGTTGGGGGAGGGTTGGGTCTTTCCTTGTGGTTCTTTATTTTCGATATTTTGAATGTTGGTGTTGCGATTTTTTGTTTCTATGGAACTTCGGTATTCTGGTTTCGATATACTGAAATTCAATATTTCTCTATTTTGAGATTCAGAAGTAGAATCAAATACATAGCTATATATTGCAAACATCAGTCATATAAGCTATTACTGACATAATTGCATGCCCCAGACAAATGGTTTGCTTAGGGGTATATACAGGAGATGCACAGTTACATAACCTTTTTTTATCCTTACAGGTTTAACACTTAACTTGTCATTACTGCAGGTAGAAACTTTGTCCTTGGGGGTTGTCCCTGTCTGATGCTATCAGAACACTGCCATTACATGATTAAGTAAAGGCTGTGGAGTTTGACAGGTAATAGTTTTCATATTTGTATTTGTGTGAGATCTTAGGCTTTGACCTAGGTAGTGAATGTGTGTGCTGTCCTTTGCCTCTTAGCTAAAGCCAGAGCATACTGTGCACATTTCCATCTGCCAGCACCATCTGCATCTGATGGATCGCCCTCAGACTCCTCATCTGTATCTGCTGCTGCTGCTACTGGCCCTGCCTGTTGTCTTTAAAACTGTGGTCCTGCCCCTTGCTGTCCTTTCTGCAGCTGTTTCCAGCATATTATATTGTGAAACATGGCACGGACTGTGAGTATATGGGCAGAAGTGCCTGGATCATACTGCAGGGTGCCTCCCAATGTATTTAGACACCAGAGTATACTGAGTGTACATGATTATTTTATAGTTTCCTGAACAGCTCCATCATGTTGGATTGGTTAGTTAACATGTAATTTAGCTATTTATATGCTCATTAGCATATTCTAATGTTTTCCATTGCTTTAAGGCTCTATGTGATGTCTAGAGCCATTTAATGACTACCAAATAGCATGCTATTGTGTTGGCGGTGCACTGTGCTGCCTACGTGATAGCAGCACTTAGTGTAGCTGTTAATGAATCTGATCCTGTGTTTATTTTGTGGGGGGGAAGATACAACAGAGCATGTTTTTTTGAAATGTAAAAGAGTGGTCAGTGTGTGAAGAAAAATATTTTGAGAACATCAGTGACATTAGCAATATAGATATGAATGCAATTATATATGTACATTGTAAGAATAATAAGAAAGAACATGTGAGAAGAGTAGATAAGAATTTAATTTGTGTAATATGACTTAAATGGAATGAAAGAGTGAATGAAACTTTGTTGAATGGAAATGGATTTTGTCAGATAGGTTGTGAAAAATCAGATTATGTTGTGGAAGAAGGAGTGGACGTCACTTATGGAAGAATAACAATCAGGATATTATAAGAAAATGAAATAGAAATGTGACTATATGTGCCTGCAAATATGTACATTTTCAAATATGTAAATAATGTTTTTATGTTATATTAAACAAAGGGTCCCTTCTTTTTTCAGTATGTGCCATGATATCTTTTACATCCATCTGAACTACCACCAACTCCAGTGGAGAGGACCTCAGTTTAATGTTTCATCTGAAAGATGGCATACTTAGGAGTGCAGCCCACCCTTCTGTTGCACTGCATAGGTTCATAGGTAGGTACATAGGTAGGTACTAGGCTATCAGCCCTGGGGCCTATACTAGCCTAGCCAAAAAGGTACCCTGGCTTTTGCCACCGAAGAAAATTATTTTCCTGTGCCACTGTCGAGCAGAGCCACAGAAGTGATCCCTGGGGTGAATTCCCTATTTCCCATCCAATTGTCAAGATTTTTCTTGAAGAGTGCTAATGAGGAGCTTTGTTTGATATAGATAGGTAGTGTTTTCCAGAGTATGGGAAGTCTCTGGGACAGGAATTTATCCCTCTGGCATGTTCTGTTTATTGTGGTGACAAGGTTTAGGTCCTTAGAGCATGTAGCTTGGAGGGATTGGGATTTCTTTAAGTGGAGCATGTCCAACAGCTCTGGGTTTGACATAGCTTTGTATGTTAGGCAGAGATCACCCCTGAGTAGGCAATATGTGACAGAGTAAAGCTGGAGTTTTTTGAGACGGTCTGCGTAGGGCATCTGTTTGAGGCCGGTAATCCTCTTTGTGAGGTATTTCTGCAGCCTTTCCAGTTGTTGTAGATGTCTTGTGAGGTACATACCAAAAGGGGCGTTGTACTCTATAATGGGTCTAATGAGTGATGAGTAGAGGGGAACAATGACCTCTTTTTTTCTGGATGAGAAACCTTTTGTGATGAGGTGTGCCATATAGAAGGATTTCCTGACTACTGTGGTGATGTGATTATCAAAGGAGAGACTACTGTCCACCTGTGTCTCAAGGTCTCTTATCACACTTTCGGTGTTAAGTATACTACCACCTATGTTGTAGTTCATGGGTACAGAGTTTTTACCAAAGGGGATGACAATGCACTTTTTGGCATTGAGTTTGAGGCCATGGTTTTGACATCAGCATCTGTCTCAGTGAGGCCCTTTTGTAGGATTCCACATCGTTAGGAGTTTCAGTTATGGCTCCTAGTTTGCAGTCATCTGCGAACTTCATTAGCCAAAGGCCTTCTGTGTTAGCCTGTACTTCACAGAAGTAGATGCCAAACAGGAGTGGACCTAGGACTGAACCCTGTGGTACTCCACTTGTCACTGGTCTGAAGTCAGATTTGGAGTCTGCTACTTTAACAGTGTGAGTTCTGTTAGTGAGCCAGTTGACAAACCATCTTGTGACATAGGGATTTATACCTAGTTTAGTGAGTTTATCTATAATTCCAGAGTGGGGGATGGTGTCAAAAGCCTTGGCAAAATCTAGATAGGTTGTGTGAACCACCTTTACCCTCATCTATGGCTTTGGTGACTGCTTCAAAGAAGTCTATCAGGTTTAGGAGACATGATCTGCCTTTTACAAACCTGAACTGGGTGGGGTCCAGAGTTTGGAGATTACCAATGTCTTTCTTTATAAGTTCCATGATGATACGTTCCATGGCCTTGCAGACCAGGCTTGTCAGGCTAATAGGGTGGTAGTTGCAGGGGTCCGTGGTGGCCCCCCCTTGTGGAGTGGGATAACCATCACGGTGCACCATTCAGCAGGCACAAAGCCTGAGGTGAGGCTATGATTGAACATGGTACTTAGGTGGGGTGCCAGTTCATTCTGTAGTTCATGTAGAATGCAGCCTGGGATGTTGTCTGGTCCTAGGGATACTGTGTTCTTGGCTTTGGAGAGTGTGGTTCTTACCTGTACAGGAACTTTGCATTCTTCCAGTATAGAGATGGACTCTTTAGGGGGTGAGAGGGGGTAAAGTTAGCACTGAACCTATCTGCCAGGATGTTGGCAATATCAGTTGGGTCTGTATACTTAGTGCCATTGTGCTGTAACTCAGAGCAGATCTGAGTGTTGCCATTGAGATTCTTGACATAGCTATAGAATGCTTTGTGGTTGTCTTTAGAATAATTCGCGATTTTGTTTTCGTAGCTAGCTTTGGAGGATTTTATCAGGGATCGCAGCTTCTTACTGAGGCTCACCAGGGAGCTCCTCCACTCATGGGATTTTACTCTCTTTTGCAACAGTTTCTTCTTTCTGTTGTACAGTTCGTTTATGTCAGGGGACCACCAGATTAGCTTCCTTTTTCGGAGGATAGCATCTTGGTTCTGTTTGGGATAGCACGATCCATGCACTTGTGTAAGTGCTTATAAAGTGCAGTTATGTAGGATTCAGTAGTCGTAACTGCATTGTCCATCTGTATGGGTGTCATGAAGTTCACCACGTCTGTCTTAAGAAGCATGAAGTTGGCTTTGGAGAAATTTTTTACCATGGTCTCCTTAATGGGGGTGGGGGCAGGATGTGGATATCTAGGGTAATTAGCTTATGATTGGATCGGACCAATGAGGCGCTGACTTCAGGTGTGGAACACTGGCCACTCATGTTGGTAATGACATAAGGATAAGGGTAAGGATATTGTTACCCCTGGTGTGGGTGTGGATAAGTTGATCCAGGGCATTGGAGTTTATGAATTTCAGAAAGCATTGAGTGAGGTAGTTGGTACATGAGTAGTTTTCCCAGTTAATGGTGGGGTAGTTGAAATCACCCATTATTAGGATGTTTGGTCAAATCCTAATATTTTCCAGTACATCAAGAAAAGAGGAGTGGGAATCCTGGGGCATGCTGGGGGATCTATAGCAAGCTACAGTTTGGATTGCAGTTTTGCCCAGAGTTAGTTGCACTTGGATAACCTCGGCTGCATTATGCTGAGCAACTAACCTGGAGGTGTGGATATCCTTAATGAATATGGACACACCTCCACCTTTGGTGTTCCAGTCCAGGTTACATGGCCGAAAAGTGTGGTATAAGTTATAGCCTGGTTGTGCAGGGGTGCTCTCTGGAGCCTTGAACCAGGTCTC
This sequence comes from Protopterus annectens, assembly GCF_019279795.1. Taxonomy (NCBI): domain Eukaryota; kingdom Metazoa; phylum Chordata; order Ceratodontiformes; family Protopteridae; genus Protopterus; species Protopterus annectens. Next base: position 1,023,203,372 of record NC_056730.1, read on the forward strand.
AGTCACTGCACAGATATCAATGTTCTCCATTTTAAGGAGTGCCTCGAATGAGTGCATTTTGAGATTTAGACTTCTAGCATTGAGTAGCATCACCCTCAGTTTTTGCTTGCCTGTTCCTGTTATGGTGGTGAATTTATCATTTGAACCTTGCCTAAAAAAGTCACTATAAAAGGCAATATCAGCAACTGACCTAACTAGTTGGGAATAGAACCGACATTCTTCTGCCCCAAAGGCGAGAGCGCTACCTGTTGCAACACTGCCATCACCAACATTGCTTCAAGATACAAAGAAAATTGACTTTAATAATTGGTTATGCAGGTGCTGTCATTTTAGGGAGATCCAGTATGGGTCAGCTTGGGATGAGCTGTGTGATAAGCCTTCCTGCTTTGTTAAGGCTGATCTGCACTTCTCTCGCCATGGCTTTTGCATTCTGTCTATAGCCTTTGCTTCCCAATGGTACTTCTTTTAGGCAGATTCCACCTGCTGCATATTACAGTTAACAGATAATAAGCAAAATGTGGTAGAGTTACATGATTTCTCTGCTACTTTCCCTGCACAGCTTTAGAGTAAGAATTTAATGTTGCAGTGAGTTTCACCACAATGTATTGTATTGTATGAGCCAGCAGAAGCACTTTTCAGTTTTTTTCCTTTTCTTCACTGTGGTGCGACTGTGGAGTTGGTATATATATATATATATATATATATATATATATATATATATATATATATATATATATATATATATAATTCTGGGGTGTGGGGGCAACTTGCCCCCAGCAAAAAAAAAAAACTTTGTGTTTTTTATGTTTTTTTGTCTCACCATTTTCAACATGCAATTTGTGATGAATGGTGAGCTGAAAAACAGTGCTTCGCATTCATGTAGGTAAATTGGCAAAATGTATAATACTTTATTGGAGAATAAGCCTTCTTCAACAGAGTATTTAATGTCCAGATATCTCTCAGTAAAAAACAAGTCTACCACTTCATCACAGCATATTAAGTTGCTGTAAAGTAGCAAATGGTAGCCATTTTGTTTACACTCACCAAACATGCCTTTGCTGCTAAACAAGCATAAAAATAAAAAAGTCAATAAAAAGCAAAAAGTAAAATAAAATGAACTCAAGTAGCAAAAGTGCATGCAGTAGTAGTTATGAAGATTTGCCATTTTACTTTCCCTTGCTAAGCTCAATTTAAAAAGAAAAAATAAAGAAGTAATGCAATTTTTGTGTGTGTGTGTGTGTGTGTGTGTGTGTGTGTGTGTGTGTGTGTGTGTGTGAATGTGTGTGTGTGCATTAGAGAGAGAAAGAGAATGATAGGGAATGAGTGAGTGAAAAAGAAAGAGCGAGAACACATACCTTTCAACTTCTTTGCTCAAGAATTCTGGACAAAGCCAGTAGTAATGTGGATACAAAGACCTAAAATCAGGGACAATTTTTAAATATACTTTTCTGAGCAATAAGAAGCATGAAAGTATAATGTCTGGCTTTACTGAATGACTGTAATCCTTGGTGATTTACCAGAAAATCAAGCATTTTTGTTGGACAGAGCAAAAATATGAGGCAGCACCAGGGGTGTTCTGCAAATTCAGGCAAAGTTAAGAGGCATGGAGGAGGGATTGCTATGCTTCATACATTTCATGACAATGAGACATATAAGATATATTCAGTCAAGAAAGTGTCTATAATTGCTGTGTTTATGCATGTGTGTGTGTGTGTGCATATATATATATATATATATATATATATATATATATATATATATATATATATATACACACACACACACACACACACACACACACACACACACACACACACACACACACACATACATTAATGAGTCATATAACTATTTCAGATGCAATATACATCCTACAATAACACTTGCCTATGCTACAGCAATTTTAAAATATTAGGGGAAGCTACTTTACATTAAAATATATGTAGGTTCATAGGTGTGTACTAGGCTAATGGCCCTGGAGCCTTTACAAGCCTAGCCCATAGGATTACCCTGGCGTCGTGCCACCCAGCCTTAGTTCCCAGTGCCTCTGTTGAATAGAGCCACTGGAGTGATCCCCAGGGTGAATTTTCTATTTCCCTTCCACTCATCAAGATTTCTCTTGAAGAGGCCAGTGAGGTGCTCTGTTTGACAAGTATGGAAAGTCTATGCCATAGCATGGGCAGTCTGTGAGTTATGAACCTGTCCCTCCAGCACGTTCTGCTGATTGTGGTAATGAGGTTGAGGTCTCTGGAGCATGTGGTGTGGAGGGATTGGGATTTCTTTAGATGTAGCATTTCTAACAGAGCTGGGTCAGACATGGCTTTGTAAGTCAAGAAGAGATCGCCTCTAAGTAGGCTATATGAGACAGAAAATAGTTTTAGTTTTTTGAGTCTGTCCATATAGGACAAGTGTTTAAGACCTAGGATTCTCTTTGAGAGGTACTTTTGCAGCCTCTCCAGTTGTTGCAGGTGTCTAGTGAGGTACATGCCAAATGAGGCATTGTACTCAATGATTGGCCTAATGAGGGAAGAGTAGAGGGAGACAATGACCTCTTTCTTCCTGGATGCAAAACCCTTAGTAATGAGATGTGCCACATACAAGGACTTTCTGACCACAGTGGCAATGTGGTGGTCGAAAGAGAGGTTGCTGTCAACCTGTGTTCCCAGATCTCTTATAACACCTTCTGTGTTTAGTGGAGTATCATCGATGTGGTAATTCATGGGAACTGGGTTTTTCCCAAAGGGGATGACGACGTATTTTTTGTTATTGAGCTTAAGGCCATGGTTCTGACACCAGTCGTTGGTCTTAGTGAGGCCATTCTGTAGGATGTCAACATCACTTAAGGAGTTAATAATAGCTCCCAATTTGCAATCATCTGTGAACTTTGTCAGTCATAGTCCTTTCATGTTGGCCTGGGCTTCAGAGAAGTAGATACCAAACAGGAGAGTATTGAACTCTGTGGGACTCCACTCATGACTAGTCAGCATATGACTTGGAGTCAGCTACTTTCACACTGTGGGTTCTATCTGTGAGCCAATTTGCAACCCACCAAGAGATATAGAGGTTGATGCCTAGCTTAGTGAGTTTTTCTATGATTCTTGAGTGGGGAATGGTATCAAAGGCCTTGGCCAGATCAAAGTAGGCTGTATGAACCACCTTGCCTTCATCCACAGCTTTGGTGACTGACTCAAAGAAATCGACCAAGTTGAGCAGGCATGATCTACCCTTCACAAAACTAAACTTTATGGGATCCAGAGTTTGGAGATTCCCTATATCCTTGTTTATTAGCTCCATGATGATGCGTTCCATAGCTTTGCATATCAGACTCGCCAGGCTAATGGGGAGATAGCTTCCAGGGTCTCTAGTCGCTCCTCCTTTGTGGAGAGGGATGACTGTAGCAGTGCGCCATTTGGTAGGGACAAAGCCTGAGGTGAGGCTGTGATTGAATAAGCACACAGATGAGGTGCCAGTTCACTCTGTAGCTCATGTAGAACACAGCCAGGTATATTGTCAGGTCCCATAGAAGCTGTATTCTTGGTCTTGGACAGTGCTGTTTTAACCTGTGCAGCAGTAGTACTGGGTGCTTGGCAATGTACTGGTATTGCGATTGGCCCTTTGGGAGGGGAGAGAGGGGTAAAGCTGGCACTGAATCTGTCAGCCAGTATATTGGCAATATCTGTTGGCTCAGTATAGGAGGTACCATTGTGCAGTAGCTCAGAGCAAATCTGGGTATTGCCGTGGAGATTCTTTACATAACTATAGAAGGCCTTGTGGTTGTCTTTACTATCTGCTGCAATTCTGTTTTTATTGCTAGCTTTATTGGATTTGATGAGGGATCTCAACTTTTCATTGAGGCTGATAAGGGTTTTTTTCTGGTCTTGGGACTTCACCTTATTTCACATCAGTTTCCTTCTTTTGTTGTATAGTTTGTTTATGGCAAAGGACCACCAGATTGGCTTCCTTTTTTTGGAGGAGAGTATCTTGGTTCTATTAGGTATGGCGAGATCCATGCATTTGTGTATGTGCTCGTACGGTGCACTGGTGTATGATTCAGCGGTCATGCAACTATTCTGCATTTGCATGAGTGCTGTGAAGTTAGCCACCTCTGTTTTTAGGAGCCCAAAGTTAGCTTTGGAGAAGTTTTTCATGGTGGTTACCTTTGCGGGGGGGGGGGGTTGGTGGGTGGGAGGGATGTGGATTTCCAAGGTGATTAATTTGTGGTCGGATCTAACCAGGGAGGAGATGACTATTGGTGTAGAGCAATGGTCACTCATGTTAGTAATGACCAGCTCAAGGATGTTTCTACCTCTAGTGGGTGGTAAGAATGAGCTGGTCCAGGGCATTGGAATTAATGAATTCCAAGAAATGTTGGGCAAGTGTATTGGTACATAAGTAGTTTTCCAAGTTAATGGAAGTGTAGTTGAAGTCGCCTAGTATAAAAGTATTAGGTTGGACCCTAATTTTCTCCAGGATGTGGAGTGAGAGTCTTAGGACATGGTTGGGAACCTATAGCAGGCTATGACCTGAATCACTGTCTTACCCAATGTTAGCTGCACCTGACATATCTCTGATGTGTTATGTTGGGCTACCAGTCTGGAGATGTGTGCATCCTTTATGAATATGGAAACACCACCATCTTTGGAGCATTGGTCCAAGTTCTGGGCCGAAAGGTGTGGAATGAGTTATAGCCTGGTAGTGCAGGGATGCTTTTTGCTGCCTTGAACCAGGTCTCTGTTACAGCACAAATGCCAATGTTCTCCATTTTAAGGAGGGCTTTGAGTGAGTGCATTTTGAGATTTAGACTTCTAGCATTGAGCAGCATGATCCTCAGATTGCATTTGTTTGTAGCTGTTATGGAGGTAATTTGGTCTTTGGAACACCACCTAAAAAAGGCACTATAGGGGTGGCCAGCATCTGGAAGCCCCGGGGTGACAGATGCAGGCCATCTCTGGCAAAGCATTGAGGTCTGTCAATCATGTCATGCCATATATATATATATATATATATATATATATATATATATATATATATATATATATGAGTAATTACAGACACATGCCTTCAAAGTAATGAAAGCACTCCCATATATATATATATATATATATATATATATATATATATGATATTGTGTATATATATATATATATATATATATATATATATATATATATATATATATAAAAATGCATATACTAGTAAATAAATACAAGGCAATTTAATATATAGAGCATTATCTAAGTATAACAATGCCCTTCAACATGGGTGTTACAGGGAAATAACAGACGTTCCAGGGCTGGAGTGGCCCTGTGCTACTGTTACAGCCCCTGTAATGCCCATTCTATTGGACAATATTGTTTATGTGAAATTGATGACATTAATGTGGCTCTGCTCAATGTCTGACCCTGCTGCAATTTGAACACATTCATATATGAGTAATTACTGACACATGCCTTCAAAGCAATGAAAGCACTCCCTCAGTTCTTGGGGTTAGTATATCATGTGTTCAGACCTCCTGACAATTGCAGAGGTGCAGAGGGATACCATCTTCTTCTGACTGATTGTTCAGGACTCCAAGTCTAAACTCTTGGGTATCTAAATTACCTTAAAGAAGATTAATTGCAACAGAGCAATAGAGGGGTCATCTTGTACTTTGTGCAGTTCTCCCCTCTAGTCACCCCTCAACTCAAAGTTGAAAAGCAAGGAAGTTATTTTCAAAGTTAAAGATAAAACACTGTTAGACCTTTTGCGCTCTGAAACTATGCTACAAATGTAACAAGCAGCTTACTACAGTTAAATCAGCACACAATCCAGAATCAGCATTCTTTTATGAAGTATTATATCCTTGTGGCACCATAGAGCAGAGCCAGTACTGCACTCTTCACCACTGGCACCTGCTTATTATACCCCTTAAGAGCTTGTATCTAGGGCAGCTGCCTTTGTCACCCCATTCTAGATACAGCTCTGAATTACTATTTCATAGCTAGTAATAGATCACTCTCTATGTCCCTTACTGACCACAATAGCTATCTTAATGGTTTAGGAAAATTCCTATTAATTCTAACAACTTTATACTGGGGGACTTCAACTATTTATCAATAGAATAACTGGCCTACACCACCAATGGTAAGCATGCTCAGCGTTTCCTTGCCATTGTAGTTGCTAACTAATTTCTTCATGTAGTTAACCATCCTATTAGGGGTCAGTACCCTTCATGTTGCCCTCACAAATGAGGCACCTTCTTGCATACCACCATGTATATCATCATACTTCAGTAAATCAGGTGACTTCATTTAATACATTAGTTAATGTGCATCATCATCCTTTAGAAAATCAAATGATTTTATTTAATACATTAGTTAATGTGCATCATCATCCTTTAGAAAATAAGATGATTTCATTTAATACGGTAGTTAATGTGCATCATCATCCTTTAGAAAATCAGATGATTTCATTTAATACATTAGTTAATGTAAATCATCATCCTTTAGAAAATCAGATGATTTCATTTAATACATTAGTTAATGTGCATCATCATCCTTTAGAAAATCAAATGATTTTATTTAATACATTAGTTAATGTGCATCATCATCCTTTAGAAAATAGATGATTTCATTTAATGCATTAATGTGCATCATCATCCTTTAGAAAATCAGATGATTTCATTTAATACAGTAGTTAATGTGCATCATCATCCTTTAGAAAATCAGATGATTTCATTTAATACAGTAGTTAATGTGTATCATCATCCTTCGGGAAATCAGATGATTTCATTTAATACATTAGTTAATGTGCATCATCATCCTTTAGAAAATCAGATGATTTCATTTAATACAGTAGTTAATGTGTATCATCATCCTTTGGGAAATCAGATGATTTTATTAATAAATTTGTTAACTGGGTAAGACCCCTGGATACAAGTTTCCCTTTTTCAGGGGTGACTTACGAGAGAACTATCTAGTTAAATGACTTGCTCAGAGTCACACAGCAGACAAATGAGGTGAAAGAAATCAAACACTGTATCCTTGATTACAAGAAGCAACTCTTTAAGAGTTTAAAGCCTTAATTCTCTAATCTAACTGCCAGTGGACCTTCTGTAACCGTCTGCTTTAAAATTGGTAGTACTTCTCCTCTAAAGACATTTGTGTTTAAGGACTTCTCAAAAGTAAGTTTTCTTCAATGCTAGATGAATTAATAAAATTCCACTGAAACCATCATCCTGCTTATCCCCTGATCACATTGCCAAACCTGCTTCCTATGCCTATGACTTCTACTTAACTGAAATCATTAAGTGATAAGGCCTATCTGCACCAAATACATTGAAAGATTTAAAACAAACTCCTATGATATTATATGCCTATAAATAAACTACATGACAAGAGGAAAAAATTGCTTAACACTTATAATGGATCACCATTCCACCCACCTTAACAACTTTGGCCGTTTAAGTAAACTACTGAATAGCATTGGTGCATCCTTAGGGAACTCAGGGCTGAATATGAACTTAAAATAGCCACTGTAAGCAAAAATAACTAATACATTTCTTTATATATGTCAGAAAGTTAAGTAACTAAGACACAGCCATGCTCAGAGCTTGTGCACAAGTTACTGCCCATTTTTACCTAAAAGAAATTCCTATTATTCTAGCCAACAAATTCAGAGCTAATTTTACTACACACACCCTCGGTTATAACTGCTTCACAGATTCCAGAGTCCCAGTTGTCACTTATAAGTACTATGGAACAAGATCGCTCAGCCATTGCAAAAGCTAGAAACACCATATCCATGGACATGAACAACATAAGAGGTTGTAAGAAGTCTTAATTCTCCATTACTCTTATCTCATCAGACTTATTATTGAATATAATGCCCCTTTTGGTAGTACTTGTCGAAATATTATCATTCAACATAAGAGGCCTTGAAGGAGCCTTAAATGTATTTACTGTGCAGTAGGACCACTTGGGCATTCAGGAAAAGTGAGTTTAGCATCCAAAGGAAAGGAAAAGTGAGTTTAGCATCTAAAGAAAGAAAACAGAGCTATTTAGCATTTGAAATGCTAATCACCTGTGCCATATGATTTTAAATGCGTAATTGTTTCACACAGGTGCAGTCACCTCTTTGTAGGAAAAATCACTGCATCCATTATAGTGTAACGATAATGTGTTTTACACTGGCATTAAAATTAAAGGTTCAAAAATGGAGCTCCTAAATGCATTGCTTTCTTCTGTGTATACGTGAATGACTGTTAACAGAGAGCTCTTATTTCATTCACTTAGAAAATATGTTGCATAAACTCAGCACTTTCAATTAGCACATATGAAAGGCAACGCGTCAAGCAATGACAAACTGGTATTCTTCACCTTAAATTGCTGAATGTTTTTGTATCACTTATGTTAATGTGACTTCATGGTTATAATCATTATTTAAATTATACTATTACTTAAGCTCATGCATAGCGAAGAAAACATTTTATATTGTTAATGTTTTAGGCAGACTGCACTCCATTCTGAAATCTGCAGTATACACAGAGTAGTATTCTGCATTAAATGTTTCTAGTTCTTTATTTGAAGGCTTGCTAATTACACAGTCACCCACACTCAAAGGCAATAATAGAAACAAATATGTTACTGCATAAATAAACACATTTTCAGAGATTAATTTGTTGCTTCACTATAATAGTGTTTAGAAAAGAATAAAACACCGTTCCTTTTATGCTTTTCAATAAACATGATAAGAATTTGTAAACAAAAGTACACTGATTTTACATTTTGGTTGCAGACAACACCTTCAATTCCAAATAAATGGATTTATTTGTGCAGGCAATTAGTGCTGTAGAAATGTTAATGAGGTAAATTAAATAAAAGGACTCCACCTCTAGTTATTGTTAAAATATTTCTGATTAATGGAATTCTGCATATAGAAATAAAATCATGTTAATGAATATAAACAATTACAACTTAGAATAGATTTAAATATCTGTTTAAAAAGTATCAGTATTAATATTTAAATATGTCAAGTCAAACAAAAAATCCCTGTTTTGGGATAATGTTGTCAGTTTCAGGGATATAAAAAAAACAAAAGAACATTGACAAATGCATTAAAACTCCTTTTTTATTTTCATAAACTGTACATTCAGTTAAATTCTTTCACAAAACTTCACACATTGTCAGACTTCTTAAGAGAACTATATTAACAAGTATATATATATATATATATATATATATATATATATATATATATATATATATATATATATTTATAACTGCCCAGTCACAAATAAATAGAATTAATCAATCAGTCAGTTCATCTATTTTATTGATTTTCATGGATATGAAATGGAACCATCTCAGCTCAACCATCTATCTGGCCTCATTAAATAGTCATCACTGTGGCTCAGGACTACAGCTTTACTAATATGACTACTAAACACTTTTCTATCTAGCTCTCAAATGCTCTCACTCCAACTGACCTGGTAGGGACCACATTGTTAAAGTCAATATCTCTTTTTTTCATACTGTTGAGTACTAGTTGATATTGAATTATCGTTCCCTAACCATATTTTGTCTCTTCTTTTTAAAATTATTTTTTCAAAAGTACAGCCTAGTACTTCCAGTTGCTTAGGCAAGGCAGCACAGCTTTCTTTGTGTTTGGCCTGTGTAACATTACTTGAAGTCCAAGAAATGTTGAGTAGCAGCCATTATTGGCTCAGGGCAAATCTCTTCATTCCCTCCTTGAGAACAGTCACTGCTTTCACACTGCCTGAAAAAAATTCTGGATTATATTTCCCAATTCATGCATCCTGGGCTGTTATCTATTATACCGGTAAATTTTGTATAGTGGTATGACATCTAAATAGATGATAATTTAGATTTTAGCTCTAAATTATGACTCAAACAAAGCACTTCAGGCTTAACCTACTTCATGAAAATTGTGGAATGCTTTTCCTCTGCCACTCACATGGATTATTTACCTCTTATTTTATAAAGCATCTCAGCTGTTCTTTGCTGAATTTCCTGTTCCTTCGTCTAGAAATAACTTTCAGTCTGCTTTCATTTCCTCACCTTGCTGCTCTCTTTGTACTTCCTCTACCCCCAATTGTATTCCCATTATTTGTTGAGTGCTGTCATCTATCACCTACTTGATATTTACATCCACTTCCTAATGACCATCTAAATACTTATTAGGCATGTGTTATGCAGCTACTTTTGAATCCTAGCTACTACTATGTAAGCAGTTCCTTCATATTATCAACGCTTCCAAAGATAATGTCTCTCCCTGTTTTTTCCCCTTTTTTGAACTTATTCATAACTATTTTTCTTTTCTACAAGAGGTTCTACTTATCTTCAAAGTTCATTCACTCTGGACTGTATCATAGTTATGTTGACCATTTTTACTTTTGCTAGACATGACATAAGTTTTTTGTCTTTTTTTGGATCTGTAATAATTTATCAAAGTCTCATTTTACTGAGACCTCATGAATCATAACCAAACTGTCATTTAGCCTGTTTGATAGCTTAAGACACTGAATAACACAACATTTAAAGCAATAAACAACAGTAGGAAATCACAAAGCCCCAATGTGGGGCTTTACTTCCACACACACACACACACACACACACACACACACAGACACACACACACACACACACACACACACACACACACACACACACACACACACACACACATGCATGCACACACACACATACACACACACACACACACACACACACACACACACACACACACACACACACACACACACACACACACACACACACACACACCAGTGTTCCTGTACCTGTCTTCCTGACTTGTCTTCAGTCCCATGGGTCCCCAACACCACAATTGTTTAAGTGTCATTATGGCACACTTGTTGTCCCACTAGCCACTGGGACGTGTGCCATCATGGCACACTTGTTGTCCCAGTGGCTAGTGTTCCCCCCATGACTGTAGCATTTTAATAGTTTAGGTGCCATTATGACATGTGTAGAGTCTCAGGTATCTAGTGCATCCTGTAGCCCCTATTCCCATATTGCTGTCAGTGCTGTATGGCCTTTGCATTTAGAGTAATCCCTGGTGTACAACGTTTCCCCTCACTTCCAATCCTTGTGCTAATATTGATGCCATTATTGTACTTACATTTAGAGTAATCCCTGGTGTACAGTGTTTCCCCTCACTCCCAGTCCTCATGCTGATGTTGCTGCCATTATTGTATTTACATTTAGAGTAATCCCTGGTGTCTAGTGTTTCCCTGCACCCCTGATCCCCATACTGTTGTTGTTGCCATTATGGTTCTTACATTTAGACTAATCCCTGGCATTTATTGTCCCCACCCCAGTCCTTGTGCTGCTGTTGTTGGTGCTGCTATTGTACTTACATTTAGAGTAATCCCTAGTGTCTAGTGTGCGATGCTGCCAGCCCAGTTAGCTGGAATTTTGTAAATAATGCTATGTCATTTGTGAATAATGCCATGATTTATACAGAACTGCATGTTATGTACTGGGCTTCAAGAATGTAACCACAGTGTACCCTACGGGAAAAGAACAGAAATGTATATAAACTATATACCTGTGCAAATGTATGTTTTAATAGTGGAAGCTGGAACATACAGAGTTAACTTGCAAAACTTCAATAAAATAAGTTGGAATCAAAATGTTTTATGATTATGTTATCTCTCAGTTTCACGGCAGCAAGCAGACACAATGTCTAGAGATAGAAGTTTTTCTATTGTCTTGAAAGTAATTTTAATTGCTAGGTTTAAAATGTAAAGTGTTTTATTGCTTCCTAGCAGCTGCACATCTGAGAGATATGTACTTCTCACACAGAGATAGAGATGATACAATTTTGTTGGTATCTGTTAGCCTGGGATTTGAAGGCAGATGACAAAGAGTGATGTCATCCAAGTTGACCCAGTGGTAATGTTTGATAGTAATTTAAGAACTCTCTCAGAGAAAAATTGCATTTTGTATCTTGTCTTGGACCTAGAAACACTCATCATCAGCAGTACATCTGTGCTTGCCTTACTAATAGTAAGTAACTAGAGTACAGTAATTTCTCTTAAATATAGATAGGAATATAGTAAAGATTAGTTTAGATGTTTTCTGTATTCATTTGAGACTGCCCTACAATATTGTTTTAAAATATTTCCTGTGATTCTGAACTCTGCATTTACTGTGTTGATTGAGTATTGTCTTGTTCTTTTATTTATTATTAAATATATTTAAACCTATCTTTGTGGCTGATATTTGTGAGACATATTTAAGCTCTTAGCGTACTTGCATATGTATTTGGTGACACTGTACAGACCACTCCTAAATAGTGTTGGTCTTGGTCACACTTTCCATTTGGATGATAGTAACATTACACAGTAGGACTGATCACCCTTTGTAAGGGCCTTTAAAATAGCTGAGAAGTAGGGGTTGGTGGCAGTGATAACTACCTTATAGTCTGGGCATAAGGGGGCATAGCTAGTAAACCCAGCTTTTCCCAGGTGTATGTTTGTGTAGAAATCAAATCTCATAGTGTGTGTGTTTCAGCTATTTGGGCAGGGACATGAAGGTGGTTGGACAGAGAGGGTGCTGGAGGTCTTGGCTTGACCCCTCCGCTGAGATCTTAACTATAGTTGTGCCAGTGGGGAGTCTTATTGTGGATCTGGAGAAAGTGGGAGAAACCAGCCCCCAGACTGACTGTGATCTCTGTGTGCTCTTAAGGGAAATTGTACTTTACTGTGTGTGTACTTGTCATTTTTCCACTGTGTATGTCCCTCACTATTGCCTGTGGTGAGGATTGAGGCTCCTTGATTACTGGGCCAGTACAGGGGCATCACATGGTGTTCCCCCCTGCACCTGATTGCCATAGCACTGTCTGTGCCATTATGGTATTTACATTTATAATAATCCCTGGCATTTATTATTTCCCCACCCAGTCCATGTACTGTTGTCAGTGCAGTTACACCCCTTACACAAATCCATGGTTTTTAGTGCCTCCTCATCCCCATCCTCTGATCCCCTTATTGCTGTTGGTGTCATTATGGCACTTACATTGAGTAATACATGGTGTCTAGTGATTCCCCCCACCCCCAGTCCCTGTAGTGATGTCCATGCCATTAAAGAGCTAAGGCTGGGCTGAATGTATTCCTGGTGCCTAGTGATTCTTCTCCACCCCAAGTCCCTGTAGTGATGTCCATGCTATTAAAGTGCTAAGGCTGAATGTATCCCTAGTGTCTAGTGATTCTTTCCCACCCCCAATTCCATAGTGATGTTCATGCCATTAAAGTGCTAAGGCTGAATGTATCCCTGGTGTGTAGTGGTTGTCCCTACCCCCTAATCCGAGTACCATGGTCGTGACAGGTAGTTGAACATGGCCTTTTAGTTGAGTTCAGTACTGCAACATGGTGGGGTTGGCTGTGCTGATCAACAAGGCAAAGCGATTTCTCGAATCTCTTGGCATATAGATAGCTTTCTGCAGATAGTTTTTGGGGAGAGAGAGCACATAACTAAATAGCATATGTTTCCCCACAGACTGCCTCATTAGCATTCAGCATGGCTGCAGGGCTAGCCCTAAGCAGTGAGCATGTGTTTGTGCTACAGCAATATACAGTACCATATTAGAGCAGTTGCTGGATAGCAAAAGGGTATCTTGACATATACATGGGGTTGTACATGTTATGTTATTTTTATGAACTTTCCCTATGTGTGGAGTTGAAACATATGTGAAAGGAAGTGCTGGATATTTTATGTGAAAGCTGCACTGTACATTAGAAAGTGATAATATGAATAGGGTCAAGTAAATAGATCTGGACTGGGACTTATAACTCATATGTTTTGGTTTATCACTTAACTGACATTGGGAAAGTTGATCTAGTAGGGAAAGATAAGAGTGTACATGGACAGAAGACCACAGAGGGGTAAGATATAATTTTCCTTTAAAAACTCAGGAAGACAGCAGATAATTATGTGAAACATTAAGGAGTGGGTAGAGGAGACATGAAAAGGGCTATCGACTCATAAAAGAAATTATAGATGTCTGTCTCATCAGGGAGAAAAGCAGAAGGTACCAGCTAAAGATGGGAGGAAGATCAACAATGGGGAGGATGCATGACCAGACAGACAAAGCAAGGACTTGTGTACAGTAGATGGAAGGATAGACAAAATAAAAATGCCATCTCTGCAACTGAAAAGTAAGTAAGAAGAGGCATGGGGATAGAATAAAAGGGCTATAATTTTTGTGCAGTGTAAATTTCTCTGCTTGCTTTTTTTCTATGTCCATGATTGAACAATGAACAACAACAAATAGCTGTTACCGGCCTTACATCAATGCCAGACTTGCCACAGAGGGAGTAAGGGAACAAAGTGTCATGAAGCAGAAGGAATTCTGTGGGGTGAGAACTGGCCACAGGAGTGACTGTTTACAGTAAGAGTGGAAGGAAGTAAAACTGTCCCATATTTAAACTTAATACAAATGAATATAGCAGCTAATACAAAGGGTAGAATTTCTATTTATATGGTCAATAACTGAGGACGGGCTTTATCAGCAAAGCATAGAATGATAGCAAGGTTGTATGAAACAGCTATGTGATGGAATTGCTGCATGAATAAAGATTGAAGATCAGGACAGAAGAAGTTACCAGAAGACAAGGAGTACACAAAGGGATCAACTTACAAGATAAGGAAGTTGGAAATTGTCACCGGTCATATAAAGGTGACTAAAGAATTGGACTGTCCACAGTAAATGGAAGGGTAGTGGGATGCTTTTGTCTTACAGACATTAGCCAGATGTTTAAATGTTACTCTAGATGTACAACTGACTTTCCAAATTGGTTGTGAAGACCATAATTCAAACCAGATTTAATTTTATTTACTTTTACAAGAAATAGTTATGTAGGAGAGGCATCTATATACAACATAATAAATGCATTTTAAAGATAATAATGAAGTGTTTAAGGAAATGGGTAAAAGAAAAGAGATTTATTTTAAATGTTGTCATGCAAGTCCTTACCTATATGGAAATGGGGAATATGAACGGGGGCTGGTATTAAGTTATAGAATAAACATGCTAGAGGAAAACATTTCCATTATTTACATTCTGTTTTAGTGAATAAACTCTACAGGGATAGGGAATTATAAAATGGGATTTGGAGAATCTAAGTAACAATAAGCATTAAATTGCTTGAATTATGAAAGCAGAAACACAAAGGAAAAGTGTTTGATGTGCTAATGATAGTTTCAGTAAAATCAGTCATAACTAAAATTAAACACAACTATTATTTTTATGTACAAATGCAAACAAAAAGATTTGTAGAACCATGCAATATATTTGGTCTGCAGCTATTATTATAATATCTTCTTAATTACTGAATTTGCTAAGATAAATGTGTAATCAAGTCTTGTTTTAATGTTGTTTCTGATATCCAGATAGAAGCATAGTAAATATGGTGAGAATAGTTAACAATGGAATAAGGCATAACATGAAGAACGGGGTAATAAATTGGGAGAAAGGGAAGGTATTATAAGTGCAAGTTGACTACAACTCATTACTTATAAAAATAAAAACAAAGAGGTTAAGTGGGATATTAAGGCCAAAAAGTAGGGTAGAGAGGGGAAAAGAGAAGCAGCATTTCTATATAACGTGAGAATGGGGGGTGGTTTGCTGCAAGAATATGCTGTGTATTCCAGATCTTGTTTTTCAGTGTCAAGGTTCATATACTATTAGGGAAGGAGTATATGTATGCCTGGCTGGCATACCCAAAATCCTTTTAGACTCAGCTCCAGAGTAGCAGATGTGTAGTCAAGCTGGGGGAATTAGAATAAACACATGTACTGTAGGAAGTATAAACTATCCAATCAAGAGAGAAAGAGAGATAGAATGTGCAATCAGGAATGAAATCTGAGTAACAAGGAAGTAAGCCCATTACTGAAGAAAGGATATAAATGGGTTAGAGGTACTGTAGTCACAGGGGTAGGTAGTGGAATGGACATTTTAGGTAAGTTAAGAGAATAAAAACAAATGAGAGAATAAGAATGAGTAGAAAGAAGGGATTTAAGAGGTGTTTTGAGAACGTTATACAGACCTATAATGGGAATTGCAAAGTAAGGGTAGTATGTTTGAGGAATGGCAAGGGCACATTGTAAGCATGTGGGAAAATAATGTGTTGATAAACAGGTAACGTGAGAAAACACATTGATGGCTATTATGTATATGTAGAATGGGATAGCAGGAAGCCTAGACTGACTTCCAGTAGATTTTTACAGATTGTTGGGTATTTGGGTGGCATAATCATTGTCAAATACTTTAATCTGATTATGCTTAGTGACACAGTACAATCTTTCAATGAAAGAAGTAGAGATGGTGGTACTATAGAAAGATAAGTGGGATACAGAGGAGCCAGTTAACTACACACAGGTTTATCTCTGCAATGCAGATGCAAAATTACAAGCCAGAGTTTAAGGAGCCACATTGGAGGATATGTATAAAATGGAAGAAGGGGCATTATAGTGAGAGGACAGTTAAGAATAAGCAGAAAGCTGGAAAGAGAGGGAATGCTAGATTTTAAAAGATATGCAGTGCCAGCACATTAGGTCAGAGATTAAGAAGGAGAGAAATAAGTGAATTAAAGTAGAACATTGGTGAAGTAGGAGACAAGATTACAAGTGCTAACATAAAGGAATTAGAAACAAAAGTATTAAGATTAACAGAAAAGTACCTGGGAGGGGAGGCTGTAATGTGAACAAAATGGAATAGTTCATAAAGGAAATATTAAGTACAAACCATTAAATAAGGCAGTGGGAAATATTGTTTTCTAAGGTTTCAGGAACTAACATTCATGCATATGGTAAACAAGGGTGGCTGGCTGAGATCAGATCACTAATACTGAAAGTAGAGAGTAAAACAGGAAAGAGAATAATGGAGTGGAAAGAAAAGAGAATGTGAGGATCAGAAAACTCATGGGCAGTGGTATCAAAAGAAAGAACAGGCTTAATACACAAAGAGTTGGGAAATAGGAAAGGTATGTGTCATATGGAAATTGTTAAACAATGATGGATAGCAAAGGATAAAATGTGGGAAAAATGACATCTAGGAAAAGATATGACAAGTAACAATAAAAAACAAAAACAAAAAATGGGGCAGTTTGTCATCAGCATCTAAAACTGTTGCACGGATGGTACCAGACTCCAAAAATTTTAAGGGAAGAGGAGATTTGAATGGAGGCAAAATGCTGGAGATATGGAATGGGTGAGACAGATAAACTGCATTTGTTGAGAACATGTAAGGCTATTCAGGAAGGCTGGAAAAGATTAATTGTTAAAGTACATGACATACCACTACAGAAAACTTGGTTATTTATTTGAGGATGGAGCAAGACAGTGGACCAAATTCTGGAAAGTTCATGGAATCCAGCACATTGTGCAGATATCGGCAGAAAAGTTGTGGATTAGCCTGTAATATGTAAATATACTTCAGTAAATTTAGAATATCTTTGCGTATAACAGAGTTTCTCAGTAGTAACATCGCACTCTATATCATTCACAGCTATTCGGTAAGTCATAAAAAGCAAAGCATGAAGTACATTAACAAAGTTACAGTAATAATATCACAAGCTAAGCTACCTGACACTCACAAATACATATCTACAACAGAATCTCTTCAGTAAGCTTAGAGACAACTATAGAGTTTCTCCATAAGTCCTTTATTATTAAAATATACTACCTCTCACTTACGGATTCTGATGGAATCTGCAGAATTTTTAATAGAAAATTAAAAAGGCAAAGGGCAATCACTGTCACACTGCCACAGCTAACAATAGCTAACAATGGGTGCAGAACATGTGTGGGAACTCAGGGAATGCACACACCCAAGGAAACAGAGAAATTGAGTATGGGTGAAGAAGAGGGACACAAAAGAGGTATGTTGGAATAGGAAAATCAGAAGGACAGTCAGAAGGGCATGGGTAATTTTTTTGGTTTGAATGCACCCCATTTTTTATTTTTTTAAGAATAGAAGGAAAGGTGAAGACAAGGAAAGAGGAGGAGAAGGCCATCACAGCAGGTATAACCATATAACAAATATCAGAAACATATCAGACAATGATTAGAAAGTAAACAATAAGGACAGGTGAGTTACACAGACAGCACACTGTACAACATGGGCAATGGAAAGTTGACAGAGTGGTAATGCATACCAGCCCTGGTGAAATGCAGAAATACATGTATGCCTATGCACAATCATGTTCTGATATCTTGCAAACTTGTGTGGCAGTCATACCTGTATAGTATGACCAATGGTAGTTGTGTGTTGTAGGGTAATAAATAGGGATCACAGTACACATTGGATAAACAAACCAATATCCAAGTAGTCTCTCAGCAGTGCAAGCATAAGCCAAACTACATCACAGATGAGCAAATGCAGCTCTTGGAATGCCAGATAATATCAGCAGAGGAAAGAATAGAACCTCTGACAATGCATGTGAAAGACAAACAACACAGTACAGTGCCAAACAGCAGTACTGGAGCAAAGCAGCAAACAGCTGTATAATGGAATGCAATTTCACAGAAATATGACATGTCAAAGGCAACACACAGGTGTAGGCGTATATGTAGGACCTTCAGTGGGCTAACAGGAAATTATTTGAAAGCAATATCAATACACATACACATACCAATGACAGGTAATAATATATATCATAAATATAAAATTACTGCTATATAAACAATATCAGGTTGTCCACATGAATTTCAACAATGTACACTGGTTAATATGTAACACACAAGTATAATAGGAGCAAGGATGTATTGAAAGCAATACCCAGTGACTTCTGTGCATATGTCATACATCTGCATCATGGCCATTTAGTTGGCACACATTGATCTTGTAACAAAACAAATACATGAAAATGGATAAGAATTCTAACAAAAGCGAACATATACTATGCATATATATGACACCTACAAAGGTGGAAGGGAGGTGGACAACATGGGCCCACATCAAGGAAGACATGGCAGACGATAAAGCAGGACAACAATATGCAAGGTGACACATTGCAGTTGCATGTGTACGCCACATAAAGTTGTAATGAAGTCAACCAAAACTACACTGAAGCAAATGGCCAACATATGTCACATCAGACTGCATTGAAGACATCAACAATGGCCATGTATAAATTACACACTCAGTATTGTGCAAGCATTTAACAGCAAGAGGCATAGGTAAGCAAGCTAAGAATTGGTATCACATGCACATATATTGTCATGCCAATGTAAAACAACATGTGGAATAAACATCTGTGTTTATATGTCACTGACCCTGGCTATTACTGAGTAGAGGACAGTCCTGTGAGCAACATTATAGTACATTAATATGAAGTCAGTGACTGCTCACATTTCCAAATTACAAATGTGTTTCCTTATGGATCAGAATAAATCCAGAAAAATGTACTTAAATCATTGAAAATGTGCACCATTTGGCGTAATGTGTGAATTTGTGTGAATAAGGACTGGATGCGGAACTGTACATACACCAAAGATAGCATACTGCACTGTTACAAAATAAATTATCATTACCAAGCTGTAGGCATGAATGTCACTTTGACAGTCTATGTATTCAGTAAAAGGGGACTGCCCATGTATGAAATACATTTATACGACACAACATGGCATCAGCACAGCATTGTCAGCACATGCCACACACAATGCCAATATGCCAGTGGGACAGCATGACAACTGTCATCCAAAACACAGGGGCAAGGAGATATCCTTCTGTTGTACATACATGACATGGCAATCCACAACAATCCACAAATTTTACCTATACCACTGTGGTATACTGGTGGAATATGGGGCAACATGCTTGCAAGTTTCTGTCAGTAACACAGATGTTTATGCTTTTCAGGGTACAGCACTATCTCCATGGACTTTTTTCAGACTCAGCCTGGGAGTAGTGTCTGGTCAAGTGACTTGCTCAGAGTCACACAGTTAGGAAATGGAGTCTGAGGGAAACAAACCTTGCACCACTGGACCACAGGAAACAACTCGTTAGCAGCTCCTTAATCCTCTAAGCCAATCACCAGACAAAGTGTCTGCATGAAAGTCTAATGCAGTAATGTGTGTCATGCACACATTGAAACATAATGCTAAATGTCACATGATATCTGCAGCATACGTTTGGGCCTGTATCACATAAGCATGGCAGGAAAATGCTATACATGCGTAAGTGTGCATATACAGTCCAATCACTGATATGGCAAACACCATGATGGCAGCATTACACAAGTGAGTCGCACAGACAATACTTACAGAGTTGAGGGGCAGCCCTGATCATAGGATTGTAGGATCCCAGGAGGTTACTAGGCTAATGACCCTAGGACCCTTACAAACCTAGCCAAGTTTTACCCTTATTTTGATTGATCAACACCTATTAACCCTGTCCAAGCGGGACATAAAA
Source organism: Protopterus annectens (assembly GCF_019279795.1). Lineage (NCBI taxonomy): Eukaryota > Metazoa > Chordata > Ceratodontiformes > Protopteridae > Protopterus > Protopterus annectens. The sequence goes on from NC_056730.1 coordinate 1,023,223,808, forward strand.
AAAACTCCTGGGGTGAACTTATGGTTACACATCCAATCATCCAGATTGGGGTTGAAGAGGGCCAATGATGTGTTCTGCTGGACATGAAGTGGGAGTCTGTTCCAAAGGTGTGGTAACCTCTGGGAGACAAATCTGTCCCTCCATCCGGTTCTATTAATGTGACATACCGGGTTAAGGCCATTAGAGTGAGTAACCCATGTACCATTTGATTTGGATGAACATCACAAATGACCTCTCGGCCTATTTCCATGAATGAATCATGCATAGCACATGCCATGTCTTGGAAGAAATTATCCATGACGTCCCTCATTTATGTATGAAACACATCGGTCACAACCTCCCAGATCTGCTCCCAATAATCATCGTGTTGGGGTGCCTGGTGTTGTTACCCCTGGGGTGCAGCAGGAATAATGGCATATGCAGATCCAGCTTAGTCATCATCATCATCAGAGGAATGTGACAATAGTCTGGCATGTGCTCATGGCCGACTTCTGATGGGTGAGCATCCACAGGTCCCATGCTCTTCAAGGTGAATCACAACATGGGACAGAAACTACATATACATACCTGATACTACATGACTAAATAACATACCCACTTTGACACAATGAACAGGCAGAAAACAGTCATTATGAAACCTTAGAATATGTTATGGCCATGGTCAAGTGTACCGTCATATCTGATGTATATCAGTTATCAAAACAATGAAAAACAAATGTCTGTCAAGCTGCGCATTTCTGTGAAAATCATAACTGACATTAACCTGAAACTGATATGCACCTTTGCAGTCTAACAGACATCAATTAGCATCCCGTCGACATGTGATGTCTGTATATAAGAATAAAGGTATATCAGCATACATTGCAGGTGTCAAAAGCATATTCTCAGGTAAAATGGCCAAAGATATTATGTAGGATAATTATAATTTACAGGTTTGATGCTAGCTAATGCTTCTCAAGCACACACCTTCCCTATGTCCCATTATTTATACTTACGGACATTTTCAATACTGGAACATGTCAGAGACACTGTATTCATTACACAATGTGAGCAGCTTACTCAAGGCCATGTCATGCATAACACAGCTTACCAGAAGAAAACCTGACATGACCTGAACAGTTGTTTATCAGCTAGCATTATGCATGACAAGCATATGCAGAGCCAGCACACTTGCATATCCTGACATCTGATGTGAAGCACGCCATAACACTGTGTCATGAAGCACTCAAGTTAGCTTATCTTGCAAAATAACACTGAGAAAATGACAACATAACAGTACTAGTGATACCTGCACTGCTGAATACTGATGTATGCCTCAGTAAATTGTCCAGCTGACGTCTGAGAGAATATCAGTATTTCTATGTTTCTATTGCATGTGTGCCCTGCATATGTATGTTAGTGTATGAATGTCAAATGTATTCCCTGTGTCTGTGCATGTAATAAGTCATATGAACAGCCACCAATTGACATATTGTTATAATGAGGATAGAGTGAGATGACAATCCAGAAGGAAATATAAACATCATATGCAAAACAGCTGAGCCAGGCGACATAGTCATTGGTTGACCCCACATCAATTTTTGGAATACAGTGCAACCTACTAATAATCTGCAATTTTAAACACAGTAATAGCGTGTGACACATGAAAATCTAGTATATGTTGTGCAAACAGTATTATTTGTCTACAAATGAATGGATGAATGCCCTACATACATTTATTAACAATCACTCCCCTGCAAAATACAAACAGCATGATGCTGCTTGCAGATTATGTAACAGTTAAAAATGTTAAAAAAGGTCTATATGCACAGGTATCCCTAAACACAGGATACAAGTATGTTTTAACAAAACCATCAAAGGTGTTATAGGTAGATATGATACACATGTTGAACTGAAAAACATGGCAGACAGTCCACCAACAACAATATGAACACTGACACAGCAGACACCTATTCAGTATGTGAACAGGCAGGCTATGCATAACAGATTGATGACTGAGAACCACACCCACACATACAAGTGTACCAAGACATACATTACAAACAGCAAAAAAGCACTATTAACTTGTATGTAAAACAAACACATCAAAAGTTCTGCATCAGTTACACATAAATGACTGTCATTTAGGTTGTGGCCTACTCTTCGAAACTTATCTTCAGCAAACATGTCTTGCTGTTAAATGATATGTAAACATAGTTTTAGGTAAATCATACTTGTAAATACAGGTATTTTCTGAACATTGCACTTATCTTAATGATGTATGATGAGTATTCTTGCATTAAAAGTAGTATACATGGTAATACAAGGTAATGGCAAAAAATATGAGCCTGTAACAATGATTAGATCTACTTTATTTACAAAAACAAAGTAATCCACATACTTCTCTTCCTCCGCTGCTCCTTCAGCCTGTGCAGCCACTCGATGCACAGGCACAGTTGCGACTATGGTCCTCATCATCTGTAAAAAGTAAATAGCATATATGAATGATGTAGTTATAAAATAGCAGTGATATACATTTCTCAGATCAGTTTTTTTTAATTTTAACTTCACCATACACATTTCAGAATGTTACACATACAGGGGGTAATTCAATAAACCCTACACGGAGAGATTCTCCATGTTGGAATAGTGTACAGGCCTGAACATGGAATACGAACACTGAGCGAGCCAGGAAACATGGCTGGTGGTGTGCATGAGTGTGCAGACACTGTGTGGACAGGGAGGTGTCCGCGAAAACCAAATCACCTCATATGCTGGTGAAAGCCATGCAAATGAGGTAATTTTTTGATTCAGCAAGCAGAGCAGAAAGGCACCCATGTAGGTGCCATGTCAGCATAAAAACTGTATGGGGTTACAAACCGTGTACCGGAGTATAAAAGTTAAACAGGGGCTGTAACAGCCCGAATAAAAGGTTGTATATTGCACAGTAGGCATGCAAATGGCCAAAACTATGGCCATTGAGTTAAAAAAAATGCAATATATGAAAAATTAAGCTTTTTTAATCCATATACCACATTTAAGCAGCACGCAGAGATGCGCAAACATGCCATTTTGCAAAAAAAGTGTAAAATATCATAAAATAAAAATAAAAAAATGATCGGCTCTGCAACTGTGCTCTGCAGCTGTGCAGGACTCGTCGGCATCTTCTATGGATATAACTTCTAAAAAAGTGTCTTCATTTGAGACAATTGAGGGTGGATATTTGTAGGATGCATCACATTAGCAGGATGGTGAGAGCAATACAACTACTTCTCAGGGGCAACAACAGGGAAAGGCCAAGAAAAGCCATTACAAGGGGAAGAAGGAGTGTCAAGGCTTACAATAGCCCCAGAATGTGTAGCGTGCAGTAGTGTTTTTGGAATCTGAAGAAACTTTAGACTTTCAACTGGGCTATGATTTTTTTTTCATGTTTCTAATGTAAGTGAACATGTTGCTTCTCTTAATAACTTGAGCAGCTTAAAAGTTATTAATTTATCTGATATGCAGTTGAGTGATTTGGCAATTAAGTTATTAACTAAAGGCACTAAATTTGTACGCATGAAAGTGCCTACTCGAGCAGACGTTCTGCTAGAAGTTAAAAGTTTTTGTAGAAAATTACACCTAACTGTTTATTATGATAAAAAAAAATGACATTAATGCAGTGGAAGCATGTAATATTGCGGATGATGACCTGTTATTAAATGTTTCTATTTATGATGACATTTTGTTTGAAGAAAGTTTGGATGTTGATGATGTGTATGAAAAGAGGTTTGAAACTGGTTATGGGAAACTGCTGGTCCCACATATGCCTATTTCTAGTAAATTTATGCCACCAAAGTTGTCTTCTGCTGTTATTTTGTTTGAACAAATGTTATTTAAAAGATTTGAACATGATTTAAAGTTTGTAAAAAGTGAAAAACAATTTAACATTACTAAAGATGAATGGAAAACCTTAAATGCATTAAGACAGAAGTTGAATTATTTTGTGTTTAAACAAGCAGACAAGGGGGGTAAATGGGTTTTAATGTCTAGGTTGAAATATATTGAGATGGTATATAAATTATTGACAGTGAAGGAAGATTATGTAAAATTGCATCAGAACCCAGTTGGTATTTATAATGAGCGACTTCTTGAAATTTTGGAAAGAGGTGAAAGATTAGGATTCTTGACCAAGGGAAATGTTAGAAAATTGTTTATTGAAAACCATATGATCCTATGTTTTATGTGTTACCAAAATTACATAAGAATTTAATGGACCAACCAGGAAGACCTATAGTTTTGGGGGTGGGATCGTATTTGCAAAACATAGGTACATTTTTGGATTCTTTATTGAAAAAATATCTGGTCAACGTGCCTGCATATGTTGCTAATACTGAGGAATTATGTGAAGAAGTTAGTAAAGTAAAATTGCAAGATGATTATTACTGTGTTGTGGTAGATGTGAATTTGTTATATATGAATATTCAACTGAAATGGGGTTTAGAGGCCATTTGGGACGTTATGGGAGATGGACCCAGAACTGCCTTTGTGGTGAGATTGCTTGAATAACTATTTTAAGTTGGAAAATAAAACATTTTTTCAATTGAAAGGAACAGCAATGGGGGCTTCTTATGTCCCCACATATGCTATTTTATATATGGGTTATTTTGAGAGAAAGTTCATTTATTGTTTTGAGTTTTATAAAAAGTCTGTGGTGTTGTTTAAGCGATTTATTGATGATCTCATTTTTTTGTGCAAGGGTGACCCAAAGGATTTTGATTCATTCTTTACTGATTTGAATATGAATGGGCATGGTTTAAAATTTTCAGTGTTGAAGGGTAACTCTTGTATGCAGTTTCTTGATGTTGAGCTTTATGTGGCTTTAAGGAAGAATATCCAGTTCAAAACCTTTAGGAAAGTTGCTGTAGTATATAACTTTTTACATGCAGAGAGTATGCACCCCCCACTTGTTAAACTCACTTCCATTGGGTGACTTTAAACTTATTGCTCAAAATATTTCTGAATAGAGTTGTAGGATAATGTTCTTTTTGGAAACAAAAGAAAGGCTTGTGGAAAGAGGCTATAAGGAGGAGATTTTGCAACAGGCTTTGGATGATACATTAGAGGGAAAATCTAAGGCTAGAAATAAAATAAGGGCTACTATTGTTGGAAAAGCCAGTTTTGAGCCTAATGGTTTTGGAAGTAAGGGTTTGTATTTTGTTTTGAAATACTCTGTTTTTTCAGAGATAATGAAAAAGGCAATTTTGGATTTCTGGTATATTGTGTGTAAAGATGAAATTGTGGGTAATTTGTTTCCAAAATTTATTACATGTTCTTATGGACATTATGTTAATTTAAAGGAATTGTTAAACATGGGTCTTACTAATGTTCCTCAGGATTCTGTTGGTGTTTTTGCTTTTGGGCATTATAAGGTTTGTAATTGTATTAAGAATATTTCAGGTAGTTGTATTGATGATAAAAAAATTGTTTGTAAAAGTAGATTCAATTGTAACTCATGAGGTGTAGTTTACATAGTGGGGTGTGGTTGTGAAAATATAAAATGGTATATTGGACAAACAAAAAGAGCTGTTAAAGTGAGAATTATGGAACATCTGAGGGATATCTGCAATAAAAATATGAAGAGCCCAGTTGCTGAACATTTTGTGAACATGTATGAGGGCAATGTTGCCTCACTTTTCTTCAGTATACTAGCACAACCTATCATCTGTAGGGGGAGATGTTGTTAAGAAGTTAAATGAGTTAGAGATTACATTTATTTTAAACCACAGGATGTTATACCCCAGGGATCTCAACCCAGAAGTGAATTTGGTGAATTAAATAAGCTTGTTTAAAATGTTTAAAATGTTTAAAAATGTTTAAGAATGTTTTAAAATGTTAAAAATGTTGAAGGTTGTTAAATTTAGTATTAAATATATGTGAAATTTATTTAAGATATGTATTAATGTATGTTTGTATTTATATTATAATGGTGTAAGCACTTTAAAAAAGCTTAATAAGCTAATTGAATATTATTAGCGGGGGTTTGAACCTGTATAAAAAGTGTTTGTTTTTCACTGTGCTTTATCTGTTGAAAGTGAAAAGCTGAGGTACCAGTGTGTTATATTAAATACGTTGAACAACTTTATCCCGCATTTTTTCTACTTCTTTAGTTTTGTTTTTTATGTCATTCGTTCTTCAGGTGGTTTTTTGCTAGATAATTCAATAAACTCTACATGGAGAGGTTTTCCTTGTTGGAATAGTGTAGTGGCCCGAACAGGGAATATGGCCTCCAAGTGATCCAGGAAACAGGACTGGGGGCGTGCATGAGCGTGCGGACACTGTGCAGACACAGAGGTGTCTGTGGAAGGCAAATCATTTCATATGCTGGTGAAAGCCATGCAAATGAGGTGATTTTTCGATTCAGTCAGCAGAGCAGAAAGGCACCCATGTAGGTGCCGTGTCAGCATAAAAAAGGTATGGGGTTACAAACTGTGTACTGGAGTATAAAATGTAAACAGGGGTTGTAACAGCCCAAACAAAAGGTTGTATATTGCACAGTAGGCATGCAAATGGCCAAAACTATGGCCATTGAGTTAAAAAAAGTAATGCAATATATGAAAAATTAAGCTTATATTTTAATACATATGCCATGTTTAAGCATCATGCAGAGACACGCAAACATGCTATTTTGCAAATAAGTAAATAAATAAATAAAAATAAAAAGTATAAAGTATAAAATTTAAAGTTATGCAAACGTATTGCATTATAGTGGCCAGCATGCAGAGTCATACAATGGCAGGTTATAGTGGTAGTTAAGGAGATATGCCCTGGTGTAGTGCAGTGTTCAGGGTGTATGCAATTAGGTGTATGTAAATGAGCCAGGGTTACTGAATAGTGAAAAGGGCCACCGTGTCCGTAGGTACTAACCATGGTAGAGCTAGAGCTGTGTTGGTGTAGGCAGAACAGATAGCTAACATCAAAAAGGGGTGTGTGTCATGCCATATTTAAGTGGAATGGATCCTAGTGGTGTCTGTTTGCTCTCAGCTAAGATGAGCTAAGCAGGGGGCATGTCTGAGGCTGCTAAGCTATACTTAACTCCGAGGTGCGTGTTTTAGCTGGTTAAAGAAAAGTTAAGTGTGCCCAGTGCTAGCTGGTAACTTCAAATCAATTGGGGGGGGGCTGCAGGAGATAGTTTAATGGGTGGGGCCAATGGGAAGGGGTGTGGCCAACTAGAAAGGGGTGGAGCTATGCTGAAAACCACAAAAACTGGGATTTTAATTAAATACACTGTCCTGGGTGCCAAACTCTCATTATGAGAGTCCAATCAAGACAAAATGAAGTATAGAAGAAACAAATATTTCAATGCATTGGCTACATGACTGCTTACTTAATATCTAGATGGAAACAAAAAGGTTGTGAGGCATGAAAAAATAAATTACTTTTTAAATACATTACTGGAATGCCAGTCAAAATCAAGTATAAAAAAACAAGCAGCACTCAACTCAAACCACTTCTCCTTGCACTGTAGTTCTAATTATAATTTATATTCAGCTTTATAAAAGTACCAAGTAACATGCTGAAAGTAGCAATCTCTGTGATACTCCCACTTGTAAAAATGTTTCTTATCCAAAAAAGACCTGCTGCCTGACAACAACTATCTACTTGTTTCATGAGGAAAACATGATCAAAGTAAAAAATGAACAGCAAACAAGAAACATGCTCAAAATACATTTCTTAAAGTATTACTGCACAGGTTATGGACCACACATGATAGATTGGCATTCTGTTTAGATTACTGGTAAAGCTTGCAAAGATGACTGCAAGTCTCCAACAAATGTAGTGAGCTTCTGAAAATACTGTAATCCTGTCCTTTATTACAAATACTGTCATATGCATTTCAATACCTAAGGCTTATACGTTATCTAGTTATGTAAATATTCTCTGCATGGCAACAACAAAAAGGCTTTCAATGTTGATAATTCTTTAACAGTATGCTTATTAAAGCTTACTTGCATCTTACAATCTCAGACAAGCTTACCTGATGGTCATTAAAGCATTGCTACTTAAACACAGAGCAGCAGGCAGTGCAACAACATGCATTTTCTGAATAATAAGAAGCATAAATCAACAGCATAAAATATGACAGAAAACCAGAACATTCTGCAAAATCAAGGACAGATGAAAAGTCACTGTATTACTTGTGTCTACCTTGGATGGAGGGATACTCTGCACACTTACTTACACACATAACTGCTTCTTGCCTTGCTTGGACACATCCAGAGTCACTATATGGGGGAGTGGGGTGCAACAAGTATGTCACAATTTGAAATGTCTCTGGATGATGGTGATGGCCCTGACACATTTGTCATACCTCTCAACCTCAGAGCAAGAAATCTGGACAAAGCCATAAACAGAAGTGGGACAAAGGCCCAACAATAAGGACAATTTTTAAATATTGCTTTTATAAACTTAGAAAGATAATAGAAAAGTAGGTCTTGCTTTAGTATGAATTTTCTGAAGGGTATGAAATCTGAAAATCAAATATCTATCATTATTTTCTTACTTCAATCTTTAATGATTTGCCACTAATTTGCCAGAAAACCACAATTTTATGAAAAACGGACCAAAAATATGATGCAGAAGTATAAAATAGCCACATAATACAGCTGGGAAGCTGTCAAAGAAGGGACACTTTTTTAATATTAGTACTATTAAGTTGAGCAGCTGGCAAAATAAAAGAATCTACATGCATTTCTGAAATAAAAGTAGTCTATAACTCTGATCATTACAATTATTTATTAATTGTAAACCCTCCAAATTTTCTTCCAAGATTGCCATTTTGCAGAGGGATTATTAGGGGAGAGAAACATTTTGAGCCAAAGTTGGAGACAGTTAAGAGGTTTGGATATACCTAATTCTATAAAACGACTTATTTGGGCGTACCTCTCGACTTCTTAATGCAGTAAATCTGGACAAGGCCAAATATATTGGGTGAACATATGGACAGTACTAAAATTGCTGTTGTATAAACTTAGACAGTTGATAGAATAACAGGTCTTGCTTTGGCATGCATTTTTCTGAAAGTCATGACGTCTGAAACTCAATGTCTGTCCTTATTTAGTGACTTCATTCCTAAATGATTTGCCAGAAAACCACAAATTTTATGAGGAACAAACCAAAAATAAGAAGCAAAAATCTATTCATTCTGTGAAAATCTGGACACTTGAGGGGTATAGTTCAGCTGGGGCTGTTTTTGAGTTTGCCACCTTTCCCTCCTCACAAAATCATGGTCAAATGGGGCCTCCCCCCTGCAGCCATTCCAATGTCCCATTACATGGCTATTTTACCCCATTTACCATAAACACTGCAATTTGCATACTGCTTTACTTCTACAATGATTTGGATTTCATTTAAAAATTTTATTTTACATTTTACAGCACAAACACTAATAGACATCATCTAGTAAACAAAGCAATGCAGTTTCACAATGAAAATAGACTTAGCATTAAAACTTCTTTTCCATTGAAACTCACATTCATCGAAACAGCATTGAAACCCACATTGAAATAAAATACATCTGGCCAGTGGCAGATAAAGATTAACTTTGTGCTGTTTACAAATCATAGGCCCCTTGCACATGAAGCATACATGTATTCTTTGATACACCTTCCTGGTTGTATTAAATTATATTCTTTGTATAATACAATATGTTGTTAGAGGTCATTTTAAATTTATTGTTTTGAACATTTTTACAGTAAACAATGAAACAAAAAGCATGCACCAATAATGACAAAACTGCCCAATTCAGAACATTTCCTTCATAAAAGTTTATTCAAAAGTCTACATTCCACCAGTATCGGCAAATATGCACAATCTCTGCAGAAGTAAAAGTCATTTAAATAATTCCACATTAAAGAGATCTGTAACTAATAAAGATGATGCTGCTAGCAAATAACTTTATATTTCATTGTTTCATCTACAAATAAAGTGCCTGTTGCCCTTGAGGAATATATTGCCCATGTTACATTAAAAAAAGGATAAGCTAGTAATATTGCAATAGGGAATGGATGGCAAATTGATAACAGGTTGATAGTTACTAGGGATCTCTGCCAAAGAAGACATTCTCAGGACTGCAGCATCCACCCCCTTTAAAAGTACAACACAGTACAGTAATGCATCTACAAATTGGGGGAGTAGAACCCACAGCCTTCCACACTGAAAGGAAGTACACTACCTGTTATGCTATTAACAATGCCATCAGATTCAGCATAAGCAGCACTAAACTGCTCTTCCCCCGAAGCTCTTATCTCCTTGTAAAATCCATTCAACAATCAACTGTAGCTCTCAAATTTGCAGCACATGAGCACAAGAAATCTGGAAAAAGCCAACATTTATTGGGGGGGAGCTCAAAAACCAGGGAGACATTTTAAACATTGCTTGTATAACCTTGGAAAGTTGCTAGAATAAAACACTGTGCTACCGCTATACATTTCACTGCCAAGTCTTGAACAAAGGACCCTGTGCACTGTAGTCAGAACAACATACCACTATGCCAGATGTGCTATTTCATGAATGACATGAAGACTGAAACTTAAATGGCTATCATTTAGTGATTTCAGTTCTCACCATAGCTCACAACCTCTTAGCTTAAAACACCTGGACAAAGCCAATAATGGGGGAATACAGCCCCCAAACATATTCAGTGAATTCAGTTCTCACCATAGCTCTCAAACTCTTAGCAAAAATCCCTCCACAAAGCCAATAATGGGGGAATACAGCCCTAACAATAGGGACACATTTCAAATATTGATCTTATAAACTTAGAAAATTGCAAGAATAAAATGTTTTGTGTTACCATGTACTTTCTGAAGAATATGAAGTCTGAAATTCAAATGTCTGTCATTATTTTGTGAATTCAAAACCCAGAAAACCACAGATTTTATGAGGAACAGAACAGAAGAAAAATATGAGGCAAAAATTTGAATGCTTTTCACAAGTGGTGGTGGGTAGGTAATTCAGGCTCTTGCTACCTGCACCCATGGTTGGGGGTTTGAGTCTCAGTTATTCTCTCTAGCCACCACTTACAGTTAACTGGGGCATTTCACACACACACACATAGAAAACGATGCAAAATCTCTGAGTCCTAATCAAAGCATGTGTGGAAGTTCTGGGATTTTTTTTTATTTTGGTTTTTGTACAGCTGGAAGCTGGGGGGGGCTTCAGTCCAATAGCATGAGTTGCCACTGAGCATGCCCATGTACAGGAGAGGGTCCAAACTGCTGAGCAATATTTATACTAGCGCCACAGGGCTTAGCAGTGGAAAAAATTGAAAAAAATAAATAAATAAAAGGAAATAGCCTGGGAAAGCCAGTCAAGTATAAAAGACTGATGAGCCTTGTTCCACTGACACTGACCCATTCAAACCCCTTAATGACATACCTGGCAGATGGAATGTATCATAGTCAGCCAATCGCACAGGCCGCATCTGCAGCACACCACTATAAAGTATGCATACACCCTTCAGTCTGATTTTCCCAAATGCTCTGCACCATTGGAGTACACACTTCAGAATTTTAACTGACAAATGATAGGGGCTGCTGCTGCTTTGCTGCATCTGTATGTGCTAGAGGCTGAGGTCAGTGATGCTGATGATGCAGACAATAGGCCCAGACTGAGGAGGAGAAGAGTCTTCAGGCTCAGGGTAACCTTTCAGGGGCTACATGAGATGGCAATAGTAGAGCACTATAGGGTAGACAGGGACATACTACAGGAACTCACCAAGCTCTGCCGCCCTCACCTCAGGCTCAGAGCCAACATAGGGGAACCCATCTCAGTGGAAACAAAAGGTATGTGTAGCCTTAAGAATACTAGCTACAGGTACTTTCCAAAGACCTACTGGGGACATCATTGGGTCTCACAGGCATCCGCATCCATTGTACTCGACCAGTTCCTGGATGTCATGCTAACACATGCCAGTGAACACATTTATTTCCCCAGCATCCCTGAGGAGAGGGTCAGCAATACGCGACTCTTCCACCTTGTAGTACACTACCCAGAGGTACTGCCATAGACTGCATCACGTGCACATCAAAGCACCACCTAGTGAGGAGGGTAGAGTCTACATCAACCGCAAGGGGTATCACTCCATCAACTGCCAGGTCATGTGCAATGCCCAGGGCATTATCATCAACACGTGTGCTGGCAACCCTGGCAGTTATTATGAATCTCACATCTGGCACACATCATGGCTGTACCAGGTATTTGCCAGGAGGAACATCCTCTATGGCCATCTACTGGGGGATGCTGGCTATGTATTGGAACCGTGGATGATGATTCCCATCAGAAATGCACACACACCAACTGAAGAATGCCATAATGAGGCACAGACACAAACTAGAAACATTGTAGAGCATGTGTTTGCACTGCTGAAGTCATAGTTCCACTGCCTTGACATATCTGGTGGAGCCCTGCATTATTCTCCAGCCACATGTGTACACATGTTCATAGTATGTGCCATGCTACACAATATGATCCTCGAAAACAGCTATGGCAGGAACATCCCAGGGAAGGGACACACAGCCCCGCACCATTGCTAAGTTCCACACAGGCACAGGGTGACATTTGGAAATGTTTTTAATATATGTATTTGATAGCGGATAGTTTGTGTTTTGTAAGAAGTTTTAAGAAAGCAACACTTATTGTTTTAATTGATTTAATTGGTTAATAAGGGGGACTTTAAAAGTTGTGTTAATCTTCATTGTCCACATCTGATGAAGTCTGTATACTAGGGATGAAAATGCAGTGCTATTTGTGAAAACGTTTATGTGCTGGTGTTGTTCACATTAAAAATGTTGGCATCAAAGCTGTGGATTGCTGTTTTTTTTACCTTTTCTGGGCATTTTTTTTCAACTTGCTAACATGTTCCATTTCCACAATATGCAGGGGTCAATCTGCTATGTATGTGTGTGTTTAATAGTGTCAGGAAACAGACAGGACTGAATGGTAGCTGTTGTGGCTTAGTGGGCTAAAATACATAATTGCGGTTGGCAAACCAATGAAGGTTGATGTGAAAACATCAATGACAGACAGCTGAGATGCAGACTTCATACCCATCATAGTGTGATGAGAGACTTAGGGACACAGGTGGACACTGGTCTCACCTTCAATAACCAGATCACCACAACAGTCAGGAAATCCTTCTATGTGGCACACCTAATCACTAAGGGTTTTCATCTGGAAAAAAAGAGGCCATTGTCCCACTGTACTCATCCCTCATTAGATCCATTATAGAGTACAACCCGTTTGGTATGTACCTCACAAGGCATCTGCAACAGCTGGAAAGGTCACAAAAATATCTCACTAAAAGAATCACAGGCCTAAAG